>NC_091312.1:30559316-30724316 GCF_038502225.1 Cherax quadricarinatus
GTGTGTGTGTGTGTGTGTGTGTGTGTGTGTGTGTATGTGTATGCATGATGAGAGTTGTGGAACAGTAAGTCTGGTGAGAGACGGCGAGGCGATGCTTCCACCATACTCAACTTTGATATTAGTTGTTACTTGTGTCTTCACGTTGAGTGAGAGAGAGAGAGAGAGAGAGAGAGAGAGAGAGAGAGAGAGAGAGAGAGAGCTCTGTGGGATAGACATGTGTGAGAGCTCTGGATCCATCCTCTATACTCCACACACAATCTGATACTTTCACATTGTAGTGAAATTCTCATTTCAGGAGTGATGAACTATTCTAGATCAGCAAAACATGTTCTCTCACCAGCGCTATGAACTGAAGTAGAGCTTGATCATACAGAATGTGAAAAAGACTTGGGAGTCATGGTAAGCAGAAATCTAAAACCAAGACAGCAGTGCCTAAGTGTGTGCAACATGGCTAACAGATTAAGAACATAAGAACATAAGAGTGGAGGAACACTGCCGAAGGCCTACTGGCCCATACAAGGCAGGTCCTTATCAAAATGATCTCTACCCAAACCTACCCAAGAATTTACTCCCGTGGCAATATAAACACAAATGCAGTATAATGTGATCCTTTATTGACTACGTTTCGCCCACACAGTGGGCTTTTTCAAGTCACAAACAGAACTACCTGGGGTGGAAGGAACGCGAGTATATATAGTCCGGCTGAGGTCAGGTGAAGAATGCTGCATCTGATGATGTACTCGGTACATCATCAGATGCAGCATTCTTCACCTGACCTCAGCATTCTGAACCGGACTATAAATACTCGCGTTCCTTCCACCCCAGGTAGTTCTGTTTGTGACTTGAAAAAGCCCACTGTGTGGGCGAAACGTAGTCAATAAAGGATCACATTATACTGCATTTGTGTTTATATTGCCATTGTGTCGGTATTTTATACCATTTATTTCCAATTTACTCCCGTACCGAATGACACAAATCAGACCCAGCCCCTCCCACTCATATATCTGTCCAATCTCTTTTTAAAGCTCCCCGAAATCCTAGCCTCGATCACCCTACTGGGAAGATTGCTCCACGCACCACAACTCTGTTAGAAAACCAGTACTTACCTATGTCCTTTCTAAATCTAAATTTATCCAATTTAAATTCATTCCTGGTTCTTACCTGGTTCGACACCCTCAGTACTTTATTAATATCTCCTTTGTTAGGTAAGACACATATGCAACAGTTAGGTATCTTTATTATGAAACGTTTCGCCTACACAGTAGGCTTCTTCAGTCAAGTACAGAAAAGTTGATAGAAGCAGAAGATACTTGAAGACGATGTAATCAGTCCATCACCCTTAAAGTTTTGAGGTGGTCAGTCCCTCAGTCTGGAGAAGAGCATTGTTCCATAGTATGAAACAATATGGAGAAGAAGTGACAGGATGGAGCTTTTTATAGCGCCAAGAGGTGAGACGTAGGCCACTAGGAGAGGCCTACGTCTCACCTCTTGGCGCTATAAAAAGCTCCATCCTGTCACTTCTTCTCCATATTGTTTCATACTATGGAACAATGCTCTTCTCCAGACTGAGGGACTGACCACCTCAAAACTTTAAGGGTGATGGACTGATTACATCGTCTTCAAGTATCTTCTGCTTCTATCAACTTTTCTGTACTTGACTGAAGAAGCCTACTGTGTAGGCGAAACGTTTCATAATAAAGATACCTAACTGTTGCATATGTGTCTTACCTAACAACCTGTCGGTATTTTATACCATTTTAATGTTCAATATCTCCTTTTTTTATGCCCGTCATCCACTTATACACTTCAGTGATATTTCCCCTCATTCTACATCTCTCCAGAGAGTGAAAATTTAAGGCTTTAAGTCTATCTTCATACAGGAGATTCCTTACACAGTAAATCATTTTAGTCATTCTTCTCTGTATGTTCTCTAATGAGTCTATATCCATCCTGTAGTAAGGAGACCAAAACTGAGCAGCATAATCTAAATGAGGCCTCACTAGTGATGTATAGAGCTGTAAAATAACTTTTGGACTTCTGTTACTTACATTTCTTGAGATAAATTCATGTAATCTGTTAGCCTTGTTGCACACACTAAGGCACTGCTGTCTTGGCTTTAGATTTCTGCTTACCATGACTCCCAAGTCTTTTTCATATTCTGTATGATCAAGCTCTACTTCACCTAGTTTATAGCTTCATTACCAAGGACTAGTACTTTACACTTATCCACATTGAACTTTATCTGCCATGGAAATAAATGGTATAAATACCGACACAATGGAAATATAAACACATATGCAGTATAATGTGATCCTTTATTAACAACGTTTCGCCCACACAGTGGGCTTTTTCAAGTCACAAACTGATCTACCTGCGGTGGTAGGTACGCGAGTATTTATAGTCAGGTTGAGAATGCTGGGTCAGGTGGAGAATACTGCATGTGATGATCTACCGAGTGGGGTTATAGAGGATAAAATCATGGGTAGCTTGGAAGAGAGATGGGATAAGAATATGAGTAGACCTTTTGCAGTGTTCCTCCGTTCCTATGTTCTTTTGTGGGATAGCGATGAAGAAGTTTCTTGGCAAGTGGTTCAGCTATGTTATAGAAGCCGTTGTTCTGGTTGAAGTTGTTGGATATAGAGATAAGCGATGATTCCAGGATTCTTCGGTATTTAGTGTTGTCTTCTCTGGCGATAAGTCTTGAGTTGTACTTGAATGGTTCAGAGAACCGACATGTTGATAAATTAGACACATGTGCAACTCTTGGGTATCTTTATTGAGGAAACGTTTCGCCACACAGTGGCTTCATCAGTCCATACAAAGGAGAATCTTGAAGAACAGGAGGAGAATGAGGTAATCAGTCCCTCAACCTTGAGTCGATGTGGTCAGTCCATCAATCTTGAATAGAATAATATTTTATTCTATTCAAGATTGATGGACTGACCACATCGACTCAAGGTTGAGGGACTGATTACCTCATTCTCCTCCTGTTCTTCAAGATTCTCCTTTGTATGGACTGATGAAGCCACTGTGTGGCGAAACGTTTCCTCAATAAAGATACCCAAGAGTTGCACATGTGTCTAATTTATCAAGTCTTGAGTTTCTGTAGTTGATTAAATGGTTGTGTGAATTACCGTGTTGTACACAAACATTCCTTGGATCGTCGGACCTGCTTGCGTATTGGTGTTCTGAAATACGTGTTTGGAGGTCTCTTGATGTTTCGCCCACGTACAATTTGCTGCAGTCATTACAAGGGATTATGTATACCCCTGCAGAGGATGGAAGCTTGTCATGTCTATTACTGGTAATGTCCTTGATGGTCGTGGTTGTGGAGGTAGACACCTGGAATGAGGTATTGGAAAAGTTGTTGGGAACGTGTTTGGCAATGGAGTTGGTTGGGAGGACTATGTATCTCTTCTCGGCAGTGTCTTCTCTGGGTGTGTTGAAGATGTTTAATGCCCGTCGTCTGCAGTCTCTGATGAAGTGACGAGGATAGTGGAGTTTGGAAAATACTTGCTCAATTATAGTGCATTCTTCCTCAAGGAACTCATTGCTGCAGATTCTGAGTACACGCAGGAAAAAGCCTATAATTACACCATGTTTAGTTTTGGTGTCGTGGTGAGAGTAGAAGTGGATATCATTTTGGTTGGTGGGTTTTCGATAAACTTTAAAACGAAGCTCATGGTCAGCTTTGCAGAGAAGAACATCAAGGAAAGGAAAAGTGTTGTCGACTTCTTCTTCAAGTGTGAACTGGATTGAGGGCTCTACCTGGTTGAACTTGATTTGGAGAGCTTGAACGTAGAAGCGTCTGGGAGTTATGAGGAGAATGTCGTCAACATAACAGAGCCAGGTGACAGACGAAGGAATAATGGTGGAAAAAAGCTCGGCTTCCAGATGTTCCATGTATAGGTTCGCCAGGACGGCACTGAGTGGCGAACCCATGTCATACTGCATATGTGTTTATATTTCCTTCATCTGCCATTTTTCAGACCAAGACATTAATTTGTCCAAATTCCTTTGGAGTTCATTGCTATCCTCCCCAGAATGAATCATACGGTCTATATTTGTATCATCAGCAAATTTACTCATGTCACTCGTAATCCCTTCATCAAGGTCATTAATGTAAATTATGAACAAGAGAGGGCCTAAAACTGATCCTTGTGGAACGCCACTAGTGACTAATCCCCATTCAGATTTGACCCTATTAATGGAAACTCTCTGCTTTCTATTGGTAAGCCATGCCTCTATCCATGCTAGAACTTTACCTCCTATACCATGAGCTGCCACTTTTCTTAAGAGTCTCTTGTAAGGTACTCTATCAAAGGCTTTACTAAAATCCAGAAAACAATATCATATTCTTTATCACTACTGCCTCAAATGTTCTATTGAAGAACGTCAGTAAGTTTGTCAGGCAGGAACGACCTCTTGTGAACCCATGCTGAGATTCGTTAATCAAATTATGCTCTTCAAGGTGACTTCTAATAATGTCAGCTATAATTGATTCTAATAACTTGCCCACTATAGATGTCAGGCTTAATGGGCGGTAATTTGAAGGAACGGACTTATCCTCTGATTTGAATATAGGAACCACATTAGCCATCTTCCACAACTCTGGCACATCACCAGTAAGGATGGACGCATTAAATGCACTCGTTAATGGCTGACTAAGTTCCAACTTGCATTCCTGAAGCACCCTGGAAAACAACTCGTCGGGCCCCGGGGACTTATTTTGCTTCAGTTTGTCTATCTGTTTGATAACCATGTCCCTCGTGACAGTAATATTAGTCAATTTGAATTCATCAGGAACTGAAATTTTTCTAATTTCTGGAATCTCATTTGTGTCTTCCTGTGTAAAAACTGACAAAAAATAGTCATTAAATAAGGAACACATTTCCAGTTCGTTATCCGTCGGCTGTCCATTCCCAATTTTCAGAGGTCCTACTTTTTCCTTCACCTTCGCCCTATACACTTGAAAGAACCCCTTTGGATTGGTCTTTGATTCATTAGCAACCCTAATTTCATAGTCACGTTTAGCCTTTCTAATCCCCGTTTTTACTTCTCTTTTAAGCTGAGCATATTGGTCAGTAAGGTTAACCTCTCCTCTTCTGATGCGCCTATAAATTCAACTTTTCTCCCTTAATAGATGCTTTAACCTCCTGTTAACCCATTTTGGAGCGTTATTATTAGACCTAATTTCTCTATGGGGAATGTACATACTCTGCGCACGGTGTACATTATTAAGAAAAAATCATAAACGCAGATCCCTTCGTAATCATAAACATGATCATCGTCAATAAAATCATTAGGTAGGTTACCCCAGTTGAGATTAGACAGGTGTTCCCTAAGTCCATTGTAATCGGCAGAGAGAAAATCAGGGATTTTTACCGTATTATCGTTATTCTTGTATTCCCAGTTAATGCTAAAAGTGATGAATTTGTGATCACTTGCGCCAAGTTCTTCAGTGATCTCCAGATTATCCACGAGTGTTTCCTTATTTGACGAGACTAGGTCGAGCAAATTATTACGCCTGGTAGGCTCTGTTATACACTGCTTCAGAAAACAATCCTGAACTGTTTCCATAAAGTCATTGAACTCCAGATTACCGGTCAAAGAATTCCAGTCAATTTGACTAAAGTTAAAATCCCCTGTTATTACTACGTTATTGTGTCCAGAAGCCCTAACAATTTCGTCCCAAAGAAGTCTCCCTCTATCGTGATCCAAGCCTGGAGGTCGGTATATTACACCTAAAATTAGTTTTTCTTGACCTTCTACAAACTCTACCCAAACAGATTCTGTTACTATTCCATCTATTTTTATACCTGCTTTTATCCAACAATTAATATTTTCTCGTATATATAATGCAACTCCTCCCCCCTTCCCATTACATCTATCCTCATGGAACAACTTAAATCCTTGAATATTACACTCAGCAATCATATCCCGACTCTTTAAATCATACCACGTTTCAGTTAATGCAATGACATCAAGGTTCCCAGCTCACGCTACCAAACGTAGTTCATTGATCTTATTTCTTGCACTTCGACTGTTAGCATAAAATACCATTATATGCTTTTTCTTCTGCACATTTTTCTTATTCAACTTTGTTTTTACACAATTACTGAAATTATCATTACCCAGCGTTATTTCATGTCTGTTATTATTAAGATTCATAATATCAAAGCCTAAATCAATATATCCATATTCATTATTTTTCATTTATAAACCCATACCTCTAACTAATCCTAGTTTAAAGTTCTAACAAGCCCCTCAACTGAACTGGCAAGAAAACCCACACCTGGCCTGGATAAGTGAACCCCATCCCTGGCATACATGCCATTTCGCCCATAGAACTGGTCCCAGTTGTCAATAAATGGTACTGCATTATCCTTACAGTACTGCATTATCCTTACAGTATTTGTCCAGCCAACAATTAATACCAATTGCTCTGGACAACCATTCATTTCCATCACCCCTTCTTGGCAAAATGCCACAAATAACAGGATGCCCCCCCCCTTCTTCCTAATTATGTCTATTGCTGTTCTGAACTTTCTAACTAAATCCTCACTTCTACGCTTACCTACATCTTTGCCCTCCAGCACTGAGGCAGATAATAGGATTGATTCCATTACCGTTCATGATGTTGTCAAGCAGAACACACTATCCATTTACCTAACCTGGCTATCCCCAACAACAACAATATTCTTACCTTCCATGGTGTCGTTCGTCGTGACGTTCCCAGTAGTCGACTCACATTCGTCGGGTAGCACGGAGAATGCATTAGATGTTTCCACAACAGTTTCTACAGCAGTCTCTTTCTTCTTCATCGTTTCTACCTTTCCATTCGTCTTCTTGATCGTCACCTTCGTTCCATGCTGTCCAGCCACTGACCAGTTTCCCTTCTTGACCTGAGGACTCACAACAGGACATCAACGAATCCTCTTGTTTTCCTCAGTCAATCGCCGTATCTCTATCTTCGTTACCCTCAATTCTTCCTTAAGCTGCTGGTAAAGTTGTTCGATGGAAGGCATCTTGGTTCAGTCCACAGACATTTATTTCAAGAAGTATAAGTAACAGAAGTCCAAAAGCTATTTTACAGCTCTATACATCACTAGTGAGGCGTCATTTAATTAAATTATGCCGCTCAGTTTTGGTCTCCTTACTACGGGATGGATATAGACTCATTGGAGAACATACAGAGAAGAATGACTAAAATGATTTACTGTGTAAGGAATCTCCCGTATGAAGATAGACTTAGAGCCTTGAATCTCCACTCTCTAGAGAGACGTAGAACGAGTGGAGATATCACTGAAGTGTATAAGTAAATGACTGGTGTAAACAAAGGTGATATTAATAAAGTACTGAGGGTGTCGAACCAGGTAAGAACCAGAAATAATGGATTTAAGTTGGATAAATTTAGATTTAGAAAGGACATAGGTAAGTACTGGTTTATGAATAGAGTTGTGGATGCGTTGAACAATCTTCCGAGTAGGGTGATCGAAGCTAGGACCTTGGGTAGCTTTGAAAAGAGACTGGACAAATATATGAGTGGGAGGGGCTGAGTTTGATTGGTGTCATTGGGTACCAGAGGATATTATTGGGTAGCTTTGGGTAGGGGTCGTTTTGGTAAGCACCTGCCTTGTATAGGCCAGTAGGCCTTCGGCAGTGTTCCTCCATTCTTCTGTTCTTATGTATAAAGCTGTATTATAACCGCTGAACTTCTGTTGCTTACACTTCTCGATATAAATCCCAGTAATCTATTTGCCTTATTACACACGCGTACGCACTGAGTATTAACAACTATAAATATCAAAATACAAATGATGCCCCAAATACAAATGGTATTTGGGGCATCTTACTGACAAAGAGAATGAAATGTGCTCGATTTTAAATAATTATTTTCTGTCGGTTTTTTCACAGGAAGACACTAACAATATCCCAGTAATTAATTTTTATAGTGGACCTGAAGAAGATAAATTATGTAACATCACAGTCACTAGTGAAATGGTTGTGAAGCAGATAGACAGACTGAAGCAAAATAAGTCACCGGGACCTGATGAGCTTTTTTCAAGGGTTCTTAAGGAAGGCAAAATGGAACTCTGTGAACCATTAACTAATATTTTTAATTTATCTCTTCAAACAGGTGTAGTGTCTGATATGTGGAAGATGGCTAATGTAATTCCTATTTTTAAAGCAGGGGACAAGTCGTTACCGTCAAATTACCGCCCAATAAGCCTGACCTCAATTGTAGGCAAATTACTAGAGTCAATTATAGCTGAGATTATAAGAAGCCATCTGGATAAGCATAATCTGATTAATGATACTCAGCATGGATTCACGAGAGGCCGTTCTTGTCTAACTAATTTATTAACTTTCTTCAGTAAAGCTTTTGAGGCTGCTGATTACGATAAAGAATTTGATATTATTTACTTAGAAATTAGAAAGGCTTTTGATAGAGCACCGCACCAGAGACTGTTAAAGAAAGTGGCAGCTCATGGCATTGGGGAAAAAGTACTCTCAGGGATCGAGTCATGGCTCACAGACAGGAAGCAGAGAGTGTCCATAAATGGGGTTAAATCTGAGTGGGGATCTGTAACAAGTGGCGTTCCACAGGGATCAGTCTTGGGCCCGTTGTTGTTTATAATATATATCAATGATCTTGATGAGGGAATTACTAGTGAAATGAGAAAATTCCCCGATGACACAGAGATAGGTAGGATATTTGGTAAGACACATACGCAACAGTTAGGTATCTTTCGAAACGTTTCGCCTACACAATAGGCTTCTTCAGTCGAGTACAGAAAAGCTGATAGAAGCAGAAGAGACTTGAAGACGATGTAATCAGTCCATCACCCTTGACGTTTTGAGGTGGTCAATCCCTCAGTCTGGAGAAGAGTTCCATAGTCTAAAACAATATGGAGTTGAAGTATGTATGTATGTATAATGTTCGACAAGACCGTAGTCCTGGCACGGGTCTGTCTTGCCATGACCCGCCTCTGGCTCCCGAGCGAGAAAGGTTTCTACAATGGTGCGACATATGCTGCTCAAGCACTATTCTGGTCAGTTCATCTGGTGCGTCTCATAAGCGACAACACCGAATGTACTCCTAATTGTGGACACTAGCGAGGAGGAGGATTTGACGTTATCACGGGCTTGTCTGGTTCGTTGACTCCGTGGTACACTAGTGTGGCCGCAGTCATCCCTGGGTCTTCTTCGGGAGGGGATATCAGTCCTAGTTGCCTGCGAAGTATCTCAGTAACTTCGCACTCCAGAAGATAGTGTGTTAGGGGACGCTGGACAACGTGCTGGCAGTACTGGCACATCTCCTCAGCCTTATCTACAATCATCTTGGCTGTGGGAAAGCCCAAACGAAGCCGATGGATGGCGGTACACTGCGCTCTGGACCAGCTTCTATCATATGTAGGGGGTTCTCACTGAGTCGCTGCTCGGTACCACTGTTGAGATGGGGTATCACCTAAGACCTCCCCCATAAGTTTCATTGCTCTGGCAGCTATCAGTTTGGTCTGTCGTAGGCTGATGGGGACAGTAATCCCAACATGTGGATACTCTGTGGCTGCCTTGGCTGCATCATCTGCCGCCTCATTACCCCGGATGCCAGCATGGCTGGGGATCCAGATCAATGTCGATCTGTTACCCTGAGCTTCTAAGGCTGTCATTATGCTCAGAATCGATGTAATGAGGTGAACATTGTCCTGTGGTTGAGGATGGGAGAGGGCATTGATTACAGAGGTGGAGTCAACATGTACGACAGGTCGGAGTCGATGTCGTAGGGCATGTGACAGTGCCTGATGAATCGCCACCAGCTCAGCTTGAGGGATCGTACAGTGATCAGGGAGTCGCCAGCCTTGTGTGTGACCATTGTGGTACAGTCCAGCTGCTGCTCTCTTCCTGTCAGGGTCGACAGAACCATCTGCGAAATACACTGCACATGTGCGTCCCTCTGACAGTGCCATGCTTGTCTCAGCATGATTGCTGAGGGTGTCTAGACTGCAGAGTCACTTAGAAGTAGGTAGCTGCATGACGCATGCTGGATCTGGGCGCCAGGGAGGTGGTGGATGGTACCCAGCAACAGGAAGGTCACAACTCTTCTCAAGAAGTAGTTGTATAGGCAGCAGCTTCCGCCCAGCAGCACAAAACGAACGAATCCAGGAGTAGTCCGTGAAGAAAGTTGGATCTTGTATCATGGTTGCCAATATCCGTCTTCTCAGTGGGGTACCTTGCTGCCGGTGTTGAATCGTGGCTACTTTGCAGGTTTTTATGTGTCTTACTCTGTCAGCCAGAGAAGGAAGCCGGACCTCAAATCTGAGACATACTGTGTTTGTGGGGGCCCCAACCATAGTTCTTATCGCCTGGTTTTGTACGACCTCCACCCTTTGCCTGCTCTGCGGTAAGAGATGAGCTAACGCCAGTGCACCGTAGTCAACGAGTGAGCGCACAGCTGAGTGGAGGCTCCATTGGAAGTGAAGAGCTCCACCAGTTTCTCAGCTTCCTGGGATGGGTTCGGGTGTGAAGATCAAGCGACAGTGTGGAGACTTATGTACTGCCGGAAAGAGAGGCGCAGAGTAGTAGTAGTAGTAGTAGAGAAAGTAGCCACATGAAAATGTTGTCCAAGGTGCTTTCTTTCCTGTACGGAGAGGGACGTGACCTCTCAGTGGCTACATTCTCTACTAATACTACTCTGTACCTCTCCTTCAGACACACTCTTGTGCCTATCACTAGATAGGCACATGGCTTCTGCCGAAAAGAAGAGGCCACGATGCTCAATGAACACGACGGAGGACTCATTCTGGAAATATGGGGCGCAATTCTAGCGAAGAAGTTGCTAGACCACTCCGTGTCATCAGAGGAAGAGGAAGAGCCAGCTCACATTGTAACAGATCTGGCAGTTCCAACCATGGAGCCAGCGAATATGGAAACAGGGGAGGAAATAAACACCCCACCCCCCGAGAACCAAGAAGGATGGATCACTGTGGACAAAAACAAGATCAGGCAAACCAGCTCGACCGACCTGGAAAATTCAAGGTGAAGTCTTACGGGGACCACAGAACCCACTATGGCGTTGCTTCATACCTGGAATCGCAACACAACCTGAAGTTCAAGATATGGTTCAACTTGAGGGAAGAACCAATACTGACTCCTCTCAACAAGGAAATGTACACCACCTTGAAGAGAGTCATGGAGACAGATCGCTCCTTCACCTTGGAGGAACTGGACTTTCGGCAGAAGATCACCAAGGGTGTAGTGACGCGATACCAGCTGATGATGCCCATCGAGGCGGTAGCAGCTCACCCCAGTGTGGTGTCAGCTCAACGTTTCATGGCAAAGACGGCAGGCAATGCTCCAACCCGACAGGTCCTCATACAGCATGTAGGACCGCTACCATCCCAGCTGGACCTCGGTTCTTGGGGCAGGTACGACGTCAGGACCTTTACGGCAGAACCAGTTCGCTGTTTCATGTGCCAGCATTACGGACGCCTGGGTGCACTCTGTCCGAACAGAGTAATCTGTGGTGTCTGCAGCCAGCACCACCCTACCGAGGAATGCATCACCAAGCTGAAAAATGCATCGCCACCCACTCCACAATGCCCGAACTGCAGGCAGAAACACCATGCCTGGAATCCTCGATGCCCCGAGAGGCTTGCCAGAATTCAAGGAGCCTGGAAGACGCCAAAAACTCGGCAGCAGGCTACGACAGATCATCACTCTTAGCAGATAGTTGGTGCAGAGAACCCTGCCATACCGCAGACCTCTCATCAGGTCACCCAACTCAATGCCTAGGAATTCCCAACTCTCGAAGCCACAACCAGGCGTCATGGACAGGAGCCTCTTGCCTCCCTTCCTCAACGAAGAAACAAAAACAAGAGGAACAGGAGGCGTCAACAGGGAACATCTCGTCAACGCGATCAGCAGACGGCACTAAACGAGCCCCCATCGGCCATAACACAACAACGTAGGCACTCCTTACCCGGCACAGCCGCTTTGCAGGCTCCCCTGGCACCTCACCAGCAGATGCCGGCTACCCAACCTGGTATACAGCAACAGACCACGGTGCACACAATAAAGAAATCCATCTCTCAGCAGTCTCTACAGACCACAACAGCCTAGGTAATATCCACTGCTTCGAACCCAGTGCCAAAGCAGGCTCTCACCAGGAAAGATCTCGTAGCACTCATCAAGGCGTTCACGGATATTATTCGCAACACAATCAGCTCCACGGAACAACAGAGCATATTCCGGCAGATGGTCAGTACGCTCCTGAGAGTGTGCTTACTGACGGAGGAGGAGACGGTGGACGCCATGAATTTGCGGGTTCTCAGAGCGGGCAGGGCTCAGTCTCCAGCTCAGAAAACAACAGCGATGGAATAACTTTGGTACCAAATCACACCCTCAAGGTCCTACAATGGAACATTCAGGGCCTGAGGGGCAAACAGCACCTCTTGCTGGAGGCAGTACTTCGGGATCGGGTTGACATCGTCTTGCTACAAGAAACTCTGACTGTCCCGACTATCTGCCCAAGACTTCCCGGTTTTGCTGGGTATTTTCGGCATAGGGACGCGGGCGTTCACTGCAGAGGCACAGCTGTATTCGTATCCGAAACAATACCTCACGAGGTTATAGCCAACCCTGTGGACTGTGGGGAGGATGTCGAGGTACAGGCCATCCTTGCACACATACCTGGGGCGGCCATTACCATCTATAACATCTACAAGAACCCAAAACACACCCTCGACATTGCAGAGCTCCTTGCGCTAGCACGCACTGAGTGCATTATTGTGGGTGGAGATTTCAACGCATATCACCCAATGCTGCACTCTCACTCAGCAACCAATGCTGCTGGCAGACGCATAGCAATGATCCTACACGATATTCCAGAGGTAAAGTTGCTAAACAATGGAGACCCCACACACCTGTTGGGTGGCTGCCTCCACCTTACCTTTTTGACAACACAACTCGCAGCAGGAGCCACATGGGAAACTCATCCTTACCTTGTTAGTGACCACTTTGCAGTGATCACCACATTCAACATCAACAGGCCTCCCACAGTTGTGCTGCCTCCTAGATGTGACGTAAAGAAGGCCAACTGGAAGGTGTTCCAGGATTATCTTCATGACTGGTGGTCCACATACTCTCTATTTGAAGACTGTGATACAGGTGAACAGGACCTAATCATTGTTCTCATCCAGGCAGCAGAGTGCGCAATTCCAAAGAAGTCCGCAGGACGCACTCACAAAAGAGACTGGTGGTTCTACAACGACGAGGTGCGGGAGCAGAACCACCGCATCAACTCTTTTAGGAAGCTATACAGGCGTAACCCTATGGCAGAGAACAGGAATACTCTGAGAGCCACTGTGCAGCATGCCCGCAGAGTCTCTCTCAGAGTAAAAACTGAGAAATGGCTGGAGTGGTGCTCAACATTCGGGCATCACACCACCTTATCAGAGATATGGTGCAAGCTTAACATAGCAACTGGCAAGAGCAAGCCGAGGCCACCAGCACACCCGAACCCATCCCAGGAAGATGAGAAACCAGTGGAGCTTTTCACTTCCAGGGGAGCCTCCACTCAGCTCCCAGAGGACATCCGGAATATACAGATAGATCTTCTGCCACAACGCCAGTTAACGATACAAGCTGAATGTGAGTCAGATGTGACTAATGAAGACCTCACGGACTTGGAACTTCGACGTGCCATTAAGAACACAGGTGACACTGCCCCGGACATCGATGGTGTTACGTACTCCATGATTGCACGGGCTGGGCAGAGTGGATGGGAGGCCATACTAGACGTCATAAACAAGTCGTAGAGGGCCGGGACACTCCCAGCAGCTTGGAAGAAGGCTACCATTGCACCAATTCCAAAGCCTAAGGACTCAGGCAGTATGAGACCCATATCTCTGACCAGCTGTTTAGCCAAGACTACTGAGAGGATGGTATTAAACCGCCTCCTATGGAAACTTGGACCACCTCATCATCACATATTTAGCTTCACCAAAGCAGTGGGTGCAGTATAGTGCATAACCACCCTACTAAGCCAGATTGCTGATAGTAACAAAAAACCTAGTATCGTCGTCTACCTCGATCTTGAGAAGGCATTTGAGCTAGCCAGCCCCACAGCAATTCTAGCAATACTAACTCAGAAGGAAATCAAAGGACGCCTCCTGGCCTGGATAGAGTCCTACCTTAGGGACAGGCAGGCGTGTGTCAGCTTTCAGGGACACTACTCTTCCTTTAAAACCCTGGAAAACGGCACGCCACAAGGAGGTGTGCTCAGTTATACCTTGTTTAATGTCCTTATGCAGGAACTTGTGAGCCTTCCCTTTCATAGTGGTACGCAGCTCCTCAGCTATGCTGATGATCTTGCCCTCGTAGTGAATGGGAAAGGCAATTTGGAGTGACAGGCCCAGAAAGCTTTGGACCTAATTACGCAGTCTTGCAAGGAACTAGGCCTCAAGATCTCGGCCGAGAAATCTCTTGCAATGATGTTCAAGGGACCAGATCGTTTGAATAGATTACGTATTCAGGATATAGAACTTGAGTGGACAGGTTCCTACCTGTACTTGGGAATCTACATTGATAAAAAGCTGACCTTTCAGAAACAGGCTGAGTGCTCTACTCAGACTCAATGCCATGAGAGCCATGACGAGGCATCGTGCAGGGGCAAGCAAAGATGTACTTCGCTTGTACTATATACAAGCTATACGCTCGCTCAATGACTACGGTGCACCAGCGTTAGCTCAACTCTTCCCGCAGAGCAGGCAAAGGGTGGAGGTCGTACAAAACCAGGCGATAAGAACTATGCTTGGGGCCCCCATCTGGACCAACAGAGTATGTCTCAGATCTGAGGCCCGGCTTCCTTCCATGGCTGACAGAGTAAGATACATAAAAGCTTGCAAAGTAGCCACGATTCTGCGCTGGCAGCAATGTACCCTACTAAGGAGACGGATACTGACAACCATGACACAAAATCCAACTCTTGTCACAGACTACTCCTGGATTCGTTCGTTTTGTGCTTCTGGGCGGAAGCTGCTGCCTACAGAACTACTCCTTGAGAAGAGTTGTGACCTTCCTGTTGCTGGGTACCATCCACCACCTCCCTGGCGCCCAGATCCAGCCGATGTTTGCGTCATGCATCTACCCATCTCTAAGCGTCTCTGCAGTCAAGACACCCTCAGCAATCATGCTGAGAGACAAGCATGGCACTGACAGAGAGAGGCACATGTGCAATGTATTTCGCAGATGGTTCTGTCGATCCTGACAGGAAGAGAGCAGCAGCTGGACTGTACCACAATGGTCACACACAAGGCAGGCGACTCCCTGACCACTGCACGATTCATCAAGCTGAGCTGGTGGCGATTCAGCAGGCATTGTCACATGCCCTACGACATCGACTCCGACCTGTTGTACATGTTGATTCCACCTCTTCATTCAATGTCCTCTCCCATCCTCATCCACAGGATAATGTTCACCCCATCACATCGATCCTGAGCATAATGACAGCCTTAGAAGTTCAGGGTAACAGATCGACATTGAACTGGATCCCCAGCCATGCTGGCATCCGGGGTAATGAGGCGGCAGATGATGCAGCAAAGGCAGCCACAGAGTATCCACATGTTGGGATTACTGTCCCCATCAGCCTACGACAGACCAAACCGGTGGCTGCCAGAGCCATGAAACTTATGGGGACGGTCTTAGGTGATACCCCATCTCAACAGTGGTACCGAGCAGTGACTCAGGGAGAACCCCCTCCATATGATAGAAGCTAGTCCAGAGCGCAGTGTACCGTCATCCATCGGCTTCGTTTGGGCTTTCCCACAGCCAAGATGATGGTAGACAAGGCTGAGGAGGAGATGTCCCAGTACTGCCAGCACGTTGTTCAGCGCCCCCTAACACACTATCTTCTGGAGTGCGAAGTTACTGAGACACTCCGCAGGCAACTAGGACTGACATTCCCAACCCGAAGAAGACCCAGAGATGACTTCGGCCACACTAGTGTACCATTGAGTCAACGAACGACATATCCTCCTCCTCGCTAGTGTCCACAGTTAGGAGTACATATGGTGTTGTCGCTTATGAGATGCACCAGATGAACTGACCAGAAGAGTGCTTGAGCAGCATACGTCGCATCATTGTAGAAACCTCGGGTGCCAGAGATGGGTCATCCCAAGATTAAGACCCGTGCCAGGACTACGGTCTTGGCGAACATTATACATACATACTCCTTCCGGCAGTATATAAGTCTCCACACTGTCGCTTGATCTAAGACCTCCAGACATTTACTGACCTGATAACTCCACCATCCTCAAAATACGCTGTTCAACTCCTTCAGACGCCTCTACTCTTTCCAGTCAAGAAATCCTTGCCAAAACTATCCCCATTCCTCCAAACACTCTCTTCATTCCGAACTTCCATCCCATCACACAATGTCTTAAATGCTACAAATTCGGCCACGACAAAGACACATGCACATCCACTTAAATCTGCTCCAGATGTTCAGCAACTGGTCACTTCTGGAATACTTGCAACCTCTCCCTTAAATGTTCTAACTGCGGCGGGTCACACACTGCAGTTGTAAATTCCTACCCCTCTAGAAAAGATGTTCTATTCTCCCTCAAAGCAAGCCAACTTCCCTCCCTCCCCAACCCCTTCCCTGCACCTCCCTTCCCTACCGCCATTGCCTGGGCTACTCCACGTACTTGGTCCAACTCTTCTTCCCCTAACCCAAAAACCAACACACAGACTACAAGCATCTCTCCATCTACATCTACACCCACACCAGACTACAAAACTAACTGTCAAGTCGCCACTGTTGTCCATTCTGCGATGGTAATCTCGCTCACATGTCCTTAACCTAATCTTCTCTGCTAACAATCTTCCCTCTCTAATTATCTCTCCATTTTGCTTCTCTTCTAAGCCCCCTACCACCTCTCCCTCCTCCCTCCTCCCTCTCTCCCACCCCCTATTCCTATTCCCACCCCCCCTATTCCTACCCCCACCTGCTCTCCTCCTCCCCTACCCCTCTTCACTACATCTACCCCTCCCACCAACACCCCTACTGCTGCTGCTACGATCACCCCTCCCTCCACCTCTTTACCCACTTCTTCATCCCTTACCAAAGTTTCCACTTCCTCTGCACCCACCTTCGCCCACCCCTCTTCCACCACCTCCAAGACTTCATCCAAGTCCAACTCCACTTCCTCCAGACGAAATCCACTCAACCCTAAACCTTCCTCAACTTCTGACAAACAGACCAAAGAACATAAAACCAGATCTACCTCTTCCTTCCCCTCCAGGGAACGGGTCTGTGACACCTACAAACACGCATCCACGGATGGCACCACTATCATGGGCTTTAAACCAAACTCCTCCACTGACACAAACTTTGCTATGACGAAACCATTAAATCATGTTTAAGGTGATTCAGTTTAACGTACGTTCTTCCTTTACAATAAGACACCTACTGGCCGAGCTCTCTGAAGCAGAGAGGCCAGATATTAATAGTTTTACTAAACAGCACCTGCCTGAAAGTCCCTCAACGTATCCGCCATTATGGTTATACTGCACTACAGTCCCCCTATGATCCCCACCATCCTTGTCAAATCCAACATAGATCATGAATTTCTCCCAATCACTTTTATTCACCAACACTGTCTTGCGGTCAGAATACACACCCACCTTGTCCCCTTTATCTTTTTCACCACCTATGCTCGCCCAAACACTATTTTCAACATACAAGACCTTTCCTTAGTCTTCAACTACACCAACACACCAACATGCCTACTAGCTGACATGAATGCCAAACACAGCGCCTTTCATCACACCAGCAACAACCAACTTGGTCACCAGTTACTCAACTTTACAAACCTTAAACACCTAATTCACCTCGGCCCAGACTTCAACACCGTCTACAACCACACGGGCCAAGGCAAACCCGACATCATTCTGGCAAACCGAGCCAGCTCTCTCTTTCAACACTACATCTCACCTGGCCCTGTTACAGGCTCTGATCACATCCCAGTCATCTTACACATCTCCTCCAACCCTATCCTCATCCCAGCCACACCTTCCTTCTCCTACAAGAACGATGACTGGGATGCTTTCAAACAACACATAGACAATACTAACCTCACCTATGACTACAACAACAAACCCATCTCTGACATTGACACTCAACTTGATCTCATCCAGGACACCATTACACAAGCAGCCAAACACCGCAATACCAAAGAAAACTCACACCACTCGTTATTCCTTCAAACCCTCAATCAGAACAAGAAGACTAATTATCTGCTACCACAACCGCTTCCTCTACAACACACATAGATTTAATCAAGTCCGATTGGATCTCACTTACCTCAGAAACAACATTCTACAGAATCTAGACCAAGACCACAATAATCGCTGGTCACAGCTCATACTACAAGCAGACAAACTTTATCAAAAAAATCAGAGGCACTGCTCCCACCAATAAATTCAGGCACATCACCCACACCAACACTCACATCTCAGACCTGCAAGTTGCCACTAACATCTTCAAACACTTCTGGGAGAACATCTTCCACCCTCACCCACCTCACCCTAACGCTATTCAACACATTCAGAAAATAGAACACTGGAACAGTACACACACACACGAAACAACACCAGATAGCCACATCCATCTGGACTCTCTTACCTCCTCCCAAGAACTCGACACATCTTTCACCAACACAGACATTAAAACTCTCCTTAGACACCTTCCTCCCTAGGCTCTTGGTGCCTCTGGCCTAATCCATATTATCCTAAAACACTTTCCTGACTCTGTCATTACTGCCTACATAAACCTCCTCAATGCCTCCCTTGCCTCTGGATACTTCCCTTCCCTCATCAAAGCTGCTACTGCTATCCTCCTTCGTAAACCCAAAAAGACCACTCTGACCCTAGAAACTATCGCCCTATCAGCCTCCTCAAAACTTTAGGAAAACTCTTTGAAAAACTCATCAACCATCGCTTTCGCAGATACCTGGAACACAACTCTCTACTTTCTGATGGCCAGTTTGGCTTCAGAACTCGCAGATCCACACAGGATGCCATTAACATCATCCTCAACTACATCCACATAAACACAAAACAAAGGAACGATACCACTCGTAGGGTTTGAACCCGGTCAGAGAGTCTCAAAACTCTAGACCGTTGTGTTAGCACTGGGCCAGCTAGTTTTTGAGACTCTGAAAGTGGTATGGTTTGTTTGCAATCGTGTCATTACGATTTCGTGAGTCAAAACAAAGAAACAGGACAGCCCTGGTTGCAAAAGACTTCGAAAAAACTTTTGACACTGTCTGGCACGAAGGGCTCAAGTACAAACTCTGCACTAACTTTAACCTGCCTCTCACTACTCGCAAACTCCTCTACAATTTCCTAGACGGTCGCACCATGAGAATCAAATTCCAAGGCTGTTACTCTGACTACTTCACACTAAATGCTGGAGTACCCCAGGGATCTGTTCTCTCCCCTACCCTCTACATTTTATTCACTAACGACATTCCAACACCTTTGTACCACAATTGCATCACACTAGCCAATGCAGACAACATTACACAAGTTTTCACTCACGTCAATATAGATACACTCACACACAAAACACAAAATGAGGTCGACAGGATAGCCTTCTGGGAACAAAAATGGAGGATCGAATCCAATGCAGCTAAATCCAGCATTACATATTTAACTGTAGGAAACGTGATCCACCATTACCTGTCGAGCTCAGAACAGCTGCCACCCGCACTTACATCCCCATCACACAATCTATCACTGTCCTTGGCGTTAATCTTGATTTCCTTCTTCGCATACACGGACTCATTCACTCAAAGCATGCAATAGCCCTTGAGGGCCTCTACAAGCTTCAACATGCCTCCCGACGCACCAGTCTACACCTCTACAAATCCCTAATACGCCCTCTGATAACTTACTCTCCTCTAGCCCTCTCTCTTGCAGCTAAAACAAACTTACTTAAAATGCAGCGTGTCCAGAACAAGGATCTGCACTGGGTGCTTAATGTCAAATGGGAGGACTTCGCCAAAAGCGAGTCTCTCCATGCCCAGTTAAACATCCCTGCACTGAATCTGTACTGGAAGACGCTCAGCGACAAAGAGATAGACAAACTTGAGACCTCTCTCCTTGACGAAGACGTTCGCAGACCTACAAACCAACACAACCTTTCCCACTCCTTGTATGATCCTTCTCCTAACCTTATTTACAGATAACCTTTAGATTCTCTCACATGTACTTTGCGCTGTTCGTCCCTCTGACCCACGTTCACCTTAACTGCTGGATTAAGCCCTGACTCAGTTTCTACACTCCTCTCTAGCGCTAATCTTTGCCTGTCCCATCTTCCCGCTCACCCCACTGGGGTCTTACCTACAGAAGAGCCTGCTATTCCTGTTCTCAAGTCTGTCCCACGATCGCCTTAGCTGCTGGGTTAAGCCCTGGCTCTATTTCTACGACTAAGAACATTCCTCTTCAGCGCTAGTCTTCGTCTGTCCCGTCTTCCCAGCTCATCCCATTGGGATCTTACCTGCACTTGTTCGTTCGTTCGTTCGCTTGATCTTCAGATTGTTTCAGACTATGGAACAAAACTCTTCTCCAGGCTGACGGGCTGATAACCTCAAAGCTAAGACTTCAAGGGTGATGGACTGATTACATCGTCTTCACATCACTACTGCTCCTGTCTACTTCTTGTACTCGACTGAAGAAGCCTACTGTGTAGGCGAAACGTTTCGGTATAAAGTTGCCTAACTGTTGCCTATGTGTCTTACCTACCATGAACAACTGTTCGGGCTAGCCATGGGCTCACCTCTTAGTGTAGTACTTGCCAATTTATATATGGAGGACCTAGAATCCAGACGGATCCTCAATAACATTCCTAGGTCAGTTACACGGATGCGGTATGTTGATGATATTTTGGTCATTGTACCCAAAAATCTAGACGTACGTGGCATCCTCAACACCTTCCACACTCTGGAACCCTCTATTAAATTTATTTACACTAGAGAAGGAAAAGGAAAACCAATTACCTTTTCTGGACGTTCTCCTACTTTTTTTTTTAAAGTCTACCGTAAACCTACCTACAAGAACGATCTTTTACATTTCTTCTTTCACCATGACACCAGAACTAAAAGAGGGGCAGTTATTGGTTTCTTTCTGAGAGCTCACAGAATTTCCAGTCCGCAGTTCCTCGAAGAAGAATGCACATACATCACCAATTCCTTTAGTTCACTACACTTTCCCCTACACTTCATACGTGACTGTAGGAAACGTGCGACACGTGTCCTTAACAAGACCAACACCAATCAAGTTGAAGAAAAGCCTCCAAGTTACATCGTTTTACCGGTCAGCAACGTTGCTACTAACGTTTCAAAAATGTTTGACAGAAAACTGGCTAAAATATCTACCAGCTCATCAACTACTATAAGGAACCTGACACAAAAACCCAAACATGATTCTGGCACAAGTGCAGGAATTTACACTATACCATGTGGGGGGTATGACAAAGTATATGTGAGGGAAACAGCTAGATCTCTGGACATTAGGATCACCGAACACAAAAATGCTTGCACAAATGATGACCGTAAAAACGCGTGTGTTCAACATAGGGGCGATGTTGGACACATCATGAAATTCAGTGAGGCTTAACTACTGATTAAAAAAGACGATTTGAGAGGGAGAAAATGCATAGAAGCTGCACTAATTGCTGTCAGTAACACTATAAAGCAAACGTCAGGTAGTTACAGTATCTCAAAATTGCTAATCAACAGGATATTACTCATTCTGGAACCTGTAAAGTAAAAGGACACTTTATATATTGTCGGTAATTCTACCAACATTAATACATTCTGGAAACTGTTGTAACATATCAACAGATAAGTATACTGTGGACTCTGATACAGAGTTAGCAGGTTCGAGTCCTGCTGTGGACGTAGAGACAATGTTTATATATATATATATATATATATATATATATATATATATATATATATATATATATATATATATATATATATATATATGTGTGTGTGTGTGTGTGTGTGTGTGTGTATGTGTGTGTGTGTGGTTTAGAAAGACACATAAGCGAACACTATGACATATTTATTAGAAAACGTTTCGGTCCTGGGACCTTGATCACTTCTAACATGCAGAGGTAGAAAGACATTATATATATAGGCGGAGAGTGAAGTGTGAGTGACGCATGGTGACCTGAAGAATGCCATGTTGGGATGAGGACGGGAAAACGATGAGATCATGTCACTCCTGTGTTGTTGGGTTGGTGGCGCTTAAGTATCATGTATGCCAATGCTTTTGAAATTTTGTAGATTCCAGTGTTACGTTCTATAGTGTCGGTGACGGCGATTAGTGAAGCTTCTAGGCACCGTCGGCGTCTGAGGTCTGGTTCGGAGAGAACGAGCTGTGCCTCATTCCAGTTCATCAAATGCCCCGTGGAGTCTCTGTGAAGGACACAGACGTACCTTACATCGTCTCTGTTAGAGGCATTTCGATGCTCATTCAGGCGGACTGCCTGTCTCGCCTACATATTTCTTGGGACAGAATCCACAGGGGATAGTGTTGACGCCTGCTGTAGAAGTTAGAGGTGTGGGGCTGCGTTTCGTAGTGAGGTCTTTGATAGCTAATGTGTTTATGGTGGAAACGTTAATGTTACTCATAGCAAGTGCCCGGAGAGTATTCGTGGCAACATCACCACATGGGAGCACTATGAACTGCTTAGAGGGCTGTTCCATGGGCAGTTTGTTGAGGATAGCTTGTGCCTTGAGTCTGCAATCTAGGATGCAGACTCAAAAAATTTCAAAAACATTGGCATACATGATACTTAATCGCCACCAACCCAACAACACAGGAGTCACATGATCTCATCGTCTACCCGTCCTCATCCCAACATGACATTCTTCAGGTCACGTGCGTCACTGACACCTCACTCTCCGCCTATATATATAATGTCTTTCTATCTCTTTCTATCCTGGTCCGTCGTGCTCTGCCCGATCACACAGTTGCTCTACACTCAAGAAGCCTCCCTTCGACCCCGCCGGGGCGGGGAATTTATATTCTACAAACGCCACATCCTTTTCACAATGCTGTCGCATCGTGTGAAAATCAAGCCTGTGAACGGTGCAATTAATGACTCCTCGAAGTTAGCTTTAGCTACCGTCGTTAGGACCTGCCTGCAGGTCAAATTTACGGCAATCCTCTCTCTGAAGGACTCCTTCATTGTCGCCTGCACAGACGACACGGAAGCATCAAAACTAATGGACGACTCTTCGATCAGGACCCTACAAACACAACAATTCACTCTATCCCCGTCTCCATTCTTGAAGTCGAAACGTTTGGTCTTTGTGAAAAGACTGGACAATATCGTCACCTCTCTCTCTACTGAAGCACTGAAGACATCTATTGAGGAACAAAACACCTGGGCCTCGGTAGACAGCATCTCTAAGATCCCTAACGCCTCATCTATGCTAAAGATTACATTCTCAGACATCTCCATGGCTGCTCAAGCTCTCTCTGACGGTCTGGCCATCTCATATTACCACATTCACCCTAGTCATATAGAACAAGAACGTTTCACATACATCTCCCACTGCAGGACCTGCTACTCCTGTAATCACACCACCAAGGACTGCCCCATCAAGGATAAGAAGTTTTGTTAAAAATGTGGGAATGATGGACACGATTTCAGATCCTGCACCATTACTACAGCACCAACATGTCTTAACTGCAAGGGTAATCATTATACCCTTGCAGCTAAGTGCCCACTCAGGAAAGAAATCATATTGAAGAAAACTAAAGTTCTGACGAACACCTCCAATTCACCCACATACGCTGCAATAACCAAACCACAAACCGACACCACCAAGACTCTACACGCTAATCTACAGTCACCATCGCCCAGCAGCTCCCTCTGTCCACTCCCCGACGGTGATCCCTCCAAGGTGCTGTACTGCATGGTGTATGCACACCTTGCAAACGCAGCAAACCCCGGCACTTTCAACACCACTATTAACGAACTATTCCGTCTGAACAACATGCCTGCCTTTAATTTTCCGGACTCCACACCTTCAGCAGACATCCTCAAGATCCTTCCCAACGCCCTGAACTTTACTGCACCTGCAGACCTGTCTCCTGCCCAAGCAACTGCTCCTGTAACTTCTATAACCACTTCCACCGCTGACAACGTTGATCATGCTGCCTCAACCACTGTCTCCCACCTCTCCCAGCCTGCTGTTACACAACCGTTACACCTCTCCACTGCTCCTGTCGACCCTCAGTCACCTGCTACCACCATTGTAGATTCGCCCAATGAGTCCACTTCAGAAGAGGAAGATAGCGACTACTCCAGTAAACCCTCATGGGAAAATCTCACCTTCTACACTTCTTCAAATACTGACACCATGACCTGTACTGAACTCTACAAAAGCCTCGGTGCTGGAACAGTCAAGTATGCCTGTGAATCACCACTTCACTTCACACTCACCCAATTTCTTGAGTTCATCAAGCCTCTACGTTTCACCTTCAGTAACAAGACCAAATTATACCACCTATCTAGGAGCAGCTTCAAAAAGTTCGAAAATGGCACCATTGCTAACTTGCCTCCTCAGTTACTCCTATAACTCCCATATGTGACCTAGCCTGCTGCCAGCTACTCAAGATTCAAGACTTCAACTACCACAAGTTCGATGCAACAGTCCCTGCTATTCCTGTTCTCAAGTCTGTCCCACGATCGCCTTAGCTGCTGGGTTAAGCCCTGGCTCTATTTCTCTGACTAAGAACACTCCTCTCCAGAGCTATTCTTCATCTGTCCCGTCTTCCCCGCTCATCCCATTGGGATCTTACCTGAACTTGTTTGTTTGTTTGTCTGTATGTTAGAAGTGATCAAGGTCCCAAGACCGAAACGTTTTCTAATAAATATGTCATAGTGTTTGCTTATGTGTCTTTCTAAACCAACTTCTATTTATTTATTACCAAGGTTTATACCATTTATATATATATATATATATATATATATATATATATATATATATATATATATATATATATATATATATATATATATATATATATATATATATATATATATATATATATATATATATATATATATATATATATATATATATATATATATATATATATATATATATATATATATATATATATATATATATATATATAGTATATATATATATATATATATATATATATATATATATATATATATATATATATATATATATATATAATGTGTGTGTGTGTGTGTATGTGGTATAGCTTTCTCTGTATTAGGACTGAAGAAGCCGCTCATCGCGAAACGTTTCCTTTAATAAATGTCCTGAACTGTACATAAGTGTTTTTTTCCACACACTGCTGTCTTGGCTTAAGGTTGCTGCTCACCATAACCCCCAAGTTCCTTTCGCAGTTTGTATGGCTAAGATATACATTATTTAACTTATAAGTGCTATGGTTATTGACACTCCTGAGCTTCAGAACCTTGCATTCATCTACATTTAACTGTATTTGCCACTTTTCTGACCAGGAACTGAGTTTGTCTAAATCCTCCTGAAGTTCCGTGTCATCTACGTTTGAATCAGTTATCCTATCTATCTTTGTGTCATCGGCGAATTTGCTCATATCGCTAGTAATTCCCTCATCAAGGTCAATGATATATAATATAAATAACAACGGGCCTAAGACTGATCTCTGTAGAACCCCACTTGTTACAGATCCCCACTCGGAGTTAACCCCATTTATGCACACTACTTTCAGTTCGTGAGCCATGACTCGATCCATGACAGCACTTACCCCCAATGCCATGAACTGCCACTTTCTTTGCAATCTCTTGTGCGGTACTCTATCAAAAGCCTTACTAAAATCTAAATAAACAATATCGAATTCTTTATCATGATCACCAGCATCTAAAGCTTTGTGATAAATGGTTTGAAAAACCGACAAGTTGAAAACTGAGACACTTATGCAACACATGGGAATCTTTATTCATGAAACGTTTCGCCACACAGAGGCTTCATCAGTCCAATACAAAGCAGGTGTAAGGAGAGGAGGAGTTTGTGGTAATCAGTCCCTCAGCCTGGAGTCGATGTGTTCAGTCCATCAATCTTGTAGAATGTACAGCATAGGGCCGTAGACGTGGCTTATATACTGAAGTCAGGTGAGGTGAAGCGGGAGGAGGCGGGGTCATAGTGGTACCATCCACTAGTCGAAGTAGATCTTCGTCCAAAGGTTGGACAAGTGTTGAAGAATTCTTTGTAACAAGATCCCATGATGCTGCAGTGTCTGACAGTTGTGATAAATGGTTTGAAAAACCGACAAAGATCTACTTCGACTAGTGGATGGTACCACTATGACCCCGCCTCCTCCCGCTTCACCTCACCTGACTACAGTAAATAAGCCACGTCTACGGCCCTATGCTGTACATTCTACAAGATTGATGGACTGAACACATCGACTCCAGGCTGAGGGACTGATTACCTCAAACTCCTTCTCTCCTTACACCTTCTGCTTTGTATTGAACTGATGAAGCCACTGTGTGGCGAAACGTTTACCGAATAAAGAGTCCCATGTGTTGCATAAATGTCTCAATTTTCATCTAAAGCTTTACTGAAGAAAGTTAATAAATAAGTTAGGTAGGAACGAGCCCTCGTGAATCCATGCTGAGTAACATTAATCAAATTAACCTTATCAAGATGGTTTCTTATTATATCAGCTATAATTGGCTCTAATAATTTGCCTACAATTGAGGTCACGCTTATTGAGCGGTAATGTGACTGTAACGACTTGTGCCCTGCTTTAAAAATAGGAATTACATTAGCTATCTTCCACATATCAGACACTACACCTGTTTGAAGAGATATATTAAAAATATTATTCAATGGCTCACAAGGTTCCATTTTGCACTTCTTAAGAACCCTTGAAAAAAGTTCATCAGGACCCGGGGATTTACTTGGCTTCAGTCGGTCTATCTGTTTGATAAACATTTCGCTAGTGATTGTGATATTACATAATTTATCTTCTTCAGGCCCACTGTAAAACCTAATTATTGGAATATTATTAGTGTCTACCTGAGTAAAAACCGAGAGAAAATAATTCTTAAAAATCGAGCACATTTCATTCTCCTTGTCAGTAAGATGCCCAGAGCAGTATAATGTGATCCTTTATTGACTACGTTGTCAATAAAGGATCACATTAGACTGCTTAAGTGTTTAGATTTCCATTGTGTCGGTACTTTATACCATTTATTTCCATACCCCGAGCTATTTTTAAGGGAACCTATCTTTTCTCTTTTGTTCTGTACATATTTTGTTAGAATTACCGACAATATGTAGAGTAAAAGGACGCAAGTACAACTAATGTGACATTTTATTGTGGCAACGTTTTGCTCTCCAGGAGCTTTGTTAAGCTGTTACAAACAATACATGGACACAGGGTATATATAGGCTTATAGTGAAGTGTAATAATACTAGTGGTTGCAGTAGTAGTAGTAATATATTATGTCCAAGTTAATTGTTCTGCCATATTTTATTGCTACTACTACTACAACTTATATCACTACTATTGCTACTACTACTACAACTTATATCACTACTATTGCTACTACTACTACTACCACTAGTATTACACCTCACTCTGAGCCTATATATACCCTCTGTGTCCATGTATTGTTCGTAACGGCTTGACGAAGCTCCTGGAGAGTGAAATGTTGACACAGTAAAATATTCCATTAGTTGCACTTGTGTCCTTTTACTTTACACAACTTTTGTTCTATAAACTTGGAAAAAAATTTGGGTTAGTATTGGAATCCCTAGCAATTTTAATTTCATAGTCCCGTTTAACTTTTCTTATCCCCTTTTAAACGTCCCTCTTAATATCAATATATTGATTCATAAGATGGCCCTCACCTATTATTCATCCATTTTGGGTCATTTCTATTCGATCTGATTTCTTTATACAAGATAAGCGTTCTTGGGGCAGCATGCATAGTGTTCAGAAAACTGTCATATTGATAGCTCTCTTCGTTACCTCAGTCCACAGATGACAAGTGTTCTCTAAGCCCATTGTAATCTGCTAAGCGAAAATCTGGAACCGTTACTGAATTATCCCTACTATCATACTTCCGTTCAGTGCTAAAGGTAATTGATTTGTGGTCACTTGCACCGAGTTCCTCTGTAATTTCTAAAACAAGGTTTCTTTGTTTGCCAGAACCAAGTCAAGCAGGTTATTTTCCCTTGTAGGTTCTGTCACAAACTGCTTAAAAAACAATTCTGAACTACTTTTAACAAGTCGTTAGATTCTAAATTCCCAGTCAAGGAATTTCAATCAATATGACAAAGTCCCCTAGAATTACTACGTTATTATGCCTTGTGGCCTTAATAATTTCTTCCCAAAGTAGTCTCCCTTGGTCCCTATCTAAGTTAGGGGGACGGTATATCATGCCTAAAATAAATTTTTCATGCCTCTCTGAAAATTCTATCCAGACAGACTCTGTATGTGTTATTTCAGACTTTATACTTTATACCCGTTTTTATGCAACAGTTCAAGCTATCTCGGACGTTCAGTGCCACCCCACCCCTCTCCCAATACTTCTGTCTATTTGGAACAATTTAAAACCCTGAATGTGACACTCAGCAGGCATGTCCCGATTTTTCGTATTAAAACACGTCTCAGTTATGGCAAATATATCAATGTTACCTGCACTTGCAACTAATCTCAACTCGTCCATCTTATTCCTAGCACTACGACTATTAGTATAATATAAGTTTAAAAACCTTTCTCTTTACCCCCTCCTGCTCATTTCTGTTTTTCCACTATACCTATTACTGTCTTTGTCACCTAGTGCAACTGGCTTTCCAATATCCACTTCATTCTGCCTATTACTAGTTCCCCTAAAACTCACAATATTACCTCACTGGGACTTCACTGTTTTCCCCCCAAAACCCATACCATTAACTATTTCTAGTTTGAAGCCCTAACAGCTCCCTCCACTGCAGTGGCCAGTACCCCCACCCCAGACCTCATCTCTGGCATACAAGTCATTTATGCAATAGAAGAGATCCCAGTTGTCAATTAATGTTACTACATTTTTCTTACAGTGTTTGTCCAGCCAGCAATTGACACCAATTGCCATGGACAACCATTTATTTCCAACTCCTCTCCTTGGCAAAATACCACATATCACAGGGTTCCAAACCTTCTTCCTAATTATGTCTATTGTTGACCTATACCTGCTAATCAGGTCCTCACTCCTACATCTGCCAACATTGAGACATAATAGGATTGCTCCCATTACCTCTCATGATGTCGTTCAGACGGCTGACAATGTCCTTCATCCCAGCCCCAGGAAAACGCACCCTCTGCCTCCTCTTCCTATCCCTAAGACAAAAAGCCCTATCCATAAACTTAATCTGACTGTCACCAACTAAAACAATGTTCTTACCTCGACTGGCAGTGTGCATGACATTCTCGACGGTCTTAGTAAAGATGGTCTTCGCTGGGATGTCTTCAATGGCTGGCTTCACTGTGTCGTTAACATGGATGGTCGATTCCCATTCGTCTGATAACAAGGAAAAAGAGTTGTTGGTTTTCACAGAAGTCTATTGAATCTTCTTTATCTTCAGCTTCACCCCTTCAGTTTCGACTAGCATCCATTCGTTGGTCTGATCATCGGCGACATTGTTCTGGGGATAATCTGCACATACCCTTCAGTCGTTGAATTTCTCTTCTTGCTTCCTTTAACTCTGCCTTAGGCTAAAGATATAGCTGCTCGCAGTCGAGGGAAGCAATCAGGACAATCTCAGGTAGCTAAGAACGAAGAGCACTAGACAAGTCTTCACACAGCAAAGTACAGGCCACCACAGGAAAGTACAGGTCACCACTTAGCAAAGTACAGGCCACCACAGGAAAGTACAGGTCACCACTTAGCAAAGTACAGGCCACCACAGGAAAGTACAGGTCACCACTTAGCAAAGTACAGGTCACCACTGGGCAAAGTACAGGTCACCATTTAATCCTAAGTGTACGACTATGCTACCTTACCCGAAGGTTACCTTGAGTCGCTTCCGGAGGTCAACGCCCCCGCGGCCCGGTCTCAAACCAGACCTCTGGTGTGCATAAGATCATCTCTACGTGGAAAGCCTCGACTATTGTTCATCACACTTGACTATAGAAATTCAGGCCGGTGACGGAAGTCGTTGCTACACTGTCAGATCAGGTGTGTCCTCTAAACCATCTCTGAACAGCACATGACTTGAAGAATGAATTTTGAGTCTACTGTAAATCTCCTTTCTTAGACCCGCTATTCTCTTACATACTATTAACTCTTGTACTAGGCTAGGTGGCGGGTAACCTGCAGATATATCCTACTAGACTAGGTGCCAAGTGACCTGCAGGTACCATGTACAAGACTAGGTGCCAGGTAACCTGCAGGAACACGCAAACAGGTGTGCACAATTCAATATCTGTGTCCCTGGGGTTGCCAACTCACGCTGGCTGCAAATATGACCCGCGGATACATTTGCATTTTTCAATTAACGATTCGAGCCGCTGTAATTTGTATGACTCAGGTTGCAAGGGCGTTGCAAAAGGTTTTTTTTATATTTTTTTTCTGCATCGGGCAGGTTGATATGTTATGAAAGAAGTTTAGTGTTTCGCGTTGTATCATTGAGCCTCAGTGTGTGTGTGTGTGTGTGTGTGTGTGTGTGTGTGTGTGTGTGTGTGTGTGTGTGTGTGTGTGTGTGTGTGTGTGTGTGTGTGTGTGTGTGTGTGTGTGTGTACTCACCTAGTTCTCACCTAGTTGAAGTTGCGGGGGTCGAGTCCGAGCTCCTGGCCCCGCCTCTTCACTGATCGCTACTAGGTCACTCTCCCTGAGCCGTGAGCTTTATCATACCTCTGCTTAAAGCTATGTATGGATCCTGCCTCCACTACATCGCTTCCCAAACTATTCCACTTACTGACTACTCTGTGGCTGAAAAATACTTCCTAACATCCCTGTGATTCATCTGTGTCTTCAGCTTCCAACTGTGTCCCCTTGTTACTGTGTCCAATCTCTGGAACATCCTGTCTTTGTCCACCTTGTCAATTCCTCTCAGTATTTTGTATGTCGTTATCATGTCCCCCCTATCTCTCCTGTCCTCCAGTGTCGTCAGGTTGATTTCCCTTAACCTCTCCTCATAGGACATACCTCTTAGCTCTGGGACTAGTCTTCTTGCAAACCTTTGCACTTTCTCTAGTTTCTTCACGTGCTTGGCTAGGTGTGGGTTCCAAACTGGTGCCGCATACTCCAATATGGGCCTAACGTACACGGTGTACAGGGTCCTGAATGATTCCTTATTAAGATGTCGGAATGCTGTTCTGAGGTTTGCCAGGCGCCCATATGCTGCAGCAGTTATTTGGTTGATGTGCGCTTCAGGAGATGTGCCTGGTGTTATACTCACCCCAAGATCTTTTTTCCTTGAGTGAGGTTTGTAGTCTCTGGCCCCCTAGACTGTACTCTGTCTGCAGTCTTCTTTGCCCTTCCCCAATCTTCATGACTTTGCACTTGGTGGGATTGAACTCCAGGAGCCAATTGCTGGACCAGGTCTGCAGCCTGTCCAGATCCCTTTGTAGTTCTGCCTGGTCTTCGATCGAGTGAATTCTTCTCATCAACTTCACGTCATCTGCAAACAGGGACACCTCAGAGTCTATTCCTTCCGTCATGTCGTTCACAAATACCAGAAACAGCACTGGTCCTAGGACTGACCCCTGCGGGACCCCGCTGGTCACAGGTGCCCACTCTGACACCTCGCCACATACCATGACTCGCTGCTGTCTTCCTGACAAGTATTCCCTGATCCATTGTAGTGCCTTCCCTGTTATCCCTGCTTGGTCCTCCAGTTTTTGCACCAATCTCTTGTGTGGAACTGTGTCAAACGCCTTCTTACAGTCCAAGAAAATGCAATCCACCCACCCCTCTCTCTCTTGCCCTACTGCTGCCACCATGTCATAGAACTCCAGTAGGTTTGTGACACAGGATTTCCCGTCCCTGAAATCATGTTGGCTGCTGTTGATGAGATCGTTCCTTTCTAGGTGTTCCACCACTCTTCTCCTGATAATCTTCTCCATGATTTTGCATACTATACATGTCAGTGACACTGGTCTGTAGTTTAATGCTTCATGTCTCTCTCCTTTTTTAAAGATTGGGACTATATTTGCTGTCTTCCATGCCTCAGGCATTCTCCCTGTTTCGATAGATGTATTGAATATTGTTGTTAGGGGTACACATAGCACCTCTGCTCCCTCTCTCAATACCCATGGGGAGATGTTATCTGGCCCCATTGCCTTTGAGGTATCTTGCTCACTCAGAAGCCTCTTCACTTCTTCCTCGGTGGTGTGCACTGTGTCCAGCACTTGGTGGTGTGCCCCACCTCTCCGTCTTTCTGGAGTCCTTTCTGTCTCTTCTCTGAACACTTCTTTGAATCTCTTGTTGAGTCATAATGATCCAAGGGAAGGCAAATTAGAGACACAGTCGTCTTCTCTTGAGTGTTACCTGCTCACCAACAGGACAGAGCACCAACACAGGTAAACACAACGAACACAGTACCCCAGGAGGGCACCTCAGGAGGGCACCCCTGGAGGGCACCCCAGGAGCGCACTCCAAGAGGGCACCCCAGGAGGGCACCCCAGGAGCGCACCCCAGGAGCACACCCCAGGAGGTCACCCCAGGTCACCCCAGGTCATCCCAGGTCATCCCAGGAGGTCACCCCAGGTCATCCCAGGAGGTCACCCCAGAAGGTCACCCCAGGAGGTCACCCCAGGAGGACACCCCAGGAGGTCACCCCAGGAGGTCAAAGGGTTTAGTGACTGAAAAAGGCAGAGCCGTATAGCTGCGCGTGAGGCAGTGAAGACCAGGCAGGGAGGAATTATCCCAGAAGATAATGAATAAATAATAACCAGAGGCTATTAAGAAAGGGAGGAGTGGTGAGGGAGAAGTGAGGGAGGATGGGTGAGGGACAAGGGATGAGGGAGAAGGGGAGAGGGATGTTAAGACCAATGATGGTAGGTAATGTAGTAGGGAACAGCAGGAGGCAGAGGATTAAGCAATAATTACAGGCAGACTGCGCCTAACTCCTGCTCCAGTAGTCTTTATCTGACGGAGGGTGAGTTGGTGTGGTGGTGGTGGAGGTGGTGGAGGTGGTGGTGGTGGTGGAGGTGGTGGGGACGGCGGTGGTGATGGTGACGGCGATGATGGTGGTGGTGGTGGTGGTTGTGGTGGTGATGGCGGCGGCAGTGACGGCGGCGGCGGTGATGGCGGTGATGGCGGCGGCGGCGGCGGCGGCGGCGGCGGCGGCGGCGGCGGCGGCGGCGGCGACGGTGGCGGCGGTGGCGACGGCGGCGGCGGCGGCGGCGGCGGCGGCGGCAGCGGCGGCGGCGGTGGCGACGGCGGCGGCGGCGGCGGCGGCGGCGGCGGCGGTGGAGGCGTCGACAGCGACGGCAGCAGCTGCGGCATGCATTGACATCAAAGACGGGGAGTCTTGGCAGGTGTAGCTGGGCTCTCTGATATGGGGTATACGTCGTGTTTTCGAGGTACGTCACACACAACCACTATCGTGCATGTCATCCCAGCCAGCTACAAGCACAGCTGGTCAGAGCCATCTAGTGATGAGTCCATCTAGAATGGGTCTGGTTAACTAGATTATGCAACCCTCTGGTGGTGGTGTGTGGAGGTTACCTTGCTACTAGGGACACCTCAGTCTATCACACCTCGTGCCTCTAACTGGCAAACACCTTACATTAAAGTCGCTTCTTTCCATGAATGAATTAACCACTACAATAGTAACTTAGCCACTACCACAAACATTAACATCACTGCCACCACAACAAAGTTCACTATCACAAACAGGCTCTGGTGGCCTGGTGGCGAGGGTCTGGGTTCGATTCCCAGCCAGGGTAGAAACATTGGGCGAGTTTTTTTTGCACCTGTTGTCTATGTTCACCCTTCAGTAAAATGGGTACCTGGGTGTTAGTCGACTGGTGTGGGTCGCATCCTGGGACACTGACCTAATTTGCCCGAAATGCTCAGCATAACAAGGGGCTTTCTATATAGTAGTATGTTATTGATGTCAGCTAGAACTGTATACCTTGTACATGTACTTGCAGTAAATAAAGATATTATTATAATATTATCACTACCAGAACAATAAACTTCACTATCACGAACATTAACATCATCACTGTCACCATAACAACTTCACTCTCACAAACATTAACACCATCTCCTCCACTATAACAAACATCACTACCACAAACATGAACACCACTGCCACCACAAGCATCACTATTGCAAACATTAGCACTATCACTACCATCACGAACATCAATACCACAAACATTAAACACCATCACCATCACTACAACAATCTTCACGTTCACAAACATTAACATTATCACTACCAAAACATTAACACCATGACTTCTATAAACATTAACACCATCACTATCACCACACACACATCACTATTACAAACATTAATATCTCATCCACCACAACAAACTTTACTCTCACGAACATTAACACAATCACTACCACCACAAACCTCACTACCACAAACATTAACACCATCACTACCACCACAAACTTCACTACCACAAATATTAAACACCATCACTACAACAAACTTCACTCTCACGAACATTAACACCATCACTACCACCACAAACTTCACTACCACAAACATTAAACACCATCACTAAAACAAACTTCACTCTCACACACTTTAACAAACTTCACTTTCACAAACATTAACCTCATCACTACCAAAACATTAACACCATTACTACCACAAATATTAACACTATCACCACAAACATCACTATTACAAACATTAATACTATGTCTACCACCACAACAAACTTCACTCTCACAAATACTAACACCATCACTACCACCACAAACTTCACTACCACAAACATTAACACCATCACTACCACCACAAACTTCACTACCACAAACATTAACACCATCACTACCACCACAAACTTCACTACCACAAACATTAACACCATCACTACCACCACAAACTTCACTACCACAAACATTAACACCATCACTACCACCACAAACTTCACTACCACGAACAAGAACACCATCACTATCACCACAAACTTCACTACCACAAACATTAACACCATCACTACCACCACAAACCTCACTACCACAAACATTAACACCATCACTACCACCACAAACCTCACTACTACAAACATTAATATCTCTTTCACTACCACAAACATTAACACCATCACTACCACCACAAACTTCACTACCACGAACAAGAACACCATCACTATCACCACAAACCTCACTACCACAAACATTAACACCATCACTACCACCACAAACCTCACTACTACAAACATTAATATCTCTTTCACTACCACAAACATTAAACACCATCAATACAACAAACTTCACTCTCACAAACATTAACAAACTTCACTTTCACAAACATCACTATCAAAACATTAACACCATTACTACCACAAATATTAACATTATCACCATCACCACAAACATCACTATTACAAACATTAATACCATGTCTACCACCACAACAAACTTCACTCTCACAAATATTAACACTATCTTCACCTCCACAATGAGCATCTTCACTATCAAAGATAATTAATACTATCATCACTATCCTCATAAGCTCAAGACAACTGCCGGACGATCCTCTTCATATTATTCCAACCCAACTATTATTTCAAATATTACTATTTTTTACTAAAAGGGGTTTAATTTTTAGAATATTAGAACAAAATATCAGCAGCTCCTTGCGTTGAGAAGAAAATGACGATGAGAGTAAACTTCACACGTATCGAAGCGGAAGTTTGGGGAGAACAAGATCTTCCCCGTAAGATGAAATTCGCCTACCATCGGCGTTTGTTCTCCTGCTTCCCACGACCCACAAGACATGTCAAGGGTGGAAAAATTTATCCATCATGGCAGGTTTTACCTTTCCCTAAATGGAGGTATGGCGCGCAAGAGTGGGATGATCAGCAGCAGAAGGGCCTTGACGTCAGCAAGGTCCGTCAGGGTGATGAAGTCTGCGTCGAACTTGCCTCTGGAAGAAAAACATTTGGAAAAGTAAAGCTTAACCTTTACGACATTGTCAAGAATAACGTCGAACAAGGAATCACTACAAACTTCATAAGATTCCCAGAGGGAAAGGTCCTCAGGTCAGCCACTTTGGACTACGAGGTGATTCTTGAGGTTCCTCGTGAAGAGTCCCGCTCCTTCTCCCTTTCTCCTGTCCGACGCCCATACTTTAATTCATACAGTCTTCCTCCAGTATATTTGCCAAAATATGTATCTCAGAACCAATACACCGTGACCCTTGCAGAACGTCAGGAGCTTCCTAGGGAAGAGCTTTATTTTCTATGTAACAGATCATCCTTTAAGATGCTCGATAAAGATCAGCAAATCTCTCGAGTGAGATCTAAAGTCCATGAGATCCAAGGCAAGGCTCTGAAACTCAGCGGTGAAAAAGATACTATTTCTCTTCTCCGTAGGAAGCGCTTCACTTGGGAGATCAACAGCCTAGAAAAGTACCTTAGAGGACTCGGTCATGTTAGTCAAGAATCATAGGTAAATGAAGTTTGAATGTTATAAGAATATATCTCATTCCGGTGAACACTTTTTGCTATGGATAAAGTGAAGTTTTTATTTTACTTTATGATTTTAAGTTTATTTTGTTTTTTATAATTTTTATGTATTAAAAAAAAGGAACTCTAAGAGCAGCCACCTCCACGTGGTGAGTTCTGGGTGTTTTGTGTGACTGTTGTTAGATAACCAGTCATGTAAAATAGCTGAGAGTTGCTCACATTGTAGATATTGTCTATGTCTGGATAGTATACACTCGTCACCACAAACATCACTATTACAAACAATACCATGTCTACCACCACAACAAACTTCACTCTCACAAATATTAACACTATCTTCACCTCCACAATGAGCGTCTTCACTATCAAAGACAATTAATACTATCATCACTATCCTCATAAGCTCAAGACAACTGCCGGACGATCCTCTTCATATTATTCCAACCCAACTATTATTTCAAATATTACTATTTTTTACTAAAAGGGGTTTAATTTTTAGAATATTAGAACAAAATTTCAGCAGCTCCTTGCGTTGAGAAGAAAATGACGATGAGAGTAAACTTCACACGTATCGAAGCGGAAGTTTGGGGAGAACAAGATCTTCCCCGTAAGATGAAATTCGCCTACCATCGGCGTTTGTTCTCCTGCTTCCCACGACCCACAAGACATGTCAAGGGTGGAAAAATTTATCCATCATGGCAGGTTTTACCTTTCCCTAAATGGAGGTATGGCGCGCAAGAGTGGGATGATCAGCAGCAGAAGGGCCTTGACGTCAGCAAGGTCCGTCAGGGTGATGAAGTCTGCGTCGAACTTGCCTCTGGAAGAAAAACATTTGGAAAAGTAAAGCTTAACCTTTACGACATTGTCAAGAATAACGTCGAACAAGGAATCACTACAAACTTCATAAGATTCCCAGAGGGAAAGGTCCTCAGGTCAGCCACTTTGGACTACGAGGTGATTCTTGAGGTTCCTCGTGAAGAGTCCCGCTCCTTCTCCCTTTCTCCTGTCCGACGCCCATACTTTAATTCATACAGTCTTCCTCCAGTATATTTGCCAAAATATGTATCTCAGAACCAATACACCGTGACCCTTGCAGAACGTCAGGAGCTTCCTAGGGAAGAGCTTTATTTTCTATGTAACAGATCATCCTTTAAGATGCTCGATAAAGATCAGCAAATCTCTCGAGTGAGATCTAAAGTCCATGAGATCCAAGGCAAGGCTCTGAAACTCAGCGGTGAAAAAGATACTATTTCTGTTCTCCGTAGGAAGCGCTTCACTTGGGAGATCAACAGCCTAGAAAAGTACCTTAGAGGACTCGGTCATGTTAGTCAAGAATCATAGGTAAATGAAGTTTGAATGTTATAAGAATATATCTCATTCCGGTGAACACTTTTTGCTATGGATAAAGTGAAGTTTTTATTTTACTTTATGATTTTAAGTTTATTTTGTTTTTTATAATTTTTATGTATTAAAAAAAGGAACTCTAAGAGCAGCCACCTCCACGTGGTGAGTTCTGGGTGTTTTGTGTGACTGTTGTTAGATAACCAGTCATGTAAAATAGCTGAGAGTTGCTCACATTGTAGATATTGTCTATGTCTGGATCGTATACACTCGTCTTTCACTATCGTCACTGAGGTAGAGTGACCCAGAAAAAAATGAAAAAAACACTTTCACCGTACCTCATTAAATCATTGTCTTGACAGGAGCGTTTTAACATCAAAGTTTAGATGGCCATCCGAAATGTAACATCCCTACCTTTTTATCAGTGTAGGTCACTGTATTCATCACCTTCAGAACTCAGATCCGGCTAATTGGCTTCACCGTACGTCACGTCGTAAATATCACTTGTCTCCACTCCTAATACAGTCACACAAACCCATTGGGTGTCATAGTCCCTAGCACTCAACACCTTTTTCATCTCCCTTCAACCTAATCTGGGACGATCTCTACCCGTCCTTCCTCCGCCTCACATTTATACACCTCTCTAGTCATTTTATTTTTCTCTAACCTCTCGAAATGTCCCAACCACCTCAACAACCCTCCTCAGCTCTCTGAATAATACTTTTGATAACCACGCCTTCTAATCCCCAAGCTCCGAATTCTCTGCATAATATTGACATCACACATTCACATGTTGCCCTCAGCCTGCCCAGTCTCCTACGCCCTTCAAAGTATGAAAACATGTCTCACACCTAAACAGTGTTGGCGTCACTGTATTTTGTAATATTCCCAACTTTGCCTCCATGGGTAAAGTTCTTTATCACTAGAGATGCCTCTATACACCATCCATCTTTTTCATCCCTCGTTAATTCTGTGGTTCACCTCATCTTTCACTGACCAATTCGCCGACATTTACCCACTCTACACATTTACTTCCTCCATTCTCTCTCCCTCAAATCTTGTATCCACTCTTACATTGCCTAAATTTTTTGATACTCTCATCACCTTGTTCTTCCTTTTGTTCACTTTTAATTTCCTTCTTTAATAAGCCCTCCCAAATTAATAAGAACATAAGAAAGAAGGAACACTGCAACAGGTCTACTGACCCATGCGGAGCAGGTCCATGTCCCCCCCCCCGGATTAGCCCAGTGACCCCCCCCCCCGGATTAGCCCAATGACCCACCCAGTCTGGCCACCTCCACTCAAGGAAGGAGCACGGCACTAGACCCAGCAGCACAAGCTAGTCAGGTCCAACTCACACCCACCCACTAACCTTCGCAGTTTCTCTGAAGACTCTTCCAAAAGAACCGTATTATCAGCTATAACTAAACATGGCATTTCCAATTTTTCTCAGATACATTAAATTTTAAAAAAACTTCTCCCCAACTTCTCAGCATTCACTTCTTTTACAACCCCATCTACAAATATGTTAAACAACCATGGTGACACCACACATCCCTGTCCACGGTCTACTTTATCTGAAAAATAATCTCCCTCTCTCTCCTATATACTCTAACCGGAGCCTCACTATCCACATAGAAACTACTGATTTTGGTAACCTACCATCTATTCCAAACATATCTAAGGATTATTCACGTTTATACTTCATACACAGACACAGAGAAGCCGCCCAGCCGCCGTGGAGAGAAGACGTCGTCGTTCCTGCTCTTCAGTTATCCTGAGTAATTCTCGAGCTGAGCAACTCTGAACACTGTTACTCGAGATTTTTCTTGGGTTATCCTGAGTAGTTCTTCACTAGAGCTGAGAGGAAACTTGCTTGCAGTCACTTCGAGCACCATCCCATCAAGAGGGTAAGGCGGTGACTTGCTTGCTTGTTCACCCCTCTTTTCCCCATCCCCCCATCCTTCCCCTTCCTTCCCTCACCCAAACAACTACACTGGCCCACACACTAACACACTACATACATTGCTATCCTTCTGACTTTCCTATCTTCTTCTTTTTCGGCAACTTCACTTTGGCGAGTTAACACAAGGCATTTTGACCATCCGGTAGCCCGTGTGGTTTTTTAAAATCCGGCCGATCTTTGCCTTGGGCCCTGTGTCCCCCTCACCACTCGAGGGTAGGCTATCTTAGGGGCTGACCCTCATAAGTCAGCTGAAATAGGATGCTAGACTAACATTAAGGAAAGATGTACCTTCCCGCACATCATGGCGAGGATAAGAGTAAGATTACGTGTTGATAGCAACCAAAAGACGATGAAAGAAATTCTAGCATGTATTTGCTCCAACTCAACTGTTGCTCCAGTGGATGTTTTTAAAACCCACGCTGGAGCAGTACTTCTCCTCTCTTCGGAAGAAGAGTTACTTCAACTGCTGAAGCATGATGTCCTTGAAAAACTGAAGACTTCTGGTGTTACCCCAGTTGCACCTGAGATCTATCAAGCTCAGAGGACTGTGTTTGTGGCCAGAATCAACAGTTTCATGAAACATAGCACAGCGAATGAAATTGTTGAAGAGTTTAATACGGAGAATTCTGAATTTAGGGCTGTAGAAGCACATAAATTCTCTAAACCTAACAAAAACCAGGTAACCTTAAAATTAATACTTGAGACACCTGAAGAGGCCAAACTTGTGTGTCAAAATGGCTTCAGATATTTTGGCACCAGATGTACACCTGACCAAATCTCTATTGAACGATTTGTCAGTGTGACACAATGTTTTAAATGTTATACCTTTGGTCATAACACCAACAAATGCAGTACTCAAGCGCAGATTTGCAGCATTTGCTCTGGACAACATTCTTATAAAGATTGTACTAATAAAAATACGCCCAGATGTGTCCTCTGCAATGGTAAACATCAGCTGTTCCTGCGATCTGTCCGGAGAGGAAAAAGGAAATGCAGAAAATTATAGAAGCTAAGAAACTGTCCACTTCTAAGAAGACCACTCCCCAGGCACCGCCAACATTGTCCCAAACTTCCTTCCCAGCTCTGCCTGGATCTAGTGGGGCTCCTCATGTCTCTACCACTGGTTCCAATGTTTGGAATTCTGCCCCTTTTGGAGTGCCCCAATCTAACCCTCACCTACAACATACACAAACGCAACAGCAAGGTTCAGCCTCACCTTCCATGTCTCAGGTATCCTCAGCCGGGGATATGAAGAGAGCGCAACTAATGTATATGATGGCCACAGACATAGCAGGAGGTGACGTTCATCTATGCTCTAAGATTTTAAATGATTTGTTATTGGCTAATGGGATCACTCCCATTACTATCCCTGAAAATGTTGAGACGATTATGGCCCAACCTTCTCATAACAAGTAGTATGTTCCCTACTCTACTTCTTCAAATAAGTCTAATTCATCCCTTGTCCAGGGATCACCCACCTCGCATAACCAAGTTGTCAACTCCCCTCAACCCGATGAGTCAATACCTGACCCTAACGATGCCCCAGAGATTGGTGCTTACTCTTCCGCTATTGCAGCTGATCCTGTTGAACAGGAACTCTCCCCCCCCCCGGGTAAATCACCTGGCCTACCAAATTTTTCCTTGGAGGCTCCACAGTCTCTCATTAACTCTCACGAGCCTCTGCTTCCTGTAACTGGGAATACAACACCTCAATTTTCTGATGATGACTCTAATGACTCAAATGATTCTGTTAATATTACCAATTCTAGTGAAGATGGTGACACATTCAATACACAAACAACTACTCAGAACTTCCCTCCTCCTCTTGACGAGTCCAGCCGGGATAGTGTGGACACCAAACATGACATTACTTGCAGGCGTTCAGACCGCAGTACACGAGCGATGTGCAAGAAATAATGGGGATTATAATTTTCCAACTTAATATTCAACATTTCTTTAATAACCGTTACCTCCTTGAAGTTGAACTACATAATTACAATCCCGATGTTATACTCTTGAATGAGACAGCTGCAAGAGTTGATCAACATATTAAATTATGTGGTTACTCTACTGCGGAGAAATCGAGAGGACCCTTTAGTGGTGTAGCCATCTTAGTTAAATTAGGCTATACATTTAAAAATATTCACGTTGATGAAGATAACATTCTTGCAATAGAAATGACAACGTCTCATGGACAACTAGTGATAGTAACTGGATATTTTCCCCCGAGACAACAATATATAGTCAATTCCTCTACATAGGATATTAAGCAGAAATATTCCAACAATTCTAGCAGGAGATTTTAATGCTCATCACCCTGCCCTCTTCAACTGTGGTGCTGGTATTCCACTGGGTGACTTAAAAGGAAAACAACTATTTAATATCATGACAGCTTGAAACTTGTCATTTCAAGGCCCATTCTTTAAATCGTACATTGGACCTCATCCAGGGACACCAGATATAGTACTGACAAACAGAGACTGTGACATCTTTCACTGTCGTATATCTCCTGGTGGAAACGTAGGATCTGACCATATCCCTGTTATAAAACAACTACAAACTTCTCCATTTAGAATACCTGTGCCTCCTAAACCCAATCTTAACACCCTAGGATTTGACCCCTTCAGGGCATATCTGGGTGACGATGAAATTGTGTCATTGGAAAATCTACCTTCTACTGCAATTGATGACGCAATCAGGTCCCTTCACAATAGAATAATTGAAGCTACTAATGCAACTTGCCAATTAGCTTCCACAAAGATCTATCAACAATATAAACCTACTAGGGAAATTAGAGACGCTTTAAGAAATTATCAAGCAGAATGTCGAAGGCATCTTCAAACGCGACAACCACCAGTAGCTACATTGCACAGATTGAGGCAAGAATTAATTAACATGATTAGTCATCACAAACGGGACTTATGGAAATTGCTAGTTCTTCAAGCTAATCAGTATAAACGTGAGCCAGCAAAATTTTGGAGTAAGATCCGACAACTGTTAGGGGCAAAGCACAAGGCTCCTAACTACCTAATTCATACCTTCACTGATGAGGATGATGAAGATGTTGAGATTAAACTTGATGATCCACAGGACCAGGCTAATTTGATGGGTGATGTATGGGAGAAAATTCTCTCCCACAATAACAGTCGTCGATTTAACAATAATCACTATCAGTTGGTAAATGAATGGAGAGATGAGAACTTGGATGATCTACAACCACTACCTTCCATCGATACTTCAACTATTGAAGACGCCCACCCGCTTACTAGACCTATTACATTACTAGAGATGAGTCAGGTTATTGGAAGAATGCGAAATAGAGCCCCTGGTCTCTCTGGAATAACAATGAAACAAATAAAGTTCCTACCCAGAAATTGCAAACAGTCTTTGGTTAATATCTTTAATGCCATCTTGGCCTCAGAACATTTTCCAGTGGTTTTTAAGACTGCTAGGATGATTTTTCTTGCTAAGCCCAATAAAGACATCCACCAACCTGGGAACTATAGGCCTATATCTTTACTTGAAGTCACTGGAAAGGTTCTTGAGAAGATCATTTCCAACAGACTGAACTACTATATGGAGTTCAATCACCTTTTTACTGAAAAACAATTTGGCTTTAGAAAACATAGAGGTACCAATCATGCAATAAATGTTATTTTCGATACTGTAGCAAGTCTAAAACAGCAGGGCAATCTTGCCTTAATTGCCACCAGAGATGTTCATAAAGCTTTTGATAGCTTATGGCATGATGGTCTTATATACAAACTTATAGACCTACCAGACCATAACTGGACTTTTCTCAGATTAATTTATAATTTCTTAACTCAAAGAAAAATCATTCCCACCTTTCATGGCAGGTCGACAGAGCCTTTTATACCAACAGCTGGTGTCCCACAAGGTTCTTGTCTTAGTCTAATTCTGTTCAACAATTATGTGAATGACCTTCCTCAACCAGAGTTTAATGATACAATTATAACACAGTTTGCAGATGATGTTATTCATGTCGTCTCATCAACTCCGGTAACAGGAAAATACAAGTATGAGAGAGTCATAGAAAAAATGAATATTGAACTTCGTCGAACATCTAATTGGGAAAAGAAATGGAGAATTACGACTAATCCTGACAAAGTCCTTTTTAGCACGATAGGATGTTTTGCATCAACAATCGAAGATAAAGGGGGTATCTCCATCAGAGGTACACCTGTAGCCATTAGAAACCCTAACAAGATCTTGGGATATGAAATAGACAGGCTGCTCCACTCAACATCTCATGTAACTAAAAAGATCAACATAGCCAAAGCCGGTCTTAGCAGTCTCTTTCGATTCAATTAAGCCCCTTCACATGTCAAAAAACATCTGTATAAAATGTTAATAAGACCTATACTCGAATACCCATGTGTCCCAATGTCATTAACAAGAAAGACCAACATGCTACGGTTGCAACGGTTCCAGAATAGAGCTCTTCGCTTCATTACGGGTACCAGGAGTTAAAATGGCAGATTTACACGTACAACAAGATATTACTGCCTTAAATGTACGCCTTGACACCCTGAAAAAGAAACAACTCTATACAATGCAAGAACTATACATGCCAGATAGAGAACATCCTATACAAGTTGTAAATACCACGGATTATATCATTAATACTCCTCCTCACAGGACTCAAAGAATGACTCTCCCACAGAGGGTCCGTCGTTTTATCCATAAAGCTGATTACCATCGACCCATAATATTGAGCAACCTCCATGATGAAGATGATTGGGTAGCACCAGAACCCTTCTATGTATACTGAGAAAATCATCTCCCCTAATTAGGGAGACATCTTATATAACAATCTAATGTAAAAATTATGTTATATTTACTATGGCGGGACACCACCTGTAAGAAGCCATTGTCAAGTAATTCTTTTTAAACTGGCCATGAAATTATTGCCTTCATTGTCGCTTAAATATCCGTTGTGCAATCGAAAAAAAAAAAAAAAAAAAAAAAAAGCCAATTACAACTTGTATATTTACTACCAATTCAGAGTCATGTACTTATATATCTTTTATATCTATGTGACTCTGATGGGTTAGTATTATACTCCTTCAAGAATATCTTATCTCACATACGCTTTTTAAATTACACCAAAGTGGTTGGGCCACTTACCTTTTATCTCCTACCTCTCTCCCCCCTCCCACCCTTTTCCAATATTTCCATCCTTACCCATCCTCCTTCCTTACCCATCTCACCAAAGCTCTGGTCATAAGAAGAAGAAGACTTTAGTGTAAACATTTGATCTACACATCCTCTATCCTTCCTTATACCTCCTTGTTCCTCAGCAATCCTACTTTCTGTCTTACTCTTAATTCTTTCACTCTCTTTTACCCTCTGTTTTTCCCTTTATAGAAAGGATCTATGTATATTCTCAGCCAATACCTGTGTAGGTGTCTTTCCCCTCCAATTTGACGTATATATTGAACAAATATACTAACCACTTCCAAACTATATCTTCACCTCCTTTTAAAACAGTGTTGATCCCATCTCCTCCTTTTACGTCTTTCTAAAGTGCAGTTTCAGGGCCCTTAGTCTATTATGTCATCGGCAAACTTGCCGATGTCGCTCTTTATGCCCTCATCTATGTCGTTTATGTAGATTGTGAACAGCAGGGGGCCCAACACTGACCCCTGTGGAACACCGCTCGTGACGCTTCCCCACTCTGATTTCTCCCCATTTATGCAAACTCTCTGCTGCCTATTTGTCAACCATGCCTCTATCCAGGAAAAAATTTCTCCTCCTATTCCATGTGCTTTAATTTTCCTCAATAGTCTCTGATGTGGGACCCTGTCAAAAGCCTTACTGAAGTCCATATACACAATATCATATTCATTACCATGATCTACCTCCTCAAATACCTTAGTGAAAAAAGTTAATAAATTCGTAAGGCAGGAACGTCCCTTTCATTCTACCCACAGTCTCACGCACCTCCCCCACATCCTCACATATGGCTCTTTCTCACTTCTCCCTCCCCGGTCTTCTTTCCCCAGCCCCCTGCGTGCATTTGCGCGTCAAATAATACATAAAAGCGAATTCACATACCAAAGACACTTCATGCAAGCGACTTCAAACTTCTTTCACTCGTATTCCGTATAATTTGACATCGTAAATTCTGTAGTTATATGCATTTATTTCTTTAATATTGTGGAGAAGGAGGCAGTACCATGCTTACTGGCTGTTTGCAAGCTTGATGGTCGTTTAGTGGATGGGCGGCAGTCATGGTTTTCATTGTGTGTCTTGGGGTGGTATTGGGTGTTGCTGGAGAAGGTCTGGGGTGGTAGTGGGGGGTGCTGGGTACGGCTGGGGTTGTGCTGGGGTGGTGTTGGGTGTTACTGAGTGGTGCTAGGTAGTGCTGGGGTGGTGTTGGGTGTTACTGAGTGGTGCTGGGTAGTGCTGGGGTGGTGTTGGGTGTTACTGAGTGGTGCTGGGTAGTGCTGGGGTGGTGTTGGGTGTTACTGAGTGGTGCTGGGTAGTGCTGGGGTGGTGTTAGGTGCTGGGGTGGTGTTAAGTGCTGGGGTGGTACTGAGTGGTGCTGGGTAGTGCTGGGGTGGTGTTAGGTGCTGGGGTGGTGTTAGGTGCTGGGGTGGTACTGAGTGGTGCTGGGTAGTTCTGGGGTGATGCTAGGTGGTGCTGGTGTGGTACTGAGTGGTGCTGGGTAGTTCTGGGGTGATGCTGGGTGGTGCTGGGGTGGTACTGAGTGGTGCTGGGTAGTGCTGGGGTGATGCTAGGTGGTGCTGGTGTGGTACTGAGTGGTGCTGGGTAGTTCTGGGGTGATGCTGGGTGGTGCTGGGGTGGTACTGAGTAGTGCTGGGGTGATGCTGGGTGGTGCTGGGGTGGTACTGAGTGGTGCTGGGTAGTGCTGGGGTGGTGTTAGGTGCTGGGGTGGTGTTAGGTGCTGGGGTGGTACTGAGTGGTGCTGGGTAGTTCTGGGGTGATGCTAGGTGGTGCTGGTGTGGTACTGAGTGGTGCTGGGTAGTTCTGGGGTGATGCTGGGTGGTGCTGGGGTGGTACTGAGTGGTGCTGGGTAGTGCTGGGGTGGTGTTAGGTGGTGCTGGTGTGGTACTGTTCTAGGTGGTGCTGGTGTGGTACTGAGTGGTGCTGGGTAGTTCTGGGGTGATGCTGGGTGGTGCTGGGGTGGTACTGAGTAGTGCTGGGGTGATGCTGGGTGGTGCTGGGGTGGTACTGAGTGGTGCTGGGTAGTGCTGGGGTGATGCTGGGTGGTGCTGGGGTGGTACTGAGTGGTGCTGGGTAGTTCTGGGGTGATGCTGGGTGGTGCTGGGGTGGTACTGGGTAGTGCTGGGGTGATGCTGGGTGGTGCTGGGGTGGTACTGAGTGGTGCTGGGTAGTGCTGGGGTGATGCTAGGTAGTGCTGGTGTGGTACTGAGTGGTGCTGGGTAGTTCTGGGGTGATGCTGGGTGGTGCTGGGGTGGTGCTGGGTAGTGCTGGGGTGATGCTGGGTGGTGCTGGGGTGGTACTGAGTGGTGCTGGGTAGTTCTGGGGTGATGCTGGGTGGTGCTGGGGTGGTACTGGGTAGTGCTGGGGTGATGCTGGGTGGTGCTGGGGTGGTACTGAGTGGTGCTGGGTAGTGCTGGGGTGATGCTGGGTGGTGCTGGGGTGGTACTGAGTGGTGCTGGGTAGTGCTGGGGTGATATTGGATGGTGCTGGGGTAAAGCTGGGTAGTGCTATGTAGTGCTGGTTAGGGCTGGCATATGTAAGTATATACCTAACTTCAGCCATGTATAACAGACGTATGTAAGAGTATTCACATAATTTACACTGAAATAAACATATATACAAGTCTGTGTCACATTTACACATCGGTAGCACAAGTATGTATTAGTCTGTATTATATACACAAACATATCTATAACATATATATATATAATGCTTGGGTTCTGATAATTATATCACCGTAGATACCTCAGTCATGCTCTCTTGTCTTGGACGATGTGTGAAAAATATTAATAAAACCGGACCTTCAAACACCCCTTTCCTCCCATTCCCTCCATCCCCCTTCCCTTCCCTTCCCCCCTCCTTTTTTCCAACCCCCCATTAGCACTTTTTATTTATTTTTTTGGCTATTTTTACAAATGTTCATAACAATTCGGCTTTTGCATTTATTTTAGCAAACACAGGAAAGTTTTTTTTTTTGCTATTACACTTTTTCTATATTTATATTTGCTTTTCCAAAAATCGCACATTTTTTTCCCCCCAAATCCCAACATTTATTTTTCAAAGTTTTTTAACATCTCTGTGACACGCTGATATTTTTAATTTCCAAATGTGTCTTTGTATACCTATTGTCCGCCTCTCGAACCGCCAGTCTCCGTACATGCTAACAAGTCCTCTTATTACACACATAACCCGCACATAGGAGAAAGGAGCGTACGACGATGTTTCGGTCCGATTTAGACCAAACTCGTGACTTTGTAAATGGTCAAAGCCGGAAAGAAACGTCGTCTTAAGCTCCTCTCTCCTATGTGCGGGTTAATTAAGTACTGTTCCAGTCACGGTAATGTACATGTTTTATTCTTTAAGTTCTCATAGTATTTTGTATGTTGTTACCATGCCTCTCCTGATCCATCTCTTCCTTAATGTCATCAAGATTAGCTTCCTGAGTCGCTCCTCATAGCTCAGACCTCTTATCTCACTGCGAACCTCGACACTTTTCCCAGTGTCTTGACCTGCCTCCTCAGCTGGTGTTTCCGACTAGTGAAGCATACTGCAGTCATGTATGGTGTTATGAATGTCGTGTATGGTGTTATGAATGTTGTGTATGGTGTTATGAATGCCGTATATGGTGTCATGAATGTTGTGTATGGTGCTATGAATGTCGTATATGGTGTTATGAGCGTTGTGTATGGTGTTATGAATGCCGTATATGGTGTCATGAATGTTGTGTATGGTGCTATGAATGTCGTATATGGTGTTATGAACGTTGTGTATGGTGCTATGAATGTCGTATATGGTGTTATGAACGTTGTGTATCGTGTTATGAATGTCGTGTATGGTGTTATGAATGTCGTATATGGTGTTATGAATGTCGTGTATGGTGCTATGAATGTTGTGCATGGTGCTATGAATGTCGTATATGGTGCTATGAATGTCGTGTATGGTGTTATGAATGTCGTATATGGTGTTATGAATGTCGTGTATGGTGTTATGAATGTCGTATATGGTGTTATGAATGTCGTGTATGGTGCTATGAATGTCGTATATGGTGTTATGAGCGTTGTGTATGGTGCTATGAATGTCGTATATGTGTTATGAACGTTGTGTATGGTGTTATGAATGTTGTATGTGGTGTTATGAATATCGTGTATGGTGTTATGAATGTCGTATATGATGTTATGAATGTCGTGAATGGTGCTATGAATGTTGTGTATGGTGTTATGAATGTCGTACATGGTGTTATGAATGTCGTATATGGTGTTATGAATGTCGTATATGGTGTTATGAATGTCGTGTATGGTGTTATGAATGTCGTATATGGTGTTATGAATGTCGTATATGGTGTTATGAATGTCGTGAATGGTGCTATGAATGTTGTGTATGGTGTTATGAATGTCGTACATGGTGTTATGAATGTCGTATATGGTGTTATGAATGTCGTGTATGGTGCTATGAATGTCGTATATGGTGTTATGAATGTTGTGTATGGTGCTATGAATGTCGTATATGGTGTTATGAATGTCGTGAATGGTGCTATGAATGTTGTGTATGGTGTTATGAATGTCGTATATGGTGTTATGAATGTCGTGTATGGTGCTATGAATGTTGTGTATGGTGTTATGAATGTCGTATATGGTGTTATGAATGTCGTGTATGGTGTTATGAATGTCGTATATGGTGTTATGAATGTCTTGTGTGGTGCTATGAATGTCGTATATGGTGTTATGAACGTTGTGTATGGTGCTATGAATGTCGTATATGGTGTTATGAATGTTGTGTATGGTGTTATGAATGTCGTATATGGTGTTATGAATGTCGTGTATGGTGTTATGAATGTCGTATATGGTGTTATGAATGTTGTGTATGGTGCTATGAATGCCGTATATGGTGTTATGAACGTTGTGTATGGTGCTATGAATGTCGTATATGGTGTTATGAATGTTGTGTATGGTGCTATGAATGTCGTATATGGTGTTATAAACGTTGTGTATGGTGTTATGAATGTTGTGTATGGTGCTATAAATGTCGTGTATGGTGTTATGAATGTCGTGTATGGAGTTATGAATGTCGTGTATGGTGTTGTGAATGTCGTGTATGGAGTTATGAATGTCGTGTATGGTGTTATGAATGTCGTGTATGGTGCTATGAATGTCGTCAATGGTGTTATGAATGTTGTGTATCGTGCTATGAATGTCGTGTATGGTGTTGTGAATGACGTGTATGGTGTTATGAATGTCGTGTATGGTGCTATGAATGTAGTGTACGGTGTTATGAAAGTTGTGTATGCTGTTATGAATGTTGAGTATGGTGTTATGAATGTTGTGTATGATGCTATGAATGTCGTCAATGGTGTTATGAATGTTGTGTATGGTGTTGTGAATGTCGTGTATGGTGTTATGAATGTCCTGTATGGTGTTGTGAATGTCGTGTATGGTGTTATGAATGTCCTGTATGGAGTTATGAATGTCGTGTATGGTGTTATGAATGTCGTGTATGGTGTTGTGAATGTCGTGTATGGTGTTATGAATGTCGTGTATGGTGTTTTGAATGTCGTGTATGGTGTTATGAATGTCGTGTATGGTGTTATGAATGTCGTGTATGGTGTTATGAATGTCGTGTATGGTGTTATGAATGTCGTGTATGGTGTTATGAATGTCGTGTATGGTGTTATGAATGTCCTGTATGGTGTTATGAATGTCCTGTATGGTGTTGTGAATGTCGTGTATGGTGTTATGAATGTCGTGTATGGTGTTGTGAATGTCGTGTATGGTGTTATGAATGTCGTGTATGGTGTTGTGAATGTCGTGTATGGTGTTGTGAATGTCGTGTATGGTGTTATGAATGTCGTGTATGGTGTTGTGAATGTCGTGTATGGTGTTGTGAATGTCGTGTATGGTGTTATGAATGTCCTGTATGGTGTTATGAATGTCGTGTATAGTGTTATGAATGTCCTGTATGGTGTTATGAATGTCCTGTATGGTGTTGTGAATGTCGTGTATGGTGTTATGAATGTCGTGTATGGTGTTGTGAATGTCGTGTATGGTGTTATGAATGTCGTGTATGGTGTTGTGAATGTCGTGTATGGTGTTGTGAATGTCGTGTATGGTGTTATGAATGTCGTGTATGGTGTTGTGAATGTCGTGTATGGTGTTGTGAATGTCGTGTATGGTGTTATGAATGTCCTGTATGGTGTTATGAATGTCGTGTATGGTGTTATGAATGTCGTGTATGGTGTTGTGAATGTCGTGTATGGTGTTATGAATGTCGTGTATGGTGTTGTGAATGTCGTGTATGGTGTTGTGAATGTCGTGTATGGTGTTATGAATGTCCTGTATGGTGTTATGAATGTCGTGTATGGTGCTATGAATGTCGTGTATGGTGTTGTGAATGTCGTGTATGGTGTTATGAATGTCGTGTATGGTGTTGTGAATGTCGTGTATGGTGTTATGAATGTCGTGTATGGTGTTGTGAATGTCGTGTATGGTGTTATGAATGTCGTGTATGGTGTTGTGAATGTCGTGTATGGTGTTGTGAATGTCGTGTATGGTGTTATGAATGTCGTGTATGGTGTTGTGAATGTCGTGTATGGTGTTATGAATGTCCTGTATGGTGTTGTGAATGTCGTGTATGGTGTTATGAATGTCCTGTATGGAGTTATGAATGTCGTGTATGGTGTTATGAATGTCGTGTATGGTGTTGTGAATGTCGTGTATGGTGTTATGAATGTCCTGTATGGTGTTATGAATGTCGTGTATGGTGTTATGAATGTCGTGTATGGTGTTATGAATGTCGTGTATGGTGTTATGAATGTCGTGTATGGTGTTATGAATGTCCTGTATGGTGTTATGAATGTCGTGTATGGTGTTATGAATGTCCTGTATGGTGTTATGAATGTCCTGTATGGTGTTGTGAATGTCGTGTATGGTGTTATGAATGTCGTGTATGGTGTTGTGAATGTCGTGTATGGTGTTATGAATGTCGTGTATGGTGTTGTGAATGTCGTGTATGGTGTTGTGAATGTCGTGTATGGTGTTATGAATGTCGTGTATGGTGTTGTGAATGTCGTGTATGGTGTTGTGAATGTCGTGTATGGTGTTATGAATGTCCTGTATGGTGTTATGAATGTCGTGTATAGTGTTATGAATGTCCTGTATGGTGTTATGAATGTCCTGTATGGTGTTGTGAATGTCGTGTATGGTGTTATGAATGTCGTGTATGGTGTTGTGAATGTCGTGTATGGTGTTATGAATGTCGTGTATGGTGTTGTGAATGTCGTGTATGGTGTTGTGAATGTCGTGTATGGTGTTATGAATGTCGTGTATGGTGTTGTGAATGTCGTGTATGGTGTTGTGAATGTCGTGTATGGTGTTATGAATGTCGTGTATGGTGTTATGAATGTCCTGTATGGTGTTATGAATGTCCTGTATGGTGTTGTGAATGTCGTGTATGGTGTTATGAATGTCGTGTATGGTGTTGTGAATGTCGTGTATGGTGTTATGAATGTCGTGTATGGTGTTGTGAATGTCGTGTATGGTGTTGTGAATGTCGTGTATGGTGTTATGAATGTCGTGTATGGTGTTGTGAATGTCGTGTATGGTGTTGTGAATGTCGTGTATGGTGTTATGAATGTCCTGTATGGTGTTATGAATGTCGTGTATAGTGTTATGAATGTCCTGTATGGTGTTATGAATGTCCTGTATGGTGTTGTGAATGTCGTGTATGGTGTTATGAATGTCGTGTATGGTGTTGTGAATGTCGTGTATGGTGTTATGAATGTCGTGTATGGTGTTGTGAATGTCGTGTATGGTGTTGTGAATGTCGTGTATGGTGTTATGAATGTCGTGTATGGTGTTGTGAATGTCGTGTATGGTGTTGTGAATGTCGTGTATGGTGTTATGAATGTCCTGTATGGTGTTATGAATGTCGTGTATGGTGTTATGAATGTCGTGTATGGTGTTGTGAATGTCGTGTATGGTGTTATGAATGTCGTGTATGGTGTTGTGAATGTCGTGTATGGTGTTGTGAATGTCGTGTATGGTGTTATGAATGTCCTGTATGGTGTTATGAATGTCGTGTATGGTGCTATGAATGTCGTGTATGGTGTTGTGAATGTCGTGTATGGTGTTATGAATGTCGTGTATGGTGTTGTGAATGTCGTGTATGGTGTTATGAATGTCGTGTATGGTGTTGTGAATGTCGTGTATGGTGTTATGAATGTCGTGTATGGTGTTGTGAATGTCGTGTATGGTGTTGTGAATGTCGTGTATGGTGTTATGAATGTCGTGTATGGTGTTGTGAATGTCGTGTATGGTGTTATGAATGTCGTGTATGGTGTTGTGAATGTCGTGTATGGTGTTATGAATGTCGTGTATGGTGTTGTGAATGTCGTGTATGGTGTTGTGAATGTCGTGTATGGTGTTATGAATGTCGTGTATGGTGTTGTGAATGTCGTGTATGGTGTTGTGAATGTCGTGTATGGTGTTGTGATTGTCGTGTATGGTGTTGTGAATGTCGTGTATGGTGTTATGAATGTCCTGTATGGTGTCATGAATGTCGTGTATGGTGTTATGAAAGTCGTGTATGGTGTTGTGAATGTCGTGTATGGTGTTATGAATGTCGTGTATGGTGTTGTGAATGTCGTGTATGGTGTTGTGAATGTCGTGTATGGTGTTATGAATGTCCTGTATGGTGTTATGAATGTCGTGTATGGTGTTATGAATGTCGTGTATGGTGTTGTGAATGTCGTGTATGGTGTTATGAATGTCGTGTATGGTGTTGTGAATGTCGTGTATGGTGTTGTGAATGTCGTGTATGGTGTTGTGAATGTCGTGTATGGTGTTATGAATGTCGTGTATGGTGTTATGAATGTCGTGTATGGTGTTGTGAATGTCGTGTATGGTGTTATGAATGTCGTGTATGGTGTTATGAATGTCGTGTATGGTGTTGTGAATGTCCTGTATGGTGTTATGAATGTCGTGTATAGTGTTATGAATGTCCTGTATGGTGTTATGAATGTCCTGTATGGTGTTGTGAATGTCGTGTATGGTGTTATGAATGTCGTGTATGGTGTTGTGAATGTCGTGTATGGTGTTATGAATGTCGTGTATGGTGTTGTGAATGTCGTGTATGGTGTTGTGAATGTCGTGTATGGTGTTATGAATGTCGTGTATGGTGTTGTGAATGTCGTGTATGGTGTTGTGAATGTCGTGTATGGTGTTATGAATGTCCTGTATGGTGTTATGAATGTCGTGTATGGTGTTATGAATGTCGTGTATGGTGTTGTGAATGTCGTGTATGGTGTTATGAATGTCGTGTATGGTGTTGTGAATGTCGTGTATGGTGTTGTGAATGTCGTGTATGGTGTTATGAATGTCCTGTATGGTGTTATGAATGTCGTGTATGGTGCTATGAATGTCGTGTATGGTGTTGTGAATGTCGTGTATGGTGTTATGAATGTCGTGTATGGTGTTGTGAATGTCGTGTATGGTGTTATGAATGTCGTGTATGGTGTTGTGAATGTCGTGTATGGTGTTATGAATGTCGTGTATGGTGTTGTGAATGTCGTGTATGGTGTTGTGAATGTCGTGTATGGTGTTATGAATGTCGTGTATGGTGTTGTGAATGTCGTGTATGGTGTTACGAATGTCGTGTATGGTGTTGTGAATGTCGTGTATGGTGTTATGAATGTCGTGTATGGTGTTGTGAATGTCGTGTATGGTGTTGTGAATGTCGTGTATGGTGTTATGAATGTCGTGTATGGTGTTGTGAATGTCGTGTATGGTGTTGTGAATGTCGTGTATGGTGTTGTGATTGTCGTGTATGGTGTTGTGAATGTCGTGTATGGTGTTATGAATGTCCTGTATGGTGTCATGAATGTCGTGTATGGTGTTATGAAAGTCGTGTATGGTGTTGTGAATGTCGTGTATGGTGTTATGAATGTCGTGTATGGTGTTGTGAATGTCGTGTATGGTGTTGTGAATGTCGTGTATGGTGTTATGAATGTCCTGTATGGTGTTATGAATGTCGTGTATGGTGTTATGAATGTCGTGTATGGTGTTGTGAATGTCGTGTATGGTGTTATGAATGTCGTGTATGGTGTTGTGAATGTCGTGTATGGTGTTGTGAATGTCGTGTATGGTGTTGTGAATGTCGTGTATGGTGTTATGAATGTCGTGTATGGTGTTATGAATGTCGTGTATGGTGTTGTGAATGTCGTGTATGGTGTTATGAATGTCGTGTATGGTGTTATGAATGTCGTGTATGGTGTTATGAATGTCGTGTATGGTGTTGTGAATGTCGTGTATGGTGTTATGAATGTCGTGTATGGTGTTATGAATGTCGTGTATGGTGTTATGAATGTCGTGTATGGTGTTGTGAATGTCGTGCATGGTGTTGTGAATGTCGTGTATGGTGTTATGAATGTCGTGTATGGTGTTGTGAATGTCGTGTATGGTGTTATGAATGTCGTGTATGGTGTTATGAATGTTGTGTATGGTGTTGTGAATATCGTGTATGGTGTTATGAATGTCGTGTATGGTGTTGTGAATGTCGTGTATGGTGTTGTGAATGTCGTGTATGATGTTATGAATGTCGTGTATGGTGTTGTGAATGTCGTGTATGGTGTTATGAATGTCGTGTATGGTGTTGTGAATGTCGTGTATGGTGTTGTGAATGTCGTGTGTGTTGTTGTGAATGTCGTGTATGGTGTTATGAATGTCGTGTATGGTGTTATGAACGTTGTGTATGGTGTTGTGAATGTCGTGTATGGTGTTGTGAATGTCGTGTATGGTGTTATGAATGTCGTGTATGGTGTTATGAATGTCGTGTATGGTGTTATGAATGTCGTGTATGGTGTTGTGAATGTCGTGTATGGTGTTACGAATGTCGTGTATGGTGTTATGAATGTCGTCTATGGTGTTATGAATGTCGTGTATGGTGTTATGAATGTCGTGTATGGTGTTATGAATGTCGTGTATGGTGTTATGAATGTCGTGTATCGTGTTATGAATGTCGTGTATGGTGTTGTGAATGTCGTGTATGGTGTTTTGAATGTCGTGTATGGTGTTATGAATGTCGTGTATGGTGTTATGAATGTCGTGTATGGTGTTATGAATGTCGTGTATGGTGTTGTGAATGTCGTGTATGGTGTTGTGAATGTCGTGTATGGTGTTATGAATGTCGTGTATGGTGTTGTGAATGTCGTGTATGGTGTTATGAATGTCGTGTATGGTGTTATGAATGCCGTGTATGGTGTTATGAATGTCGTGTATCGTGTTATGAATGTCGTGTATGGTGTTATGAATGTCGTGTATGGTGTTATGAATGTCCTGTATGGTGTTATGAATGTCGTGTATGGTGTTATGAATGTCGTGTATGGTGTTGTGAATGTCGTGTATGGTGTTGTGAATGTCGTGTATGGTGTTATGAATGTCGTGTATGGTGTTATGAATGTCATGTATGGTGTTATGAATGCCGTGTATGGTGTTATGAATGTCGTGTATGGTGTTATGAATGTCGTGTATGGTGTTATGAATGTCGTGTATGGTGTTATGAATGTCGTGTATGGTGTTATGAATGTCGTGTATGGTGTTATGAATGTCGTGTATGGTGTTATGAATGTCGTGTATGGTGTTATGAATGTCGTGTATGGTGTTATGAATGTCGTGTATGGTGTTGTGAATGTCGTGTATGGTGTTATGAATGTCGTGTATGGTGTTGTGAATGTCGTGTATGGTGTTATGAATGTCGTGTATGGTGTTATGAATGCCGTGTATGGTGTTATGAATGTCGTGTATGGTGTTATGAATGTCGTGTATGGTGTTATGAATGTCGTGTATGGTGTTATGAATGTCCTGTATGGTGTTATGAATGTCGTGTATGGTGTTATGAATGTCGTGTATGGTGTGAATGTCGTGTATGGTGTTGTGAATGTCGTGTATGGTGTTATGAATGTCGTGTATGGTGTTGTGAATGTCGTGTATGGTGTTATGAATGTCGTGTATGGTGTTATGAATGCCGTGTATGGTGTTATGAATGTCGTGTATGGTGTTATGAATGTCGTGTATGGTGTTATGAATGTCGTGTATGGTGTTATGAATGTCGTGTATGGTGTTATGAATGTCGTGTATGGTGTTATGAATGTCGTGTATGGTGTTATGAATGTCGTGTATGGTGTTATGAATGTCGTGTATGGTGTTGTGAATGTCGTGTATGGTGTTATGAATGTCCTGTATGGTGTTATGAATGTCGTGTATGGTGTTATGAATGTCGTGTATGGTGTTGTGAATGTCGTGTATGGTGTTGTGAATGTCGTGTATGGTGTTGTGAATGTCGTGTATGGTGTTGTGAATGTCGTGTATGGTGTTGTGAATGTCGTGTATGGTGTTGTGAATGTCGTGTATGGTGTTATGAATGTCGTGTATGGTGTTATGAATGTCGTGTATGGTGTTGTGAATGTCGTGTATGGTGTTGTGAATGTCGTGTATGGTGTTGTGAATGTCGTGTATGGTGTTGTGAATGTCGTGTATGGTGTTGTGAATGTCGTGTATGGTGTTATGAATGTCCTGTATGGTGTTATGAATGTCGTGTATGGTGTTGTGAATGTCGTGTATGGTGTTATGAATGTCCTGTATGGTGTTATGAATGTCGTGTATGGTGTTGTGAATGTCGTGTATGGTGTTATGAATGTCCTGTATGGTGTTATGAATGTCGTGTATGGTGTTATGAATGTCGTGTATGGTGTTGTGAATGTCGTGTATAGTGTTGTGAATGTCGTGTATGGTGTTGTGAATGTCGTGTATGGTGTTGTGAATGTCGTGTATGGTGTTGTGAATGTCGTGTATGGTGTTGTGAATGTCGTGTATGGTGTTATGAATGTCGTGTATGGTGTTATGAATGTCGTGTATGGTGTTGTGAATGTCGTGTATGGTGTTGTGAATGTCGTGTATGGTGTTGTGAATGTCGTGTATGGTGTTATGAATGTCGTGTATGGTGTTATGAATGCCGTGTATGGTGTTATGAATGTTGTGTATGGTGTTGTGAATGTCGTGTATGGTGTTGTGAATGTCGTGTATGGTGTTATAAATGACTTTTGTTAATCTTTCTCAAAGTTAATCTTGCATTTTTCCAGACGTTCATATGCTGCATAGATTGTTTCTGGTGTACCTGGAAGTGCACCTGGACTTGCACCTGGACGTGTACCTGGACGTGCACCTTGACTTGCATTTAGACGTGTACCTGGACTTGCACCTTGACTTGCACCTGGACTTGCGCCTTGACGTGTACCTTGACTTGCACCTGGACTTGCGCCTTGACGTGTACCTTGACTTGCACCTGGACTTGCGCCTGGATGTGTACCTGGACTTACACCTGGACTTGCGCCTGGACGTGTACCTCGACTTGCACCTGGACTTGCGCCTGGACGTGTACCTGGACTTGCACCTGGACTTGCGCCTGGACGTGTACCTGGACTTGTACCTGGACTTGCGCCTGGACGTGTACCTTGACTCGCACCTGGACTTGCGCCTGGACATGTACCTGGACTTGCACCTGGACATGCGCCTGGACGTGTACCTGGAATTGCACCTGGACTTGCATCTGGACGTGTACCTGGACTTGCACCTGGACTTGCGCCTGGACGTGTACCTGGACTTGCATCTGGACGTGCACCTGGACGTGTACCTGGACGTTCACGTGGACGTGCACCCTGACGTGTACTTGGACTTGCACCTGGACTTGCATCTGGACGTGTACCTAGACTGCCACATGGACGTGTACCTGGACTTGCACCTGGACTTGCACCTGGACGTGCACCTGGACGTTCACCTGGACGTGCACCCTGACGTGTACCTGGACTTGCACCTGGACTTGCGCCTGGGCGTGTACCTGGACTTGCGCCTGGACTTGCTTCTGGACGTGTACCTGGACTTGCACCTGGACTTGCGCCTGGACGTGTACCTGGACGTGTACCTGGACTTGCATCTGGACGTACACCTGGACGTGTACCTGGACTTGCACCTGGGCTTGCACCTGGACGTGCACCTGGACGTGCACCTGGACGTTCACCTGGACGTGCACCTGGACGTTCACCTGGACGTGCACCTGGACGTTCACCTGGACGTGCACCTGGACGTGCACCTGAACGTTCACCTGGACGTGCATCTGGACGTATACCTGGACTTCCACCTGGACGTGTACCTGGACTTCCACCTGGGCTTGCACCTGGACGTGCACCTGGACGTTCACCTGGACGTGCACCCTGACGTGTACCTGGACTTGCACCTGGACTTGCGCCTGGACGTGCACCTGGACTTGCACCTGGACGTGCACCTGGACTTGCACCTGGACGTGTACCTGGACTTGCACTTGGACGTGCACCTGGAAGTGTTCCTGGACGTTCACCTGGACGTGTAGCTGGACTTGTACCTGGACGTGTACCTGGACGTGTACCTAAACTTGCACCTGGACGTGCACCTGGACGTGCACCTCATACTGTGCTCTGATCGAGGTGTTTCTCCTTGAGTCTGGTTTGCAAATTTTGTCCCCAATGTCTGAACTCTGTTTCTGGTCTTCTTTGCCCTTTTTTAATCGTCATAACCTTGCATTGGGAGGGCATTGTATTTCAATAATCGCTTGTCAAACCAATCCTACAGCTTGTCCAGGTCCACACACACGCACGTGCGCGCGCGTGTGTGTATGTGTGTGTATTCACCTATTTGTACTCACCTATTTGTGGTTGCAGGGGTCGATTCATAGCTCCTGGCCCCGTCTCTTCACTGAGTGTGTGTGTGTGTGTGTGTGTGTGTGTGTGTAATTGAGAGGAGGAAATTAGGATATCAAGTTTAGCGACATTTGGCAGAAGGATATCTGAAGGCTGCCATTACTTGCTGGTTGAGGCGAGCCCCAACCCCACCCGTCCCCTTCCCAAATCCGCCCCCACCCCACTATCCCCCCACCATCCCCCTCCCCCTCCCCCACCCCACTTCCAACCCTCCCTCACCCCTTCCCAACCTCATCCATCCCTCCCCACCCCACATCAACCCTTCCCCGCCCCTCCCCATCTCTATTCACCCCTCTTCCCCTCAGACCTGTTGAGGCACCTCCCCCACATCTCCCCCAAACTTGGTGAGGTACCTCCCCCACTATTCCCCAGACCTGGTGCCTGGTGAGGTACTTCCCTCACTCCTCCCCAGACCTGGTGCCTGGTGAGGTACTTCCCTCACTCCACCCCAGACCTGGTGCTTGGTGAGGTACTTCCCTCACTCCTCCCCAGACCTGGTGCCTGGTGAGGTACTTCCCCACTCCTCCCCAGACCTGGTGTCTGGTGAGGTACTTCCCCACTCCTCCCCAGACCTGGTGCCTGGTGAGGTACTTACAGTACTTTCTAGATTTCTCCATACAATACAGGAGTGTACTCACTCCTGTGAGTACACGAGTGTGTAGGGGGTCGAGGCACTGTTCCTGGCATCACCTGTTAGTTGCTGAATCTGTCCTCTGGTATCTAGAATAAGAATAAGAGGTTTATTTCAGCATGACAGATGTCTGTACAGAGGAATATAACAACTGGGTTTATATGCAGAGTATTTCTGGCAGACTTAAGACTAACTTAAGATAAATAACAGTGGTGTTATCGTACATATAGTAATTAGGTGATTTACAATGAATACAAGGAAACTCAATCTTGTATTAGTTCGTGTTATATGGCTTTAATAAGTGTGGTACAGAAGATTTACAGTTTTGATTATTAACCTGAGGTGGACACAATAGAATGATTAACATTTGAGAATATTACAGATATTGAGAGATATTGCTATTTGAGTCAGTCTTTCTGGAGATTTCTGGCAGAGAGTTCCAGATTTGGGCCCTTTTATGTGCACTGAGTTTATGAAAAGATTTAGCCTGACACGTGGAATGCCATAGAGATTTTTGTGCCTAGTGTTATATTTATGGGTTCTGTTGCGACTGCCAAGAAAGTTCTTCAGTCGGGATTAATATTAAAACTGATTGTTCCGTAAATGTAGGTTGCACAGCAGTACGAGTGTATGCTCTGTATAGTGAGTAGTTTAGGTCTTTGAAAATTGGGGGGGAAAGGGGGGGGGGTTGTCTAGCAGTGGTCTGTGTGATCATTCACACTGCAGCTTTTTCTTGTGTTATTATTGGCTTTAGGTGATTTGTCGTTGTGGAGCCCCAGGCACAAATAACATAGGTGAGGTAGGAGTAGATCACTGAATAGTGTAGTGTAAGTAGTGTTGTTTATGGTACATTGTAACGTATCTTTGAGAGGATGCGAACTATTTTAGATACTTTTTTTGTTATGTGTTGGATATGGGTGTTGAATTTCAGGTTGGTGTCTAGGTGCAGACTCAGGAATTTTTCCTCATTATGTTTACCAATAAAAATGTTGTTAAGCATTTTGTTTAGTTGGACCTCACTTGTTCTGTTCCCAAACATAATGTAGAAGACTTTGTCTATATTAAGTGTAAGTTTGTTGACAGTCATCTAGGTTGCTATTTTTGCCAGTTCTTCGTTATCAATAGTGTGGAGTGTTACAAAAAACGCGATTCTAAAAGCTTAGAGATCTCCAGTGAATACTAGAAAGGACTGCCCTTCTAGCATCCAGCCTGTTACTGGATTTTCGTAACAAGTAGTCAGTATCCTTGTCCAATTATCCATTAGAATTCAGTATGATTCAATAGTGCTTCAGGATTACAACTGGTAGGCTACTAACTAGAGAAATTAAAATTTAATAAATTTATTAAGTCTAGAGGTATATTATCAAATTAAATTAAATTAATAATTATCAAAATAATAATAATCACTTCTCTCGTGTATAATATTATTGTGCTGAAAGCACATATCACATTTATAATTCTTAAGTACCGTCTGGTACATTAACATTTAATAAGATATTACAAATATGTACAAGTAAGTTTGTGTGTATGTGTGTAAGTGCTCTAAGTAGTTCGCTATGTCTCACGACTCGACTAGACTTAAACAAGTGACTGACAAAGTCCTCAAATAAACTAACTTCTTGACCAACAGGCAATCAGAACAGTCTGCTTGAACAATAAAAAGAATGCTAAGCCCAATAGCAATATAACAAGCAACAGCGACACAGAATCAGGAACAAGGAGATAATATAACGACACTAAGTAGGGACCATCAGCAGATCCTCCACAAAAGTCACAAAACTCCCATACTACTGAATCTAAGTTCAGCATAAGAAAATCCCCGACTGTGATAATACACAGATACCAGTACAAGTTAGGTCAGAAGCTACAGCTCAGGACCTGAGTTGTTTCGAGTGTCTATGAGACACACAACCTCAGTACAACGTCGAAAATCACTAAGTCTATACAGTGTTCTCTGAACAGAGTCTCACAGAACTAACAATAATGAGACAAGAGACGGTCTTCCAACAAGGGCCTATGAGGGAGATTTAGGCACTTTGGAATACGTCCAACCACCCAGCGAATCTAGACCAGACTGAATACTTCAGGCGAGGTGAGGACACCCCCCCTCGATCACGTGATAGCTCCGTGGACTAATGCCGCTCAGAAACAGAAGCCGGCAGTCTAACGAGCCAAAAACGATAATTACAGTAGTTAGACAATCAAGACTTGAACTGAGCACATATGTTACATCCTACCTAACCAAAGGAAGCTAAGTCAAATATCAATATAAAGCAATACATTTACGATTTAGCTATTATCGCAAATACAAGCAATATAAAATTATATGAAAAGGTAATAATTATACATATACATAATAATCATTGCAACCCATTCAGGGGTTACAACATGGAGTGAGGCAAGATTAGGGTAGGAGATGAGAAAAGTCGTGTCTTCAGCAAAGAGAATTGGCGTAAGTTGTTGTGAAACACTTGGAAGATCGTTGATGTATAAAAGGAAAAAGAAGGGGGGCAAGAACACTGCTCTGTGGTATAACAGTGTCCAGGGGTCTTGTTGAGGAGGTTGTGTCCTTGATAGAGACGTATTGCTTTCTATCAGTAAGGTAGGACGTGATATATGCAAGTGGATGTCCTCTTATACCATAATGATCAAGCTTGAGTAGGATGCTGTGATCTACTGTATCAAAGTCTTTCTTAAGGTCGATAAAGAGTCCAAGCGGGTATTCTTTTTAGTCCATTGTTGTATAAAGTAGGTCTAGCATTTTCATTATTGCATCTTTTGTGATTTTCTTTCTCCCGAATCCAAACTGGCCGGGGCTGAGGATGCTTTGTGATGTTATGAAGGAGTATAATCTTTTGTGTATGAGTTTCTAAAAGATTTTGGAGAGTAAAGGCAACTTTGATATTGGCCTATAATTGTTTACATCTGTTGGGTCACCATCTTTGTGTGTTGGTGTAATACTTGCTATTGTGAGTGATGCCGGGAAAGTGTTGGTTTCTAGTGATTTATTAAAGAGTATTGAAATGGTGGTTGAAAGGATTTAGTAAGTAAGTAAGTAAATTTATTCAGGTATACACAAATACAGTTACATAGAATTATCATACATAGCAGCATATGTGTAGAGAACCTAGGATAACCCAAAAAAGTCAGACAGAGTGACTTATTTCTATTGGGGTCCTTTAATTTCCGCTAGTTTATACAGTAGTGGTAGTACTTTGGTTATATTTCCTGATTTGTGTTTTAGAGAGTTACTACTCATAGTAGCCTCAGTGGACTCTGTTGGTGTAAGACAGAGGGATGTTGGGAAGTTTCCATCTACATAATCATTAGCGTTTCATTTACAATAATATATATGTGTGATGTTTTTGTATTTCACCTACATGAGTATGGTGTGATAATTTCCAGTGTTTTTCTTACATATCCTGATAGTTTGCTTGAGTGATGTATAGTGTGCTTGATGCTCTTTCTTTTTTGTTTTGTCTGTGACAGATTGCTGCTCCTGTGTCCAACAACGTGTGTGTGTGATAATTTATGTATGTACTTATTGTTCTCAACAGTGTTATACTATATACGTATAAGTATTATGTCTGTACAAGATATGCTCTCAATTAAAAAAAAAAAAAAAAAAAACTCGGGCATTGGTAATTGGAATTTTAATGGCGATATTTCATCCTATAGTTGAGAAGTCATATATCTTGTAGGCTGTATAAATAGGTTTGAATTTTGATTCGTTTGGTTTAGCTAGTACAATATTACTATCTCCGTTGTGTCTGTGGTGCCCAGAATCTGAGTGTCTTCCAGGTCATTTTTATGTCTACTCTCGTTTCAGTGAATCTGATAGAATAGTATAGTTGCTTGGACTTTTTGATTAATTTGGTGAGGACTGACGTATAGTGTTAAATAAATGCTTTACTTATTAAGCCCCTTCTATATTTTTTTTCATATTCATGTTTCATATTGATGGATCTTAGGATGCTGTTAGTAAGCCATGGCCAACTTAGTCTTTTACTAGTGTTCTGTTTAATTTTTATGGCGCAATGTTTGCTATAAAGTTTGTTTGTCAAAATGTATCTATATATACTCTGTTTCCACCGAATCTCAATCATTTAAATTACTATCAGGAGACTGAAAAAGTACTTCCTAACAGCCCGGTGGGTTATGTATGTCTTTAGCTTCCGTTTCTGTTCCCTGGGTGATATTGCATATTTTTATCATATTTACACTGGCCCACACACACACACACACACACACACACACACACACACACACACACACACACACATGCACCAACATGTTAAGGACACTACCAGAGTGAGAGGGGAGGATGAACCAGCAAGATTGGACCTTGTGTTCACCCTGGGCAGCTCAGACATTGAGGACATCAAGTATGAGAGTCCCCTAGGAGCTAGCGACCACGTGGTTCTGTGCTTTGAATACATAGTAGAGCTGCAAGTGGAGAGAATAACAGGAGTTGAATGGGAAAAGCCTGACTATAAAAGAGGGGACTACATAGGGTTGAAGAACTTCCTGCGGGAGGTCCAGTGGGACAGAGAACTGGCAGGAAAGCCAGTAAATGAAATGATGGAATATGTAACAACAAAATGCAAGGAGGCAGTGGAAAGGTTTATTCCCAAGGGCAACAGTAACAACGGGAAGACCAGAACGAGCCCCTGGTTTACCCGACGGTGTAAGGAGGCAAAAACAAAATGCAATAGAGAATGGAAAAAGTACAGAAGGCAGAGAACACAGGAAAATAGGGAGATCAGTCGCAGAGCCAGGAATGAGTACGCACAGGTAAGGAGGGAGGCCCAACGACAGTATGAAAATGACATAGCATCGAGAATCAAGACTGACCCGAAACTGTTGTATAGCCACATCAGGAGGAAGACAACAGTCAAAGACCAGGTGATCAGATTAAGGACAGAAGGTGGAGAACTCACAAGAAATGATCAGGAGGTATGTGAGGAGCTGAACAGGAGATTTAAGGAAGTTTTTACAGTAGAGACAGGAAGGGCTGTGGGAAGACAGCACAGAAGGGAACATCAAGAGGGAATATACCAACAAGTGTTGGATGACATACGAACAACTGAGGAGGAGGTGAAGAAGCTCTTAAGTGACCTTGACACCTCAAAGGCGATGGGACCAGACAACATCTCCCCATGGGTCCTTAGAGAAGGAGCAGAGATGCTGTGCGTGCCTCTAACCACAATCTTCAACACATCCCTTGAAACTGGGCAACTACCTGAGAAATGGAAGACAGCTAATGTAGCCCCCATATTTAAGAAAGGAAACAGAAACGAGGCACTAAACTACAGACCTGTGTCTCTGACATGTATTGTGTGCAAAGTCATGGAGAAGATTATCAGGAGGAGAGTGGTCGAACACCTGGAAAGGAACAAGATTATAAATGAAAACCAGCATGGGTTCATGGAAGGCAAATCTTGTATCACAAACCTCCTGGAGTTTTATGACAAGGTAACAGAAGTAAGACACGAGAGAGAGGGGTGGGTAGATTGCGTTTTCCTAGACTGCAGGAAGGCCTTTGACACAGTTCCCCACAAGAGATTAGTGCAGAAGCTGGAGGATCAGGCGCATGTAAAAGGGAGGGCACGGCAATGGATAAGGGAATACCTGACAGGGAGGCAGCAACGAGTCATGGTACGTGAAGAGGTATCACAGTGGGCGCCTGTTACGAGCGGGGTCCCACAGGGGTCAGTTCTAGGACCAGTGCTCTTTTTGATATATGTGAACGACATGATGGAAGGAACAGACTCTGAAGAGTCCCTGTTCGCAGATGACGTGAAGTTGATGAGAAGAATTAAATCGGACGAGGATGAGGCAGGACTGCAAAGAGACCTGGACAGGCTGGACATGTGGTCCAGTAACTGGCTTCTCGAATTCAATCCAGCCAAATGCAAAGTCATGAAGATTGGGGAGGGGCAAAGAAGACCGCAGACAGAGTATAGGCTAGGTGGACAAAGACTACAGACCTCACTCAGGGAGAAAGACCTTGGGGTGACCATAACACCGAGCACATCACCGGAGGCACACATCAACCAAATAACTGCTGCAGCATACGGGCGCCTGGCAAACCTGAGAATAGCGTTCCGATACCTTAATAAGGAATCGTTCAAGACACTGTACACTGTGTATGTTAGGCCCATACTGGAGTATGCAGCACCAGTCTGGAACCCACACCTGGTCAAGCACGTCAAGAAGTTAGAGAAAGTACAAAGGTTTGCAACAAGGCTAGTCCCAAAGCTCAAGGGAATGTCGTACGAGGAAAGGTTAAGGGAAATCGGACTGACGACACTGGAGGACAGAAGGGTCAGGGGAGACATGATAACGACATACAAGATACTGCGGGGAATAGACAAGGTGGACAGAGATAGGATGTTCCAGAGAGGGGACACAGGGACAAGGGGTCACAACTGGAAGCTGAAGACTCAGACGAGTCACAGGGACGTTAGGAAGTATTTCTTCAGTCATAGAGTCGTCAGCAAGTGGAATAGCCTAGCAAGTGAAGAAGTGGAGGCAGGAACCATACATAGTTTTAAGAAGAGGTATGACAAAGCTCAGGAAGCAGAGAGAGAGAGAGGACCTAGTAGCGATCAGTGAAGAGGCGGGGCCAGGAGCTGAGTCTCGACCCCTGAAACCACAATTAGGTAAGTACAATTAGGTGAGTATACACACACACACACACACACACACACAAACACACATGAAGCCAAACTACAAGAAAGGGGACTACATAGGAATGAGGAACTTCCTGAACGGGGTTCAGTGGGACAGAGAACTGGCAGGGAAGCCAGTTAATGAGATGATGTAATATGTAGCAACAAAATGCAAGGAGGCTGAGGAGAGGTTTGTACCCAAGGGTAACAGGAATAATGAAAAAGCTAGGATGAGCCCATGGTTTACCCAAAGGTGCAGGGAGGCAAAAACCAAGTGTGCTAGGGAATGGAAGAAATATAGAAGGCAAAGGACCCAGGAGAATAAGGAGAGCAGTCGTAGAGCCAGAAACGAATATGCACAGATAAGAAGGGAGGCCCAAAGACAATATGAAAATGACATAGCAGCGAAAGCCAAATCTGACCCAAAACTGTTGTACAGCCACATCAGGAGGAAAACAACAGTCAAAGACCAGGTAATCAGGCTAAGGAAGGAAGGAGGAGAGACAACAAGAAATGACCGTGAAGTATGTGAGGAACTCAACAAGAGATTCAAAGAAGTGTTCACAGAGGAGACAGAAGGGACTCCAGAAAGACGGAGGGGTGGGGCACACCACCAAGTGCTGGACACAGTGCACACAACCGAGGAAGAAGTGAAGAGGCTTCTGAGTGAGCTAGATACCTCAAAGGCAATGGGGCCAGATAACATCTCCCCATGGGTATTGAGAGAGGGAGAAGAGGCGCTATGTGTACCCCTAACAACAATATTCAATACATTGATCGAAACAGGGAGATTGCCTGAGGCATGGAAGACAGCAAATGTAGTCCCAATCTTTAAAAAAGGAGACAGACATGAAGCATTAAACTACAGACCAGTGTCACTGACATGTATAGTATGCAAAATCATGGAGAAGATTATCAGGAGAAGAGTGGTGGAACACCTAGAAAGGAACGATCTCATCAACAGCAGCCAACATGGTTTCAGGGACGGGAAATCCTGTGTCACAAACCTACTGGAGTTCTATGACATGGTGACAGCAGTAAGACAAGAGAGAGAGGGGTGGGTGGATTGCATTTTCTTGGACTGCAAGAAGGCGTTTGACACAGTTCCACACAAGAGATTGGTGCAAAAACTGGAGGACCAAGCAGGGATAACAGGGAAGGCACTACAATGGATCAGGGAATACTTGTCAGGAAGACAGCAGCGAGTCATGGTACGTGGCGAGGTGTCAGAGTGGGCACCTGTGACCAGCGGGGTCCCACAGGGGTCAGTCCTAGGACCAGTGCTGTTTCTGGTATTTGTGAACGACATGACGGAAGGAATAGACTCTGAGGTGTCCCTGTTTGCAGATGACGTGAAGTTGATGAGAAGAATTCACTCGATCGAAGACCAGGCAGAACTACAAAGGGATCTGGACAGGCTGCAGACCTGGTCCAGCAATTGGCTCCTGGAGTTCAATCCCACCAAGTGCAAAGTCATGAAGATTGGGGAAGGGCAAAGAAGACCGCAGACGGAGTACAGTCTAGGGGGCCAGAGACTACAAACCTCACTCAAGGAAAAAGATCTTGGGGTGAGTATAACACCAGGCACATCTCCTGAAGAGCACATCAACCAAATAACTGCTGCAGCATATGGGCGCCTAGCAAACCTCAGAACAGCATTCCGACATCTTAATAAGGAATCATTCAGGACCCTGTACACCGTGTACGTTAGGCCCATATTGGAGTATGCGGCACCAGTTTGGAACCCACACCTAGCCAAGCACGTAAAGAAACTAGAGAAAGTGCAAAGGTTTGCAACAAGACTAGTCCCAGAGCTAAGAGGTATGTCCTACGAGGAGAGGTTAAGGGAAATCAACCTGACCACACTGGAGGACAGGAGAGATAGGGGGGGACATGATAACGACATACAAAATACTGAGAGGAATTGACAAGGTGGACAAAGACAGGATGTTCCAGAGATTGGACACAGTAACAAGGGGACACAGTTGGAAGCTGAAGACACAGATGAATCACAGGAATGTTAGGAAGTATTTCTTCAGCCACAGAGTAGTCAGTAAGTGGAATAGTTTGGGAAGTGATGTAGTGGAGGCAGGATCCATACATAGCTTTAAGCAGAGGTATGATAAAGCTCACGGCTCAGGGAGAGTGACCTAGTAGCGATCAGTGAAGAGGCGGGGCCAGGAGCTCGGACTCGACCCCCAACCTCAATCTCAAATAGTTGATTACACACACACACACACACACACACACACACACACACACACACACACACACACACACACGCACACGCACACACACACACACACAAACACACACACACACACACACAGACAGACAGACACACACACACACACACACACACACACATACACACACACACACACACACACACACACACACACACACACACATATACACACACACACACACACACCCACACAAACTAGAAAATGACGTAGTGGAGGCAGGAACCATACACAGTTTTATGACGAGGTTTGATAAAGCTCATGGAGCGGGGAGAGAGAGGGCCCAGTAGCAACCGGTGAAGAGGCGGGGCCAGGAGCTAAGACTCGACCCCTGCAACCACAAATAGGTGAGTACAAATAGGTGAGTACACACACACACACACACACACACACACACTCACAGTCAAAGACCAGGTAATCAGGCTGAGGAAAGAAGGTGGGGAGCTCACAAGAAACGACCAGGAAGTATGTGAGGAGCTCAACATGAGATTTCATTAAGTATTTGCAGTGGAGGCTGAAAGGACACTGGGAAGACAAAACAGTGGGGTACATCAACAAAGGATATACCAACAACTGTTGAATGAATTACACACAACTGAGGAGGAGGTGGAGAAGCTCCTTAGTGACCTTGATACCTCAAAGACGGTGGGACCGGACAACATCTCTTCATAGGTCCTTAGAGAGGGAGCAGAGACACTACGTGTGCCACTAACCAAAATCTTCAACACTTTCCTTGAAACTGGGCAACTGCCTGAAGTATGGAAGAAGGCAAATGTAGTCCCCATCTTTAAGAAAGGAGACAGGAATGAAGCACTAAACTACAGACCGGTGTCACTGACATGTATAGCATGCAATGTCTTGGAGAAGATTATCAGGAGGAGAGTGGTGGAGCACCTGGATCGGAACAAGATTATAAACGACAGCCAGAACGGATTCGTGAAAGGCAAATCCTGTCTCACAAATTTATGACAAGGTAACTGAAGAAAGAAATGAGAGGGAGGGGTGGGTTGAGTGCATTTTCCTGGACTGCAAGAAGGCCTTCGACACAGTTCCTCACAAGAGATTAGTACAGAAGCTAGCGGAACAGGCACATATAACAGGAAGGGCACTGCAGTGGATCAGAGAATACCTAACAGGGAGGCTACAGCGAGTCATCGTCCGTGATGAGGTATCACAGTGGGCGCCGGTGACGAGCGGGGTCCCACAGGGGTCAGACCTGGGACCAGTGCTATTCTTGGTATTTTTGAACGACTTGACGGAAGGGATAGGCTCTGAAGTGTCCCTGTTTGTAGATGATGTGAAGTTAATGAGGGGAATTAAATCAGACGCGGACCAGACAGGTCTACAGAGAGACCTGGACAGGCTGGATGCGTGGTTCAGCAACTGGCTCCTAGAATTTAACCCCGCCAAATGCAAAGTCATGAAGGTCGGAGAAGGGCAAAGAAGACTGCAGACAAAGTATAGGCTACGAGGCCAAAGACTGCAAACCTCATTCAAGGAGAAAGATCTAGGAGTGAGTATAATACAGAGCACATCGCCAGAAGCACACACTAACCAGATAACTGCTGCGGCATACGGGCGCTTGGCAAACCTGATAATAGCGTTCCGGTACCTTTGTAAGGAATCGTTCAAGACTGTATACACTGTGTACGTCAGGCTCATGCTAGAGTACGCAGCACCAGTTTGGAACCCACTCCTGGTCAAACACGTCAAGAAATTAGAGAAAGTGCACAGGTTTGCAACAAGGCTAGTTCCAGAGCTAAGGGGAATGTCCTATGAAGAAAGGTTAAGGGAAATCGGTCTGACGACATTGGAGGACAGGAGGGTCAGGGGAAACATGATAACGACATACAAAATACTGCGTGGAATAGACAAGGTGGACAGAGACATGATGTTCCAGAGACGGGACACAGAAACAAGAGGTCACAATTGGAAGCTGAAGACTCCGATGAGTCAAAGGGATGTTAGGAAGTATTTCTTCAGTCATAGAGTTGTTAGGAAGTTGAATAGTCTGGCAAGCGATGTAGTGGAGGCAGGAACTATGCATAGTTTTAAGACGAGGTATGATAAAGTTCATGGAGCAGGGAGAGGGAGGACCTAGTAGCGGTCAGTGAAGAGGCGGGGCCTGGAGCTGAGTCTTGACTGTGCAACCACAATTAGGTTAGTACAATTAGATGAGTACATACACAAACACACACACACACATACACACACACACACACACACACACACACACACACACACACACACACACACACACACACACACACACACACACACACACTCACACACACATACATACATACACACACACACACACACACACACACACACACACACACACACACACACACACACACACACACACACACACACACACACACACACACAAAATGGTATTTAGGCAAATGATCACTAATTAGTAATAATTGAGAAACTCACTTCGAGACAAAAAGTAAACAGAAAATGAGGAGGAGCTCTGTATTTAGACTACCACAGTACAGTGGTGCCAACATTGCCACATGGGTGTGAGACATGGGATTTAAACGTTACAGAGAGGAGAAGGCTGGACACACTGCGGATGTCATGTTTGAGAGAGATGTGATATGTGCAATAATGTGCATATTATCTAGGAAAACAGAAATTAGAAGACGGTGTGGGATTACAAGAGATATAATTCAAAGAGGTGAGTAGCAGTGTTGAGGTGGTTTGGACGTGTAGAAGACTGGAGTAAAACAAGATGGTCAAAAGGTTGTGCCAGTGAAAGTAATAAGGAAAGAGCAGTAGGGACCGTCCATAATGGGTGAAAGAAGTCTTTATTAGTAGGGTTTTTTAGAACGTGGCGTGTTGTTGGAGTGTGGAGAGGCTATCATGACTGCAAGGACTCAGGTAAACTGTTTAGCCAGACCTGAATGATGCAGGTGGCAAGGACAGTGCCAGCACTCTGAAGAAAGAGTCTGCATCTTGCGGTTCCAAGGTCATTTATCTTCTGTCAAGGCAGCTGCTGGATGAATGATGGTCAATGTGTTTCCATTTTCTTTCATCACACTAGCTAGGTGGGAGACTGCCGGAGTAGCCTCAAAAAAAAAAAAAAAAAAACTGAAGTACCCGATGGTGGTAGCACACACTGCCTATTAGCACTCTACCTCTTAGCACTCTGCCTCTCAGAACTCTGCCTCTCAGTGCTCTGCCTCCCAGCAGTCTGCCTCGCAGCACTCTGCCTCAGCACAGTGCCATAAGGACTGGCATTTACCACAGTGCCACAAGGACCAGCACTTGCCATAGTGGCGTAATACAACCAAGTATTGCTCGTTAACGACCCATTAAACACCAATATCCCAACCACTTTAATATAGACGACTCATTATAGCAAAACACTACGGAAATTAAACACAAGTTTTTCTGGTGTTTGCTCGTTATCACTGTGTTTTAATGTTGCACCTTGTGTTTGCTTTACCTTTTTGTGTACTACTCTATTCTTCTCTGTATGTATTTGAATAGTATTCTCTCTCCCTCCCTCTCTCTCTCTCTCTCTCTCTCTCTCTCTCTCTCTCTCTCTCTCTCTCTCTCTCTCTCTCTCTCTCTCTCTCTCTCTCTCTCTCTCTCTCTCTCTCTCTCTCGACAGTCAGGCGGACTGCAACAGACCAGGTGAACTTGCAAATTCATGTGCATGACAATGACAAGATCAAGCAGCTTGTTGCTATCCCCTAGAGATAAACCCCAGTCAGTGGAACTCCCCCCTCCTTGAATTCACACACACACAAACACACACTCTCTCTCTTGCTCTCTCTCGTCCCCATTTTCCCTTCTAACTCTCCCCTCTCCTACTCTTCCCTTCACTCTCTCTCCCCCTCTACCTTTCCCTTCTCTCTTCTCTCACATGGTGGGGGACTGCAGGAACCAAGGACCAGATGAGAATGGTTCGGTGGGGAGGGAGGTGGGATGGAGGAGGCAGTGGAAAAGGATGGAACAAGAGTGGGAGAGAAAATTAGGAGAGCTTTCTGAAAAAATGGAGAAAGAGCTCTCTGAAATTGGAAAGGAGGTTGGAGAAGGAGACAAAGAATTGGGAGGCACAAGTCGAAACTGCAGTAGCCAAGATAAGGGTCCTAGAAGTTGAGATAAATAGGCTGAAGCGAGTTACAGGGGCAGTGACCAGAGAAGACACAGCATATGAAGCTGCGAGGCCGAACAGGAAGGAAGGAATTATGAATGATGCTAAGATCAGCTGGTTGCAGATGGAGAGGGTGATAGGTCGAATGCTGAGGCACAACAAGGCTATCAAGAGCCACTGGAAAAATCAAGGAAGAAACTGACCACATACAGGCAGGATCCAGAGTCACAGAGGGTGAGGCAATGGGAGGAAGAAAGGGCAAAATCAGTGTTTATCCATGGGCTTCAGAGAGAGGAAAGGACACACACTGAAAGGAAGCAGGAAGAAAGAAAGGAGATTGAGAAAATCATCACGGAAACAGGTGAAGAGATGGACGAGATTGTAAATTTTCAGAGAATAGGGGGTACTGAAGGGAGAAAACGACCAATCAAGCTGATTCTCAGGACGGAAACAGTGCGGAACAGGATCCTCCAAGAGAAACCACGATTGAAATACTCGGAAGAGTACAAGAGGGTGTTCCTAGACAGAGACAGAACAAAATCAGAACGACAGCAGCTGAGGGAGAGGACAAAAAAAAGCGGAAAGGAGCTAGGAAAAGAGACAAGGAGGGAACCAGCAGAGGTCAGTCAGAGCAGGACAGAACAGCAAGGGCAAGCACACACACAACTACTCTCAGAACCATACAACCTATCACACCATCCCAACACACACTACAATCCATACCCACAGCCTCCACCCAACACCGAGGCTATAGAATCCCACAGTATGCCACCAGGTCTCCCACCCTCACCCCCAGGCCCCCAAACCACAGTGTTGGAAAGGAAACTGAAGGTATGGTACACAAACGCTGATGGAATAACAAATAAGTGGGAGGAGTGGCACGAAAGAGTCAAAGAAGCATCACCGGACATCATAGCTCACAGAAACCAAGCTTACAGGTATGATAACAGATGCCATCTTTCCAACGGGATACCAAATCCTGAGGAAAGACAGAGGGAGGCAGGGGTGGAGGAGGTGGCGTTGCTGATCAAAAATCGCTGGAATTTTGATGAGCTGGAGAGAGGAGATAGCGGAGAAGAAAGTGATTACATAGTGGGAACACTTCACTCCTGGAGGTCCCAAGGTGGTAATAGCAGTGATGTATAACCCACCACAGAACAGCAGGAGGCCAAGGCAAGAGTACGACGAGAGCAATAGAGCGATGGTTGACACACTGGCAGAGTGGCCAGAAGAGCTCATGCAAGCAGGGCAAAGCTCCTGATCATGGGTGACTTTAACCACAAGGAGATCGATTGGGAGAACTTGGACCCACATGGGGGGCCAAGATACATGGAGGGCTAAGATGATGGAGGTGGTACTGGAGAACTTCATGTACCAACACGTAAGGGGACACTACAAGAGAGAGAGGAGAGGAACCAGCAAGGCTGGACTTAGTATTCACCTTCAGTAGTGCAGATATCGAGGACATCACATATGAAAGACCCCTTGGGGCCGGTGACCATGTGGTTTTAAGCTTCGAATACACAGTAGAGCTACAAGTGGAGGGAGAAGCAGGAAGGCCAGGACGAATGAAGCCAAACTACAAGAAAGGGGACTACACAGGAATGAGGAACTACCTGAACGGGGTTCAGTGGGACAGAGAACTGGCAGGGAAGCCAGTTAATGAGATGATGGAATATGTAGCAACAAAATGCAAGGAGGCTGAGGAGAGGTTTGTACCCAAGGGTAACAGGAGTAATGAAAAAGCCAGGATGAGCCCATGGTTTACCCAAAGGTGCAGGGAGGCAAAAACCAAGTGTGCAAGGGAATGGAAGAAATATAGAAGGCAAAGGACCCAGGAGAATAAGGAGAACAGTCGTAGAGCCAGAAACGAATATGCACAGATAAGAAGGGAGGCCCAAAGACAATATGAAAATGACATAGCAGCGAAAGCCAAATCTGACCCGAAACTGTTGTACAGCCACATCAGGAGGAAAACAACAGTCAAGGACCAGGTAATCAGGCTAAGGAAGGAAGGAGGAGAGACAACAGGAAATGACCGTGAAGTATGTGAAGAACTCAACAAGAGATTCAAAGAAGTGTTCACAGAGGAGACAGAAGGGACTCCAGAAAGACGGAGAGGTGGGGCACACCACCAAGTGCTGGACACAGTGCACACAACCGAGGAAGAAGTGAAGAGGCTTCTGAGTGAGCTAGATACCTCAAAGGCAATGGGGCCAGATAACATCTCCCCATGGGTATAGAGAGGGAGCAGAGGCGCTATGTGTACCCCTAACAACAATATTCAATACATCTATCGAAACAGGGAGATTGCCTGAGGCATGGAAGACAGCAAATGTAGTCCCAATCTTTAAAAAAGGAGACAGACATGAAGCATTAAACTACAGACCAGTGTCACTGACATGTATAGTATGCAAAATCATGGAGAAGATTATCAGGAGAAGAGTGGTGGAACACCTAGAAAGGAATGATCTCATCAACAGCAGCCAGCAATGGTTTCAGGGACAGGGAAATCCTGTGTCACAAACCTACTGGAGTTCTATGACATGGTGACAGCAGTAAGACAAGAGAGAGAGGGGTGGGTGGATTGCATTTTCTTGGACTGCAAGAAGGCGTTTGACACAGTTCCACACAAGAGATTGGTGCAAAAACTGGAGGACCAAGCAGGGATAACAGGGAAGGCACTACAATGGATCAGGGAATACTTGTCAGGAAGACAGCAGCGAGTCATGGTACGTGGCGAGGTGTCAGAGTGGGCACCTGTGACCAGCGGGGTCCCGCAGGGGTCAGTCCTAGGACCAGTGCTGTTTCTGGTATTTGTGAACGACATGACGGAAGGAATAGACTCTGAGGTGTCCCTGTTTGCAGATGACGCGAAGTTGATGAGAAGAATACACTCGATCGAAGACCAGGCAGAACTACAAAGGGATCTGGACAGCCTGCAGACCTGGTCCAGCAATTGGCTCCTGGAGTTCAATCCCACCAAGTGCAAAGTCATGAAGATTGGGGAAGGGCAAAGAAGGCCGCAGACGGAGTACAGTCTAGGGGGTCAGAGACTACAAACCTCACTCAAGGAAAAAGATCTTGGGGTGAGTATAACACCAGGCACATCTCCTGAAGCGCACATCAACCAAATAACTGCTGCAGCATATGGGCGCCTAGCAACCCTCAGAACAGCATTCCGACATCTTAATAAGGAATCGTTCAGGACCCTGTACACCGTATACGTTAGGCCCATATTGGAGTATGCGGCACCAGTTTGGAACCCACACCTAGCCAAGCACGTAAAGAAACTAGAGAAAGTGCAAATGTTTGCAACAAGACTAGTCCCAGAGCTAAGAGGTATGTCCTACGAGGAGAGGTTAAGGGAAATCAACCTGACGACACTGGAGGACAGGAGAGATAGGGGGGACATGATAACGACATACAAAATACTGAGAGGAATTGACAAGGTGGACAAAGACAGGATGTTCCAGAGATTGGACACAGTAACAAGGGGACACAGTTGGAAGCTGAAGACACAGATGAATCACAGGGATGTTAGGAAGTATTTCTTCAGCCACAGAGTAGTCAGTAAGTGGAATAGTTTGGGAAGCGATGTAGTGGAGGCAGGATCCATACATAGCTTTAAGCAGAGGTATGATAAAGCTCACGGCTCAGGGAGAGTGACCTAGTAGCGATCAGTGAAGAGGCGGGGCCAGGAGCTCGGACTCGACCCCCGCAACCTCAACTAGGTGAGTACAACTAGGTGAGTACACACACACACACACACACACACACACACACACACACACACACACACACACACACACACACACACACACACACACACACACACACGCACACACACACACACGCACACACACACACACACACACACACACACACAGAGCCAGGAGCTATGACTCGACCCCTGCAACCAGGGGTTGCAGGAGTCTCAAGATGGTGATTGCAGTGATGCACAACCCGCCAATGAATAGCAGGAGGCCAAGACCAGAGTATGATGAGAACAACAAACAATGGTTGATACACTAGCTGAGGTGGCCAGAAGGGCCAACATGGGTAAGGCAAAGTTACTAGTTGTAGGTGATTTAAATCACAAGGAAACTGACTGGGAAATTCTGGTGCCACATGGGGGGCCAGAAACGTGAAGGGCCAAGATGATGGAAGTGGTAATGAAAAGCTTCATACAACAACACGTTAGGGACGCTGCCAGAAAGAGAGAGGAGAGGATGAAACAACAAGATTTGACCTAATATTCACCTTGAGTAGTTCAGACTTTGGGGGCATCACATATGAAAGACTCCTCGGAGCTAGTGATCACGTGGTCCTGAGCTTCGAATACATTGTCGATTAAAAGAGAAGAGGGAAGCACCATGAGTAGGATGGGAGAAGCCAAACTATAAAAGAGGGGACTACAAAGGTACGAGGAATTTCCTGCATGAGGTACAGCGGGAGAGAAAACTGATGGGAAAAACAGTGAATGAAATGATGAAATACCTGACCACAAAATGCAAGAAGACAAAGGAAAAGGTTAGTAACTATGGGCAACAGAATCATTGGGACGACCAGAACGAGCCTTTGATTCACCTAAAGGTGTAGAAAAGCTAAAACTAAGTGCACTAGAAAATGGAAAATATATAGAAGACAAAGGACCAAGAAAAATAAGAACATTAGCTGAAGAATCAGAAATGAATATACATGGATATTGAGGGAGGCCCAGCGGCAATAAGAGAATGACATAGCATTGAAAGACACATCTGATCCAAAGCTGTTGTACATCCACAACAGGGGGAAAACAACAGTCAAGGACCAGGTAATTATGCTGAGGAAGAAAGGAGGGGAGATCACAAGAAACGACAAAGAAATATGTGAAGAGCTAAACGCGATATTTAAAAAAGCATTTTCAGTGGAGACAGACTGGACTACAGTAAACCGAAATGGGATGGTACAACATCTGGTGCTGGACGCTGCGCACAACCGAGGAGGAAGTGAAGAGGTTGCTAAGAGAGTGGACCTAGTAGCGACCAGTGAACAAACGGGGCAAGGAGTTGTGAATCGACCCTTTCAACAATAATTAGGTGAGTACAACTAGGTGAGTACACACACACACACATACACACGTGTGACTTGTAGAGTTGCGAGTGATGAAAGTTATGTTCCTAATTATCTGTGCTCATTTAATTATGGATAAACAAACGAGGACTGAAACTAAAGGATAAAGAAGAAGCAGACGAAAAGAAACAAGAGAGAAGAGAAGAAATGTAAACACAGACTATGAAGGAAGGATAAAAGGAGGTGGTGATGAGCGACTGTAGTCTGCATCAATGAGTACAAGGATGACCAGGATAATTAGGAGGGGAAAATAAATCTAGAAAGGAGGGAAGGAGTGACAGGGGTCGTCCCTGGAAAGGTTGGAAGAAGGGAGTAAAGGAGGTTTTACGTGCCAGGGGCTTGTACATCCACCAGGCTTGCGTGAACTCGTTAGATCGGAGTGAGCAGAGGAGTTTTTTTTTTTTGTGACGTGCTATTGGCGTGTAAATAGCGTAACATTTATAAAGGGATCCAGGAAAACCGGTTAACGGTACGGAACTCCTGGAGGTGAGAAGCGGAGTACCTGCACTCTGGAGAAGCGGCGAAGTTGCTGTAGTCTGGAGGATCATCTGAAGTGTGATGTCAACACACTTCTGGCAAGACAATGACTGAATGAAAGATGGTGAATGTGATTTCTCTTTTTGAGTCATCCTATCTTGACTGAAAACGGCTAGATTGTGTGTGTTTATACAGTAGACCGTCGATTAAAGCGGTTTCTACATTAAACTATTGTCAAATTACTGGATATTAGTTTAACACTTCGTAAAATTCAGTTTACACGATTCTGCTTCTCAGTAGGGAAAAAAATTTCCACACCGCAAGCTGAATGAATGACTTACTAACTGCAATGATTTACAGATTTTCTGAATGACTTGACTGACCTGACTTGACTGATTTACTGAATGACTGACCTGATTTACTGAATGAGTTGAATGATTTACTGACTGGCTTACTGACATGACTGACCAAATTGACTTACTGACTTGACTGACTGAATTATTGAATGACTTGATTAATTTACTGAATGACTTACCTGACTGACTGACCCACTGACTTCACTGACTTACTGACTTCACTGGCTTACTGACTTGGATGATCAACTTGACTGATTTACTGAATGACTTGAGTGACTTGAATGAGTGACCTACTGAGCTGAATGACTGTACAGACTTCAGTGACTGACCTACTGACTCACTTGACTGGACTGACTTACTGAATGGACTACCATCCGCCTCAGCCCACATGGGCTTCAGCATGCCTCTCCACTTCCTCCTTCACAATCATCGACAAACACCAGTCACAATTTAAGGAAAGAAATATTATTTCTGTTACATTTACAGCCTTAAGTAAAAGAAAAAATACATTGTAACAATAATGAACAATAATTGCATTATTAATTTATTTTTGTAAGATTTGGAGACCTAAGAAATAGTTCATTGGCTTTTTTGGGGGGTCTCGGGAACGTAACCCTGGTTTTCCCATAGGTTTTTCAGTTCCTTTAACATGGATTCGTCTAGAGCTGCATTTTCAGGAATCTAACTACCGTCTTAATCGACGGTCTACTGTACACACACACACACACACACACACACACACACACACACACACACACACACACACACACACACACACACACACACACACACACACACAAACACACACACAAACACACACACACAAACACACACACACACACACATACATATATATATATATATATATATATATATATATATATATATATATATATATACATATATATATATATATATATATATTTCAACAAGTCCGCCGTCTCCCACCGAGGCAGGGTGACCCAAAAAAGAAAGAAAATCCCCAAAAAGAAAATACTTTCATCATCATTCAACACTTTCACCACACTCACACATTATCACTGCTTTTGCAGAGGTGCTCAGAATACAACAGTTTAGAAGCATATACGTATAGAGATACACAACATATCCCTCCAAACTGCCAATATCCCAAACCCCTCCTTTAATGTGCAGGCATTGTACTTCCCATTTCCAGGACTCAAGTTCGACTATATGAAAATAACCGGTTTCCCTGAATCCCTTCACTAAATATTACCCTGCTCACACTCCAACAGATCGTCAGGTCCCAAGTATCATTCGTCTCCATTCACTCCTATCTAACACGCTCATGCACGCTTGCTGGAAGTCCAAGCCCCTTGCCCACAAAACCTCCTTTACCCCCTCTTTCCAACCCTTTCGAGGACGACCCCTACCCCTCCTTCCTTCCCCTATAGAATTATATGCTTTCCATGTCATTCTACTTTGATCCATTCTCTCTAAATGACCAAACCACCTCAACAACCCCTCTTCTGCCCTCTGACTAATACTTTTATTAACTCCACACCTTCTCCTAATTTCCACACTCCGAATTTTCTGCATAATATTTACACCACACATTGCCCTTAGACAGGACATCTCCACTGCCTCCAACAGTCTCCTCGCTGCTGCATTTACCACCCAAGCTTCACATCCATATAAGAGTGTTGGTACTACTATACTTTCATACATTCCCTTCTTTGCCTCCATAGATAACGTTTTTTGACTCCACATATACCTCAACGCACCACTCACTTTTTTTCCCTCATCAATTCTATGATTAACCTCATCCTTCATAAACCCATCCGCCGACACGTCAACTCCCAAGTATCTGAAAACATTCACTTCTTCCATACTCCTCCTCCCCAATTTGATATCCAATTTTTCTTTATCTAAATCATTTGACACCCTCATCACCTTACTCTTTTCTATGTTCACTTTCAACTTTCTACCTTTACACACATTCTCAAACTCATCCACTGAGCTTTGCGATTTTTCTTTAGAATTTCCCAAAAGCACAGTATCATCACCAAAAAGTAACTGTGTCAGTTCCCATTTTGAATTTGATTCCCCATAATTTAATCCCACCCCTCTCCCGAACAACCTAGCATTTACTTCCTTTACAACCCCATCTATAAATATATTAAACAACCATGGTGACATTACACATCCCTGTCTAAGACCTACTTTTACCGGGAAGTATTCTCCCTCTCTTCTACATACCCTAACCTGAGCCTCACTATCCTCATAAAAGCTCTTTACAGCATTTAGTAACTTACCACCTATTCCATATACTTGCAACATCTGCCACATTGCTCCTCTATCCACTCTATCATATGCCTTTTCTAAATCCATAAATGCAATAAAAACTTACCTACCTTTATCTAAATACTGTTCATATATATGCTTCAATGTAAACACTTGATCTACACATCCCCTACCCACTCTGAAGCCTCCCTGCTCATCCGCAATCCTACATTCTGTCTTACCTCTAATTCTTTCAATTATAACCCTACCCTATACTTTTCCTGGTATACTCAGTAAACTTATTCCTCTATAATTTTTACAATCTCTTTTGTCCCCTTTCCGTTTATATAAAGGGACTATACATGCTCTCCGCCAATCCCTAGGTACCTTCCCCTCTTTCATACACTTATTAAACAAAAGTACCAACCACTCCAACACTATATCCCCCCCTGCTTTTAACATTTCTGTCATGATCCCATCAGTTCCAGCTGCTTTACCCCCTTTCATTCTACGTAATGCCTCACGTACCTCCACCACACTTACATTCTGCTCTTCTTCACTCCTAAAAGATGGTATACCTCCCTGGCCAGTGCATGAAATTACCGCCTCCCTTTCTTCCTCAACATTTAAAAGTTCCTCAAAATATTCTCGCCATCTACCTAATACCTCCCTCTCCCCATCTACTAACTCCCCTACTCTGCTTTTAACTGACAAATCCATACTTTCCCTAGGCTTTCTTAACTTGTTTAACTCACTCCAAATTTTTTTCTTATTTTCATTAAAATTTCTTGACAATGCCTCTCCCACTCTTTCATCTGCTCTCCTTTTGCACTCTCTCACCACTCTCTTCACTTTTCTTTTACTCTCCATATACTCTGCTCTTCTTATAACACTTCTGCTTTGTAAAAACCTCTCGTAAGCTACCTTTTTCTCTTTTATCACACCCTTTACTTCATCATTCCACCAATCACTCCTCTTTCCTCCTGCCCCCACCCTCCTATAACCACAAACTTCTGCCCCACATTCTAATACTGCATTTTTAAAACTATTCCAACCCTCTTCAACACCCCCACTACTCATCTTTGCACTAGCCCACCTTTCTGCCAATAGTCGCTTATATCTCGCCCGAACTTCCTCCTCCCTTAGTTTATACACTTTCACCTCCCTCTTACTTGTTGTTGCCACCTTCCTCTTTTCCCATCTACCTCTTACTCTAACTGTAGCCACAACTAAATAATGATCCGATATATCAGTTGCCCCTCTATAAACATGTACATCCTGGAGCCTACCCATCAACCTTTTATCCACCAATACATAATCTAACAAACTACTTTCATTACATGCTACATCATACCTTGTATATTTATTTATCCTCTTTTTCATAAAATATGTATTACTTATTACCAAATTTCTTTCTACACATAGCTCAATTATAGGCTCCCCATTTACATTTACCCCTGACACCCCAAATTTACCTACTACTCCCTCCATAACATTTTTACCCACTTTAGCACTGAAATCCCCAACCACCATTACTCTCACACTTGATTCAAAACTCCCCACGCATTCACTCAACATTTCCCAGAATCTCTCTCTCTCCTCTACACTTCTCTCTTCTCCAGGTGCATACACGCTTACTATAACCCACTTTTCACATCCAATCTTTATTTTACTCCACATAATCCTTGAATTTATACATTTGTAGTCCCATAGCTTATCCTTCAACATTATTGCTACTCCTTCTTTAGCTCTAACTCTATTTGAAACCCCTGACCTAATCCCATTTATTCCTCTCCATTGAAACTCTCCCACCCCCTTCAGCTTTGTTTCACTTAAAGCCAGGACATCCAGCTTCTTCTCATTCATAACATCCACAATCATCTCTTTCTTATCATTTGCACAACATCCACGCACATTCAGACTTCCCACTTTGACAATTTTCTTCTTCTGATTCTTTTTAGTAATCTTTACAGGAAAAGGGGTTACTAGCCCATTGTTCCCGGCATTTTAGTTGACTTTTACAACACGCATGGCTTACGGAGGAAAGATTCTTATTCCACTTCCCCATGGATATAAAAGGAAAAGTAATAAGACCAAGAACTATTAAGATAAAATCAAAGAAAACTCAGATGAGTGTGTATAAATAAACGTGTACATGTATGTGTAGTGTGACCTAAGTGTAAGAAGAAGTAGCAAGACGTACCTGTAATTTTGCATATTTATGAGACAGACAAAAGACACCAGCAATCCTACCATCATGTAAAACAATTACAGGCTTTCGTTTTACACTCACTTGGTAGGACGGTAGTACCTCCCTGGGTGGCTGCTGTCTACCAACCTACTACCTATACTATATATATATATATATATATATATATATATATATATATATATATATATATATATATATATATATATATATATATATATATATATATATATATATATATATATATACATATATATATATGTATATATATATATATATATATATATATACATATATATATATGTATATATATATATATATATATATATATATATATATGTCGTGCCGAATATGTAAAACTGGTCAATTAGCAAGAACTCATTTAAAATTAAGTCCTTTCTAAAATTTTCTCTTATATGTTTAAAGATATATTTTTTTCATTAATGTTGATGTAAAAATTTATAATTTTGCACCAAAAGGAACTTAGAAAACCTACCTAACCTTATTATAACAAGAACAATTTATTTTAGTTTAACCCAACTAAACATACTTCAGATTTGTTTACAATAATTTAATACTAAACAAATACAGTGAAATATATTTTTTTCGTTAGGTTCAGAATGATTTTGGCGAAATTATTGCATACACAAATTTACACTTGTCCTATATGGCAAGATGAGCGTTGCTATTTAAGCCAATATCGCAAATTCTGCCTATTCGGCACGACATATATATATATATATATATATATATATATATATATATATATATATATATATATATATATATATATATATATATATATATATATGTATATATATGTATATATATATATATGTATATATATATGGTATATATATGTGGTGCACTTAGGAGTCTGTGGAGACAAAGAACTTTGTCCTTGGAGGCAAAGAGGGGAATGTATGAGAGTATAGTTTTACCAACGCTCTTATATGGGTGTGAAGCGTGGGTGATGAATGTTGCAGCGAGGAGAAGGCTGGAGGCAGTGGAGATGTCATGTCTGAGGGCAATGTGTGGTGTGAATATAATGCAGAGAATTCGTAGTTTGGAAGTTAGGAGGAGGTGCGGGATTACCAAAACTGTTGTCCAGAGGGCTGAGGAAGGGTTGTTGAGGTGGTTCGGACATGTAGAGAGAATGGAGCGAAACAGAATGACTTCAAGAGTGTATCAGTCTGTAGTGGAAGGAAGGCGGGGTAGGGGTCGGCCTAGGAAGGGTGGGAGGGAGGGGGTAAAGGAGGTTTTGTGTGCGAGGGGCTTGGACTTCCAGCAGGCATGCGTGAGCGTGTTTGATAGGAGTGAATGGAGACAAATGGTTTTTAATACTTGACGTGCTGTTGGAGTGTGAGCAAAGTAACATTTATGAAGGGATTCAGGGAAACCGGCAGGCCGGACTTGAGTCCTGGAGATGGGAAGTACAGTGCCTGCACTCTGAAGGAGGGGTGTTAATGTTGCAGTTTAAAAACTGTAGTGTAAAGCACCCTTCTGGCAAGACAGTGATGGAGTGAATGATGGTGAAAGTTTTTCTTTTTCGGGCCACCCTGCCTTGGTGGGAATCGGCCGGTGTGATAATAAAAATATATATATATATATATATATATATATATATATATATATATATATATATATATAAATATATATATATATATATATATATGTCGTGCCGAATAGGCAGAACTTGTCATCTTGGCTTAAATAGCAATGCTCATCTTGCCATATAGGACAAATGAAAATTTGTGTATGCAATAATTTCGCCAAAATCATTCTGAACCTAACGAAAAAAATATATTTCACTGTGTTTGTTTAATATTAAATTACTGTAAACAAATCTAAAATATATTTAGTTGGGTTAGGGTAAAATAAATTGCGGTTGTTATAATAAGGTTAGGTAAGTTTTCTAAGTTTCTTTTGGTGCAAAATGATAAATTTTTACATTAACATTAATGAAAAAAATATATCTTTAAACGTATAAGAGAAAATTTTATAAAGGACTTAATTTTAAATGAGTTCTTGCTAATTGACCAGTTTTACATATTCGGCACGACATATATATATATATATATATATATATATATATATATATATATATATATATATTTTATATATATATATATATAAATAATATATATATATATATATAATATATATATATATATATATATATATATATATATATATATATATATATATATATATATATATATATATATATATATATATATATATATATATATATATATATATATATATATAAATTAAAAGAAGTGCAGCTGGCCAGGGCTCGATTCGGTACGACATATTTGGACATAGTTGGATTAGGTCCATGGGGAAGTGGAAAAGAATCTTTTCTCCGTAAGCCATGCATGTCGTATAAGGCGACTAAAATGCCGGGAGCAATGGGCTAGTAACCCCTTCTCTTGTACACATTTACTAAAATTCAGAAGAAAAAATTTTTAAAACTTGGATGGTTGAATGTGCGTGGATGTAGTGCGGATGATAAGAAAGAGATGATTGCTGATGTTATGGATGAAAAGAAGTTTTATGTCCTGGCCCTAAGCGAAACAAAGCTGAAGGGGGTAGGGGAGTTTCAGTGGGGACAAATAAATATGATTAAGTCAGGAGTAGCTGAGAGAGTTAGACCTAAGGAAGGGGTAGCAACAATGTTGAAGGACCAGTTATGGAAAGAGAAGAGGGAATATAAATGTGTAAATGCAAGGATCATGTGGATTAAAATAAGGGTCGGATGTAAAGAGTGGGTCATAATAAGCATGTATGCACCTGGAGAAGAGAGGAATGTAGAGGAGAGAGAGAGACTTTGGGAGATGTTAAGCGAATGTATAGGAGCCTTTGAACCAAGTGAGAGAGTAATTGTGGTAAGGGATCTAAATACTAAAGTAGGAGAAACATTTAGAGAGGGTGTGGTAGACAAGTTTGGGGTGCCAGAAATGATAATGGGAGCCCTTTGATTGAACTTTGTATAGAATGGGGTTTAGTTATAAGTAATACGTATTTTAAGAAAAATTGGATAAATAAGTATACACGATATGGCGTAATGATAGTAGTTTTTTGGATTATGTATTGGTAGATAAAAGACTGTTGAGTAGACTTCAGGATGTACATGTTTATAGAGGGGCCACAGATATATCAGATCACTTTCTAGTTGTAGCTACAGTGAGAGTAAAAGGTAGATGGGATACAAGGAAAACAGAAGCAGCAAGTAAGAGAGAGGTGAAGGTGTATAAACTAAAAGAATAGGCAGTTAGGGTAAGATATAAACCACTATTGGAGGATAGATGGGCTAGTGAGAGTATAGGCAATGGGGTCGAAGTTGTATGGGGTAGGTTTAAGAATGTAGTGTTAGAGTGTTCAGCAGAAGTTTGTGGTTACAGGAAAGCGAGTGCGGGAGGGAAGAAAAGCCATTGGTGGAATAATAATGTAAAGAGAACAGTAAAGGAGAAAAAGTTAGCATATGAGAGGTTTTTACAAAGTAGAAGTGATGCAAGGAGGGAAGAGTACGTGGAGAGAAAAACAGAGGTTAAGATAGTGGTGAAGCAATGTAAAAAGAGAGCAAATGAGAGTGGGTGAGATGTTATCAACAAATTTTGTTGAAAATAAGAAAAAGTGTTGGAGCGAGATTAGTAAGTTGAGGAAGCCTAGGGAACAAATGGATTTGACAGTTAAAAATAGGAGAGGAGAGTTATTAAATGGAGAGTTAGAGGTATCAGGAAGATGGAGGGAATATTTTGAGGAATTGTTAAATGTTGATGAAGATAGGGAAGCTGTGATTTCGTGTATAGGGTAAGGAGGAAAAACATCATGTAGGAGTGAGGAAGAGCCAGTTGTGAGTGTGGGGGAAGTTCGTGAAGCAGTGGGTAGAATGAAAGGGGGTAAGGCAGCAGGGATTGATGGGATAAAGATAGAAATGATAAAAGCAGAAGGGGATATAGTTTTGGAGTGGTTGGTGCTATTATTTAATAAATGTATGGAAGAAGGTAAGGTACCTAGGAATTGGCAGAGAGCATGCATAGTTCCTTTGTATAAAGGCAAAGGGGTAAAGTGTATGGTAGACTTATTATTGAAAAAATTAAGAGTAAGACAGAGAGTAGGATAGCAGATGAACAAGGAGGCTTTAGGAAAGGTAGGGGATGTGTAGACCAAGTGTTTATAGTGAAACATATAGGTGAACAGTATTTAGATAAGGGTAAAGAGTTTTTTGTGGCATTGGATTTGGAAAAGGCGTATTACAGGGTGGATAGGCAGGCAATGTGGCAGATGTTGCAGGTGTATGGTACAGCAGGTTGTGTACTGAAAGCAATGAAGAGTTTTCATGAAGATAGTGAGGCTCAGGTTAGAGTATGTAGGAGAGAGGGAGAGTATTTCCCAGTAAAAGTAGCCCTTAGACGAGGATGTGTGATGTCACCGTGGTTGTTCAATATATTTACAGATGGGGTTGAAAGAGAAGTGAATGCGAGGGTCTTGGCAAGAGGTGAGTTAAAAGATAAAGAATCAAACACAAAGTGGGAGTTGTCACAGTTTCCCTTTGCTGATGACACTGTGCTTTTGGGAGATTCTGAAGAGAAGATGCAGAGGTTTGCGGATGAATTTGGTAGGGTATGTAAAAGGAGAAAATTAAAGTGAATATAGGAAAGAGTAAGGTTAAGAGGATAACAAAAAGATTAGGTGACAAAACATTGGGTATCAGATTGGAGGGAGAGAGTATGGAGGAGGTGAATGTATTCAGATATTTAGGAGCGGACGTGTCAGCAGATGGGTCTATGAAGGATGAGGTGAATCACAGAATTGATGAGTGATGCACTTAGGAGACTGTGGAGACAAAGAACTTCGTCCGTGGAAGCAAAAAGGGGAATGTATGAGAGTATAGTTGTACCAACACTCTTGTATGGATGTGAAGTATGGGTGATGAATGTTGCAACTAGTAGAAGGCTGGAGGCAGTGGAGATGTCATGTCTGAGAGCAATGTGTGGTGTGAATATAATGCAGAAAATTCGTAGTTTGGAAATTAGGAGAAGGTGTAGGATAACCAAAACTATTATCCAGAGGGCTGAGGAAGGGTTGTTGAGGTGGTTCGGACGTGTAGAGAGAATGGAACAATACAGAATGACTTCAAAAGTGTATAAATCTGTAGTGGAGGGAAGGCGGGGTAGGGGTCGGCCTAGGAACGGTTGGATGGAAGGGGTAAAGGAGGTTTTGTGTGCGAGGGGCTTGGACTTCCAGCAAGCTTGCGTGAGCGTATTTGATAGGAGTGAATGGAGACAAATGGTTTTTAATACTTGACGTGCTGTTGGAATGTGAGCAAAGTAACATTTATGAAGGGATTCAGGGAAACCGGCAGGCCGGACTTGAGTCCTGGAGATTTGAAGTACAGTGTCTGCACTCTGAAGGAGGGGTGTTAATGTTGCAGTTTAAAAACTGTAGTGTAAAGCACCCTTCTGGCAAGACAGTGATGGAGTGAATGATGGTGAAAGTTTTTCTTTTTCAGGCCACCCTGCCTTGGTGGGAATCGGCCAGTTTGCTAATAAAAAATATAATAAAATTATATATATATATATATATATATATATATATATATATATATATATATATATATATATATATATATATATATATATTTATATATATGCAATAAGATCACAGTAAACAGGTGATTTCAGAATATGCAAAACAACCACTCTGAAAGAATAGAGAAATTCCAATCGCTTTCGTGACTACTCACATTATCAAGGAACTATGAAAGTAAAGCATCCAAGGAAGCTATATAAGGGGTCTGGCCAGCACCTCACTATCAGATCCCACAACGGTTGAACACCTGACGTGCGCCGACCCAACTTGGATAGGTCCTTTACACAACTCACCCACAAACTATTCTACCCAAGAATGTGTCTGTAAGATTCCTTGTAAAATTTGCGATAAAGTTTATTACGGTCAAACTGGTAAAAATCTCGAACTAAGATTAAAACAACATAAATATAGCATTAGAACTGGACAAGATTCCAATGCTCTATTTATTCATGTAAGAGATTTTAACCATCCAATTGATTTTCAAAAAGTTGAGAAAGTAGTATCAAGCAAGTCCATGGTCGACAGGAATATAATTGAATCTTGTTTCATAAAAAGCAGTTTTGACAATAATATGAATATTTCCTTTGGTTTATATAAATTAGATCCATTTATATTTAATAGAATTTGGGAAGAATTTAATAATACACTGGACAAATAATTTTTAAATTTTCTTGGGTAGAATAGTTTGTGGGTGAGTTGTGCAAAGGACCTATCCAAGTTGGGTCGGCGCGCGTCAGGTGTTTAACCGTTGTGGGATCTGATAGTGAGGTGCTGGCCAGACCCCTTATATAGCTTCCTTGGATACTTTACTTTCATAGTTCCTTGATAATGTGAGTAGTCACAAAAGCGCTTGGAATTTCTCTATTCTTTCAGAGTGGTTGTTTTGCATATATATATATATATATATATATATATATATATATATATATATATATATATATATATATATATATATATATATATATATATATATATATATATATATATATGTATATATATATATATATATATATATATATATATATATATATATATATATATATATATATATATATATATATAAATATATATATATATATATATATATATATATATATATAAATATATATATATATATATATATATATATATATATATATATATATATATAATATATATATATATATATATATATATATATATATATATATATATATACTAAATATAATTTATTATATGTAAGGATTTCAAGGAACGCAATAAATAAAAACTGTAATGACAAGAAATACTTAAGTTTAACTAACGAGAAAAGATTAGGTGAATAGGAGAAAATAGATATACCAAGAGAGAGAAAGAGAGAGAGAAACAGAAACGGAAGAGAAAAGAGGCTAGGGAGGAGGAGGCACTCTCTTAAATACCTCCTGGAGGACAATGGCTGAAGATGGCAGCTCCCTCGGTTCGACTCACCCCCAGAGTGACTGTCTGGCAGAAATTAGCCTGCAGGATGCCCATGGAGGAGAGGTATTGAAACCCAGCAGAGCAGCACTGAGAGAGAGACAGAGAGAGAGATAAACAGACGAAGGAAGAGAGAGAGAGTAGAGAGAGAGAGAGAGAAAGAAAGAGAGAGAGAGAGAGAGAGAGAGAGAGAGAGAGAGAGAGAGAGAGAGAGAGAGAGAGAGAGAGAGAGAGAGAGAGAGAGAGACAGACAGACAGACAGACAGACAAACAGACAGAGAGAACAATTAATATAACAGGCATAACAATATAAAAATGTAATTAATTATTATTATTATTATTATTATTATTATTATTATTATTATTATTATTGTTGTTATTGTTCTTATTATGCATGTGCAGCGCAGGCCTGGAGGATGACTGTGTAGTGCAGGCCTGGAGGATGACTGTGTAGTGCAAGCCTGGAGGATGACTGTGTAGTGCAGGCCTAGAAGATGCATGTGTAGTGCAGGCCTGGAGGATGACTGTGTAGTGCAGGCCTGGAGGATGACTGTGTAGTGCAAGCCTGGAGGATGACTGTGTAGTGCAGGCCTAGAAGATGCATGTGTAGTGCAGGCCTGGAGGATGACTGTGTAGTGCAGGCCTGGAGGATGACTGTGTAGTGCAGGCCTAGAAGATGCATGTGTAGTGCAGGCCTGGAGGATGACTGTGTAGTGCAGGCCTGGAGGATGACTGTGTAGTGCAAGCCTGGAGGATGACTGTGTAGTGCAGGCCTAGAAGATGCATGTGTAGTGCAGGCCTGGAGGATGACTGTGTAGTGCAGGCCTGGAGGATGACTGTGTAGTGCAGGCCTAGAAGATGCATGTGTAGTGCAGGCCTGGAGGATGACTGTGTAGTGCAGGCCTGGAGGATGACTGTGTAGTGCAAGCCTGGAGGATGACTGTGTAGTGCAGGCCTAGAAGATGCATGTGTAGTGCAGGCCTGGAGGATGACTGTGTAGTGCAGGCCTAGAAGATGCATGTGTAGTGCAGGCCTGGAGGATGACTGTGTAGTGTAGGCCTAGAAGATGCATGTGTAGTGCAGGCCTGGAGGATGACTGTGTAGTGCAGGCCTGGAGGATGACTGTGTAGTGCAAGCCTGGAGGATGACTGTGTAGTGCAGGCCTGGAGGATGACTGTGTAGTGCAGGCCTGGAGGATGACTGTGTAGTGCAAGCCTGGAGGATGACTGTGTAGTGTAGGCCTAGAAGATGCATGTGTAGTGCAGGCCTGGAGGATGACTGTGTAGTGCAGGCCTGGAGGATGACTGTGTAGTGCAAGCCTGGAGGATGACTGTGTAGTGTAGGCCTAGAAGATGCATGTGTAGTGCAGGCCTGGAGGATGACTGTGTAGTGCAGGCCTGGAGGATGACTGTGTAGTGCAAGCCTGGAGGATGACTGTGTAGTGCAGGCCTAGAAGATGCATGTGTAGTGCAGGCCTGGAGGATGACTGTGTAGTGCAGGCCTAGAAGATGCATGTGTAGTGCAGGCCTGGAGGATGACTGTGTAGTGTAGGCCTAGAAGATGCATGTGTAGAGCAGGCCTGGAGGATGACTGTGTAGTGCAGGCCTGGAGGATGACTGTGTAGTGCAGGCCTAGAAGATGCATGTGTAGAGCAGGCCTGGAGGATGACTGTGTAGTGCAGGCCTGGAGGATGACTGTGTAGTGCAGGCCTGGAGGATGACTGTGTAGTGCAGGCCTGGAGGATGACTGTGTAGTGCAGGCCTGGAGGATAACTGTGTAGTGCAGGCCTAGAAGATGCATGTGTAGAGCAGGCCTGGAGGATGACTGTGTAGAGCAGGCCTGGAGGATGACTGTGTAGTGTAGGCCTAGAAGATGCATGTGTAGAGCAGGCCTGGAGGATGACTGTGTAGTGCAGGCCTGGAGGATGACTGTGTAGTGCAGGCCTAGAAGATGCATGTGTAGAGCAGGCCTGGAGGATGACTGTGTAGAGCAGGCCTGGAGGATGACTGTGTAGTGTAGGCCTTGAGGATGACTGTGTAGTGCAGGCCTGGAGGATGACTGTGTAGTGCAGGCCTGGAGGATGACTGTGTAGTGCAGGCCTGGAGGATAACTGTGTAGTGCAGGCCTGGAGGATGACTGTGTAGTGTAGGCCTTGAGGATGACGCAAGGCCTGGAGGATGAATGTGTAGTGCAGGCCTAGAGGATGACTGTGTAGTGCAGGCCTGGAGGATGAATGTGTAGTGCAGGCCTGGAGGATGACTGTGTAGTGCAGGCCTGGAGGATGACTGTGTAGTGCAGGCCTGGAGGATGACTGTGTAGTGCAGGCCTGGAGGATGACTGTGTAGTGCAGGCCTGGAGGATGACTGTGTAGTGCAGGCCTGGAGGATGACTGTGTCGTGCAGGCCTGGAGGATGACTGTGTAGTGCAGGCTTGGAGGATGACTGTGTAGTGCAGGCCTTGAGGATGACTGTGTAGTGCAGGCCTGGAGGAAGACTGTGTAGTGCAGGCCTTGAGGATGACTGTGTAGTGCAGGCTTGGAGGAAGGCTGTGTAGTGCAGGCCTGGAGGATGACTGTGTAGTGCAGGCCTGGAGGAAGACTGTGTAGTGCAGGCCTGGAGGATGACTGTGTAGTGCAGGCCTGGAGGAAGACTGTGTAGTGCAGTCCTGGAGGAAGACTGTGTAGTGCAGTCCTGGAGGATGACTGTGTAGTGCAGGCCTGGAGGATGACTGTGTAGTGCAGGCCTTGACGAAGACTGTGTAGTGCAGGCCTGGAGGAAGACTGTGTAGTGCAGGCTTGGAGGATGACTGTGTAGTGCAGGCCTTGACGAAGACTGTGTAGTGCAGGCCTTGAGGATGACTGTGTAACGCAGGCCTGGAGGATGACTGCGTATTGCAGGCCTGGAGGATGACTGTGTAGTGCAGGCCTGGAGGATGACTGCGTAGAGCAGGCTTGAAGGAAGACTGTGTAGTGCAGGCCTTGAGGATGACTGTGTAACGAAAGGCCTGGAGGATGACTGCGTAGTGCAGGCCTGGAGGATGACTGTGTAGTACATGCCTGGAGGATGACTTTGTAGTGCAGGCCTAGAAGATGCATGTGTAGTGCAGGCCTAGAGGAAGACTGTGTAGTACAGGCCTGGAGGATGACTGTGTGGTGCAGGCCTAGAGGAAGACTGTGCAGTGCAGGCCTAGAAAATGCATGTGTAGTACAGGCCTGGAGGATGACTGTGTAGTACAGACCTGGAGGATGACTGTGTAGTGCAGGCCTAGAAGATGCATGTGTAGTGCAGGCCTAGAGGAAGACTGTGTAGTACAGGCCTGGAGGATGACTGTGTAGTACAGGCCTGGAGGATGACTGTGTAGTGCAGGCCTTGAGGATGACTGTGTAGTGCAGGCCTGGAGGATGACTCTGAAGTGCAGGCCTAGAGGATGAATATGTAGTGCAGGCTTGGAGGATGAATGTGTAGTGCAGGCCTGGAGGATGACTGTGTAACGCAGGCCTGGGGAATGAGTGTGCAGTGCAGGCCTGGAGGATTACTCTGTAGTGCAGGCCTGATGGATGACTGTGTATAGCAGGCCTGGATGATGACTGTAGTGAAGTCCTGGAGGATGAATGTGTAGTGCAATCCTGCAGGATGACTGTGTAGTGCAGGCCTGGATGATGACTGTGTAGTGCAGGTCTGAAGGATGGATGTGTAGTGCAGGCCTTGAGTATGAATGTATAGTGCAGGCCTGGAGGATGACTGTGTAGTGCAGGCTTTGAGTATGAATGTATAGTGCACACCTGGAGGATGACTGTGTAGTGCAGGCCTGAAGGATGACTGTGTAGTGCAGGCCTGAAGGATGACTGTGTAGTGCAGGGCTGGAGGATGATTGTGAAGTGCAGGCCTGGAGGAAGACTGTGTAGTGCAGGGCTGGAGGATGATTGTGAAGTGCAGGCCTGGAGGAAGACTGTGTAGTGCAGGCCTGGAGGATGACTGTGTAGTGCAGGCCTTGAGTATGAATGTATAGTGAAGGCCTGAAGGATGACTGTGTAGTGCAGGCCTGAAGGATGACTGTGTAGTGCAGGCTTGGAGGATGAATGTGTAGGGCAGGCCTGGAGGATGACTGTGTAGTGCAGGCCTGGAGGATGACTGTGTAGAGCAGGCTTGGAGGATGACTGTGTAGTGCAGGCCTGGAGGATGACTGTGTAGTGCAGGCTTGAGGATGACTGGAGGATGAATGTGTAGTGCAGGCCTAGAGGATGACTGTGTAGTGCAGGCCTGGAGGATGACTGTGTAGTGCAGGCCTAGAAGATGCTGTGTAGTGCAGGCCTGTGTAGTGCAGGCCTGGAGGATGACTGTGTAGTGCAGGCCTTGAGGATGACTGTGTAGTGCAGGCCTGGAGGATGACTGTGTAGTGCAGGCCTGGAGGATGACTGTGTAGTGCAGGCCCATGTGTAGTGAGGATGACTGTGTAGTGCAGGCCTGGAGGATGACTGTGTAGTGCAGGCCTAGAAGATGCATGTGTAGTGAGGCCGGGAGGATGAATGTGTAGTGCAGGCCTGAAGGATGAATATGTAGTGCAGGCCTGGAGGATGACTGTGTAGAGCAGGCCTGGAGGATGACTGTATAGTGAAGGCCTGGAGGATGACTGTGTAGTGCAGGCCTGGAGGACGACTGTGTAGTGCAGGCCTGGAGGATGATTGTTTAGTGCAGGCCTGGAGGATGACTGTGTAATGCAGGCCTGGAGGATGAATGTGTAGCGCAGGCCTGGAGGATGACTGTGTAGTGCAGGCCTGGAGGATGACTGTGTAGTGCAGGCCTGGAGGATGACTGTGTAGTGCAGGCCTGGAGGATGACTGTGTAGTGCAGGCCTGGAGGATGACTGTGTAGTGCAGGCCTGGAGGATGACTGTGTAGTGCAGGCCTGGAGGATGAATGTGTAGTGCAGGCCTGGAGGATGACTGTGTAGTGCAGGCCTGGAGGATGACTGTGTAGTGCAGGCCTGGAGGATGACTGTGTAGTGCAGGCCTGGAGGATGACTGTGTAGTGCAGGCCTGGAGGATGACTGTGTAGTGCAGGCCTGGAGGATGACTGTGTAGTGCAGGCCTGGAGGATGAATGTGTAGTGCAGGCCTAGAGGATGACTGTGTAGTGCAGGCCTGGAGGATGACTGTGTAGTGCAGGCCTGGAGGATGACTGTGTAGTGCAGGCCTGGAGGATGACTGTGTAGTGCAGGCCTGGAGGATGACTGTGTAGTGCAGGCCTGGAGGATGAATGTGTAGTGCAGGCCTAGAGGATGACTGTGTAGTGCAGGCCTGGAGGATGACTGTGTAGTGCAGGCCTGGAGGATGACTGTGTAGTGCAGGCCTGGAGGATGAATGTGTAGTGCAGGCCTGGAGGATGACTGTGTAGTGCAGGCCTGGAGGATGACTGTGTAGTGCAGGCCTGGAGGATGACTGTGTAGTGCAGGCCTGGAGGATGAATGTGTAGTGCAGGCCTGGAGGATGAATGTGTAGTGCAGGCCTAGAGGATGACTGTGTAGTGCAGGCCTGGAGGATGACTGTGTAGTGCAGGCCTGGAGGATGACTGTGTAGTGCAGGCCTGGAGGATGAATGTGTAGTGCAGGCCTGGAGGATGAATGTGTAGTGCAGGCCTAGAGGATGACTGTGTAGTGCAGGCCTGGAGGATGACTGTGTAGTGCAGGCCTGGAGGATGAATGTGTAGTGCAGGCCTAGAGGATGACTGTGTAGTGCAGGCCTGGAGGATGAATGTGTAGTGCAGGCCTAGAGGATGACTGTGTAGTGCAGGCCTGGAGGATGAATGTGTAGTGCAGGCCTAGAGGATGACTGTGTAGTGCAGGCCTGGAGGATGAATGTGTAGTGCAGGCCTAGAGGATGACTGTGTAGTGCAGGCCTAGAGGATGACTGTGTAGTGCAGGCCTGGAGGATGAATGTGTAGTGCAGGCCTAGAGGATGACTGTGTAGTGCAGGCCTGGAGGATGAATGTGTAGTGCAGGCCTAGAGGATGACTGTGTAGTGCAGGCCTGGAGGATGACTGTGTAGTGCAGGCCTGGAGGATGAATGTGTAGTGCAGGCCTAGAGGATGACTGTGTAGTGCAGGCCTGGAGGATGAATGTGTAGTGCAGGCCTAGAGGATGACTGTGTAGTGCAGGCCTAGAGGATGACTGTGTAGTGCAGGCCTGGAGGATGAATGTGTAGTGCAGGCCTAGAGGATGACTGTGTAGTGCAGGCCTGGAGGATGAATGTGTAGTGCAGGCCTAGAGGATGACTGTGTAGTGCAGGCCTAGAGGATGACTGTGTAGTGCAGGCCTGGAGGATGAATGTGTAGTGCAGGCCTAGAGGATGACTGTGTAGTGCAGGCCTGGAGGATGAATGTGTAGTGCAGGCCTAGAGGATGACTGTGTAGTGCAGGCCTAGAGGATGACTGTGTAGTGCAAGCCTAGAGGATGAATGTGTAGTGCAAGCCTGGAGGATGACTGTGTAGTGCAAGCCTGGAGGATGACTGTGTAGTGCAGGCCTAGAGGATGACTGTGTAGTGCAGGCCTAGAGGATGACTGTGTAGTGCAAGCCTGGAGGATGACTGTGTAGTGCAAGCCTGGAGGATGAATGTGTAGTGCAGGCCTAGAGGATGACTGTGTAGTGCAAGCCTAGAGGATGAATGTGTAGTGCAAGCCTGGAGGATGACTGTGTAGTGCAGGCCTAGAGGATGACTGTGTAGTGCAAGCCTAGAGGATGAATGTGTAGTGCAAGCCTGGAGGATGACTGTGTAGTGCAGGCCTAGAGGATGACTGTGTAGTGCAAGCCTAGAGGATGAATGTGTAGTGCAAGCCTGGAGGATGACTGTGTAGTGCAAGCCTGGAGGATGAATGTGTAGTGCAGGCCTAGAGGATGAATGTGTAGTGCAAGCCTGGAGGATGACTGTGTAGTGCAGGCCTGGAGGATGACTGTGTAGTGCAGGCCTAGAGGATGAATGTGTAGTGCAAGCCTGGAGGATGACTGTGTAGTGCAGGCCTGGAGGATGACTGTGTAGTGCAGGCCTAGAGGATGAATGTGTAGTGCAAGCCTGGAGGATGACTGTGTAGTGCAAGCCTGGAGGATGAATGTGTAGTGCAGGCCTAGAGGATGAATGTGTAGTGCAGGCCTAGAGGATGAATGTGTAGTGCAGGCCTAGAGGATGAATGTGTAGTGCAAGCCTGGAGGATGAATGTGTAGTGCAAGCCTGGAGGATGACTGTGTAGTGCAGGCCTAGAGGATGAATGTGTAGTGCAAGCCTGGAGGATGAATGTGTAGTGCAAGCCTGGAGGATGACTGTGTAGTGCAGGCCTGGAGGATGACTGTGTAGTGCAGGCCTAGAGGATGAATGTGTAGTGCAAGCCTGGAGGATGACTGTGTAGTGCAGGCCTGGAGGATGACTGTGTAGTGCAGGCCTAGAGGATGAATGTGTAGTGCAGGCCTAGAGGATGAATGTGTAGTGCAGGCCTAGAGGATGAATGTGTAGTGCAAGCCTGGAGGATGACTGTGTAGTGCAGGCCTGGAGGATGACTGTGTAGTGCAGGCCTGGAGGATGACTGTGTAGTGCAGGCCTAGAGGATGAATGTGTAGTGCAAGCCTGGAGGATGACTGTGTAGTGCAGGCCTAGAGGATGACTGTGTAGTGCAGGCCTAGAGGATGAATGTGTAGTGCAGGCCTAGAGGATGAATGTGTAGTGCAAGCCTGGAGGATGACTGTGTAGTGCAGGCCTGGAGGATGACTGTGTAGTGCAGGCCTGGAGGATGACTGTGTAGTGCAGGCCTAGAGGATGAATGTGTAGTGCAGGCCTGGAGGATGACTGTGTAGTGCAAGCCTGGAGGATGACTGTGTAGTGCAGGCCTAGAGGATGACTGTGTAGTGCAAGCCTGGAGGATGACTGTGTAGTGCAAGCCTGGAGGATGACTGTGTAGTGCAGGCCTGGAGGATGACTGTGTAGTGCAGGCCTAGAGGATGAATGTGTAGTGCAAGCCTGGAGGATGACTGTGTAGTGCAGGCCTAGAGGATGACTGTGTAGTGCAGGCCTAGAGGATGAATGTGTAGTGCAAGCCTGGAGGATGACTGTGTAGTGCAGGCCTAGAGGATGACTGTGTAGTGCAGGCCTAGAGGATGAATGTGTAGTGCAAGCCTGGAGGATGACTGTGTAGTGCAGGCCTAGAGGATGACTGTGTAGTGCAGGCCTAGAGGATGAATGTGTAGTGCAAGCCTGGAGGATGACTGTGTAGTGCAGGCCTAGAGGATGACTGTGTAGTGCAGGCCTAGAGGATGAATGTGTAGTGCAAGCCTGGAGGATGACTGTGTAGTGCAGGCCTAGAGGATGAATGTGTAGTGCAGGCCTGGAGGATGACTGTGTAGTGCAGGCCTAGAGGATGAATGTGTAGTGCAAGCCTGGAGGATGACTGTGTAGTGCAGGCCTGGAGGATGACTGTGTAGTGCAGGCCTGGAGGATGACTGTGTAGTGCAGGCCTAGAGGATGAATGTGTAGTGCAAGCCTGGAGGATGACTGTGTAGTGCAGGCCTAGAGGATGACTGTGTAGTGCAGGCCTAGAGGATGAATGTGTAGTGCAAGCCTGGAGGATGACTGTGTAGTGCAGGCCTAGAGGATGAATGTGTAGTGCAGGCCTGGAGGATGACTGTGTAGTGCAGGCCTGGAGGATGACTGTGTAGTGCAGGCCTGGAGGATGAATGTGTAGTGCAGGCCTGGAGGATGAGTGCGTAGTGCAGGCCTAGAGGATGAATGTGTAGTGCAGGCCTGGAGGATGACTGTGTAGTGCAGGCCTGGAGGATGAGTGCGTAGTGCAGGCCTAGATGATGAATGTGTAGTGCAGGCCTGGAGGATGACTGTGTAGTGCAGGCCTGGAGGATGAATGTGTAGTGCAGGCCTGGAGGATGACTGTGTAGTGCAGGCCTAGAGGATGAATGTGTAGTGCAAGCCTGGAGGATGACTGTGTAGTGCAGGCCTAGAGGATGACTGTGTAGTGCAGGCCTAGAGGATGAATGTGTAGTGCAAGCCTGGAGGATGACTGTGTAGTGCAGGCCTAGAGGATGACTGTGTAGTGCAGGCCTAGAGGATGAATGTGTAGTGCAAGCCTGGAGGATGACTGTGTAGTGCAGGCCTAGAGGATGACTGTGTAGTGCAGGCCTTGAGGATGACTGTGTAGTGCAAGCCTGGAGGATGACTGTGTAGTGCATGCCTAGAGGATGAATGTGTAGTGCAGGCCTGGAGGATGACTGTGTAGTGCAGGCCTAGAGGATGAATGTGTAGTGCAAGCCTGGAGGATGACTGTGTAGTGCAGGCCTGGAGGATGACTGTGTAGTGCAGGCCTGGAGGATGACTGTGTAGTGCAGGCCTAGAGGATGAATGTGTAGTGCAAGCCTGGAGGATGACTGTGTAGTGCAGGCCTAGAGGATGACTGTGTAGTGCAGGCCTAGAGGATGAATGTGTAGTGCAAGCCTGGAGGATGACTGTGTAGTGCAGGCCTAGAGGATGAATGTGTAGTGCAGGCCTGGAGGATGACTGTGTAGTGCAGGCCTGGAGGATGACTGTGTAGTGCAGGCCTGGAGGATGAATGTGTAGTGCAGGCCTGGAGGATGAGTGCGTAGTGCAGGCCTAGAGGATGAATGTGTAGTGCAGGCCTGGAGGATGACTGTGTAGTGCAGGCCTGGAGGATGAGTGCGTAGTGCAGGCCTAGAGGATGAATGTGTAGTGCAGGCCTGGAGGATGACTGTGTAGTGCAGGCCTGGAGGATGAATGTGTAGTGCAGGCCTGGAGGATGACTGTGTAGTGCAGGCCTGGAGGATGAATGTGTAGTGCAGGCCTGGAGGATGAGTGCGTAGTGCAGGCCTAGAGGATGAATGTGTAGTGCAGGCCTGGAGGATGACTGTGTAGTGCAGGCCTGGAGGATGAGTGCGTAGTGCAGGCCTAGAGGATGAATGTGTAGTGCAGGCCTGGAGGATGACTGTGTAGTGCAGGCCTGGAGGATGAATGTGTAGTGCAGGCCTGGAGGATGACTGTGTAGTGCAGGCCTGGAGGATGAATGTGTAGTGCAGGCCTGGAGGATGACTGTGTAGTGCAGGCCTAGAGGATGAATGTGTAGTGCAGGCCTGGAGGATGAATGTGTAGTGCAGGCCTGGAGGATGACTGTGTAGTGCAGGCCTGGAGGATGAATGTGTAGTGCAGGCCTGGAGGATGACTGTGTAGTGCAGGCCTAGAGGATGAATGTGTAGTGCAGGCCTGGAGGATGACTGTGTAGTGCAGGCCTGGAGGATGAATGTGTAGTGCAGGCCTGGAGGATGACTGTGTAGTGCAGGCCTGGAGGATACATGTGCAGTGCAGGCCTGGAGGATGAATGTGTAGTGCAGGCCTGGAGGATGACTGTGTAGTGCAGGCCTAGAGGATGAATGTGTAGTGCAGGCCTGGAGGATGACTGTGTAGTGAAGGCCTGGAGGATGACTGTGTAGTGAAGGCCTGGAGGATGACTGTGTAGTGCAGGCCTTGAGGATGACTGTGTAGTGCAGGCCTTGAGGATGATTGTGTAGTGCAGGCCTGGAGGAAGACTGTGTAGTGCAGGCCTTGAGGATGACTGTGTAGTGCAGGGGCCTGGAGGAAGACTGTGTAGTGCAGGCCTTGAGGATGATTGTGTAGTGCAGGCCTGGAGGAAGACTGTGTAGTGCAGGCCTAGAGCATGACTGTGTAGTGCAGGCCTAGAAGATGCATGTGTGGTGCAGGCCTAGAGGAAGACTGTGTAGTGCAGGCCCGGAGGATGAGTGCGTAGTGCAGGCCTAGAGGATGAATGTGTAGTGCAGGCCTGGAGGATGACTGTGTAGTGCAGGCCTGGAGGATGACTGTGTAGTGCAGGCCTGGAGGATGAATGTGTAGTGCAGGCCTGGAGGATGAATGTGTAGTGCAGGCCTGGAGGATGACTGTGTAGTGCAGGCCTGGAGGATGAATGTGTAGTGCAGGCCTGGAGGATGACTGTGTAGTGCAGGCCTAGAGGATGAATGTGTAGTGCAGGCCTGGAGGATGACTGTGTAGTGCAGGCCTGGAGGATGAATGTGTAGTGCAGGCCTGGAGGATGACTGTGTAGTGCAGGCCTGGAGGATACATGTGCAGTGCAGGCCTGGAGGATGAATGTGTAGTGCAGGCCTGGAGGATGACTGTGTAGTGCAGGCCTAGAGGATGAATGTGTAGTGCAGGCCTGGAGGATGACTGTGTAGTGAAGGCCTGGAGGATGACTGTGTAGTGAAGGCCTGGAGGATGACTGTGTAGTGCAGGCCTTGAGGATGACTGTGTAGTGCAGGCCTTGAGGATGATTGTGTAGTGCAGGCCTGGAGGAAGACTGTGTAGTGCAGGCCTTGAGGATGACTGTGTAGTGCAGGGGCCTGGAGGAAGACTGTGTAGTGCAGGCCTTGAGGATGATTGTGTAGTGCAGGCCTGGAGGAAGACTGTGTAGTGCAGGCCTTGAGGATGACTGTGTAGTGCAGGGGCCTGGAGGAAGACTGTGTAGTGCAGGCCTTGAGGATGATTGTGTAGTGCAGGCCTTGAGGATGACTGTGTAGTGAAGGCCTGGAGGAAGGCTGTGTAGTGCAGGCCTGTAGGATGACTGCGTAGTGCAGGCCTGGAGGAAGACTGTGTAGTTCAGGCCTGGAGGATGACTGTGTAGTGCAGGCCTGGAGGATGACTGTGTAGTGCAGGCCTGGAGGATGACTGTGTAGTGCAGTCCTGGAGGAAGACTGTGTAGTGCAGGCCTCGAGGAAGACTGTGTAGTGCAGGCCTGGAGGATGACTGTGTTGTGCAGGCCTTGACGAAGACTGTGTCGTGCAGGCCTTGAGGATGACTGTGTAACGCAGGCCTGGAGGATGACTGTGTAGTGCAGGCCTGGAGGATGACTGCGTAGAGCAGGCTTGAAGGAAGACTGTGTAGCGCAGGCCTTGAGGATGACTGTGTAACGAAAGGCCTGCAGGATGACTGTGTATAGCAGGCCTGGATGATGACTGTAGTGAAGTCCTGGAGGATGAATGTGTAGTGCAATCCTGCAGGATGACTGTGTAGTGCAGGCCTGGATGATGACTGTGTAGTGCAGGCCTGAAGGATGGATGTGTAGTGCAGGCCTGGATGATGAATGTGTAGTGTATGCCTGGAGGATGACTGTGTAGTGCAGGCCTTGAGTATGAATGTATAGTGCAGGCCTTGAGTATGAATGTATAGTGCAGGCCTTGAGTATGAATGTATAGTGCAGGCCTTGAGTATGAATGTATAGTGCAGGCCTTGAGTATGAATGTATAGTGCAGGCCTTGAGTATGAATGTATAGTGCAGGCCTTGAGTATGAATGTATAGTGCAGGCCTTGAGTATGAATGTATAGTGCCGGCCTGGAGGATGACTGTGTAGTGCAGGCCTTGAGTATGAATGTATAGTGCAGGCCTTGAGTATGAATGTATAGTGCAGGCCTGGAGGATGACTGTGTAGTGCAGGCCTGAAGAATGACTGTGTAGTGCAGGGCTGGAGGATGATTGTGAAGTGCATGCCTGGAGGAAGACTGTGTAGTGCAGGCCTGGAGGATGACTGTGTAGTGCAGGCCTGGAGGATGACTGTGTAGTGTAGGCCTGAAGGATGACTGTGTAGTGCAGGCTTGGAGGATGAATGTGTAGTGCAGGCCTGAAGGATGACTGTGTAGTGAAGGCCTGGAGGATGACTGTGTAGTGCAGGCCTTGAGGATGACTGTGTAGTGCAGGCCTAGAGGAAGACTGCGTAGTGCAGGCCTGGAGGATGACTGTGTAGTGCAGGCCTGGAGGATGACTGTGTAGTGCAGGCCTTGAGGATGACTGTGTAACGCAGACCTGGAGGATGACTGCGTAGTGCAGGCCTGGAGGATGACTGTGTAGTGCAGGCCTGGAGGATGACTGTGTAGTGCATGCCTTGAGGATGACTGTGTAGTGCAGGCCTTGAGGATGATTGTGTAGTGCAGCCCTGGAGGAAGACTGTGTAGTGCAGGCCTTGAGGATGACTGTGTAGTGCAGGGGCCTGGAGGAAGACTGTGTAGTGCAGGCCTTGAGGATGATTGTGTAGTGCAGGCCTGGAGGAAGACTGTGTAGTGCAGGCCTTGAGGATGACTGTGTAGTGCAGGCCTGGAGGAAGGCTGTGTAGTGCAGGCCTGTAGGATGACTGCGTAGTGCAGGCCTGGAGGAAGACTGTGTAGTACAGGCCTGGAGGATGACTGTGTAGTGCAGGCCTGGAGGATGACTGTGTAGTGCAGGCCTGGAGGAAGACTGTGTAGTGCAGGCCTTGAGGATGACTGTGTAGTGCAGTCCTGGAGGAAGACTGTGTAGTGCAGGCCTGGAGGAAGACTGTGTAGTGCAGGCCTGGAGGATGACTGTTGTGCAGGCCTTGACGAAGACTGTGTCGTGCAGGCCTTGAGGATGACTGTGTAATGCAGGCCTGGAGGATGACTGCGTATTGCAGGCCTGGAGGATGACTGTGTAGTGCAGGCCTGGAGGATGACTGCGTAGAGCAGGCTTGAAGGAAGACTGTGTAGTGCAGGCCTTGAGGATGACTGTGTAACGAAAGGCCTGGTGGATGACTGTGTATAGCAGGCCTGGATGATGACTGTAGTGAAGTCCTGGAGGATGAATGTGTAGTGCAATCCTGCAGGATGACTGTGTAGTGCAGGCCTGAAGGATGGATGTGTAGTGCAGGCCTGGAGGATGAATGTGTAGTGTATGCCTGGAGGATGACTGTGTAGTGCAGGCCTTGAGTATGAATGTATAGTGCAGGCCTTGAGTATGAATGTATAGTGCAGGCCTTGAGTATGAATGTATAGTGCAGGCCTTGAGTATGAATGTATAGTGCAGGCCTTGAGTATGAATGTATAGTGCAGGCCTTGAGTATGAATGTATAGTGCAGGCCTGGAGGATGACTGTGTAGTGCAAGCCTGAAGGATGACTGTGTAGTGCAGGGCTGGAGGATGATTGTGAAGTGCAGGCCTGGAGGAAGACTGTGTAGTGCAGGCCTGGAGGATGACTGTGTAGTGCAGGCCTTGAGTATGAATGTATAGTGCAGGCCTTGAGTATGAATGTATAGTGAAGGCCTGGAGGATGACTGTGTAGTGCAGGCCTGAAGGATGACTGTGTAGTGCAGGCTTGGAGGATGAATGTGTAGTGCAGGCCTGAAGGATGACTGTGTAGTGCAGGCTTGGAGGATGACTGTGTAGTGCAGGCCTGGAGGATGACTGTGTAGTGCAGGCCTGGAGGATGACTGTGTAGTGCAGGCCTTGAGTATGAATGTATAGTGCAGGCCTGGAGGATGACTGTGTAGTGCAGGCCTTGAGGATGACTGTGTAGTGCAGGCCTGGAGGATGCATGTGTAGTGCAGGCCTGGAGGATGACTGTGTAGTGCAGGCCTGGAGGATGACTGTGTAGTGCAGGCCTGGAGGATGCATGTGTAGTGCAGGCCTGGAGTATGACTGTGTAGTGCAGGCCTGGAGGATGACTGTGTAGTGCAGGCCTAGAAGATGCATGTGTAGTGCAGGCCGGGAGGATGAATGTGTAGTGCAGGCCTGAAGGATGAATATGTAGTGCAGGCCTGAAGGATGATTGTGTAGAGCAGGCCTGGAGGATGACTGTATAGTGAAGGCCTGGAGGATGACTGTGTATTGCAGGCCTGGAGGACGAGTGTGTAGTGCAGGCCTGAAGGATGATTGTTTAGAGCAGGCCTGGAGGATGACTGTGTAATGCAGGCCTGGAGGATGTATGTGTAGCGCAGGCCAACAAACTCGAAGCCTGGTCTAGGACCAGACCGCGGTGGGGCGGTAACCCCTGAAACTGACTACAAGTATCTACAGATAACCTGTAATGATGATGCAGCGCCTAGGGAAAGTGACGTAAGCAGATTTGATCCGAGGAAAGGAGAGTAACACCACTCCTCCGGAACAAGAACATTTCTCGTAAGAGTGTGGATAAACAAAGAAAAGAGGCAGTGAAGCTCCTCACACACCTGAACTAACTGGGGAATACTACACTGAAGTCCACTGTAGCTGTGTGGTGCTCCTATGTCTCCTTTACTTGTTGCATATTATTGTTTGGCAATTAACTAAAGATATGTACGAATACGAATCTAAGCAAGAATTATTGAAAATACACACACACACACACACACACACACACACTCATAATGAGAAGGCCAGAGCGAACCATGGTTCCCCCAGATGTGTAGAGAGGCCAAAACTAAATGCACTAGAGAATGGAAGAAGTATAGGAGGCAAAGGACCCAGGAGAATAAGGAGAACCGTCGAAGAGCCAGAAATTAATATGCACAGGTAAGGAGGGAGGCCCAACAAGAATACGAAAATGACATAGCAGCGAAAGCCAAGTCCGACCCAAAGGTGTTGTACAGTCACATCAGGAGGAAAACAACAGTTTATGATCAGGCAATCAGGCTGAGGAAAGGAGGTGAGATCACAAGAAATGACTGAGAAGTATGTGAGGAGCTCAACATGACATTTAAAAAAATATTCACAGTGAAGACAGAAAGGATTCCTGAAACACGGAGGGGTGAGGTATACCACCAATTGCTAGACACAATACATACAACCGAGAAAGAGGTGAGGAGGCTGCTAAGAGAACTACATACCTCAAAGGTGATGAGGCCGGATAACATCCCTCTGTGGGTCCTGAGAGAGGGAGTAGAGGCACTCTGTGTACCAGTAACAACAATCTTCAACACATATATCGAAACAGGGTGACTACCTGAGGTATGGAAGACAGTAAATGCCATCCCTATTTAAAAAAAAAAGGAGACAGACACGCAGCACTAAACTACAGACGAGTAGAGTATCACTGACATGCACAGTATGCAAAATCATGGAGAAGATTGTCAGGAGAAGTGTTGGAGCTCCTAGAAAGGAATGTGCTTACCAACGACAACCAGTACGGGTTCAGGGATGGGATATCCTGTGTCACAAACCTACAGGAGTTCTATAACAACGTGACAGCAGTAAAACAAGAGAAAGAGAGAGAGAGAGAGAGAGAGAGAGAGAGAGAGAGAGAGAGAGAGAGAGAGAGAGAGAGAGAGAGAGAGAGAGAGAGGTGGGTAGATCGCATTTTCTTGGACTGTATGAAGGCTTTTGACACAGTTCCACACAAGAGATTAGTGCAAAAGCTGGAGGACCAGGTAGGTATAGCAGGGATAAGATAAGATAACATAACATTTCGTTCGGATTTTTAACTCCACATGGTTAGCCAAACATGATAACCCAAAAAAGGAAGTGCGTCATCGAGGACTGTCTGTCTTATTTCCACTCGGGTCCTCAATCTTGTCCCCCAGGATGCGACCCACACCAGTCGACTAACACCCAGGCACCTACTTGATGCTAGGTGAACAGGACAACAGGTGTAAGGAAACGAGTCGAAATGTTTCTACCCCGCCTGGAATCAAACCCGGGTCCTCCGTGTGTGAAGCGAAAGCTTTGCCAGCCAGGCTATAGGGTCACCTTGCAATGGATCAGAGAATACCTAAGAGGAAGGCAGCAACGAGTCATGGTACGCGACGAGATGTCGGAGTGTGTCCTGTGACGAGCGGGGTTCCACACGGCTGATGCTGTTTCTGGTATATATGAATGAAATGACGGAAGGAATAGACTCAGAAGTGTCTCTGTTTGCAGACGATGTCAAGTTAATGACGAGAATTCAATCGGAGGAGGACCAGGCAGGACTACAAAGGGATCTGGACAGGCTACAGGCCTGGTCCTGCAAATGACTCATGGATTTCAGCCCCGCCAAGCGCAAAGTTATGAAGATCGGAGAAGGGCAAAGAAAACCGTAGACAGAATACAGTCTAGGGAACCAAAGACTACAAACCTCACTCTAGGAAAAGGATGTTAGGTAAGACACATATGCAACAGTTAGGTATCTTTATTGTGAAACGTTTCGCCTACACAGTAGGCTTCTTCAGTCAAGTACAGAAAAGTTGATAGAAGCAGAAGATACTTGAAGACGATGTAATCAGTCCATCACCCTTAAAGTTTTGAGGTGGTCAGTCCCTCAGTCTGGAGAAGAGCATTGTTCCATAGTATGAAACAATATTGTTTCATACTATGGAACAATGCTCTTCTCCAGACTGAGGGACTGACCACCTCAAAACTTTAAGGGTGATGGACTGATTACATCGTCTTCAAGTATCTTCTGCTTCTATCAACTTTTCTGTACTTGACTGAAGAAGCCTACTGTGTAGGCGAAACGTTTCACAATAAAGATACCTAACTGTTGCATATGTGTCTTACCTAACAACCTGTCGGTATTTTATACCATTTTAATGTTCAAGGAAAAGGATCTTGGGGTGAGTATAACACCGAACAGATCTCCTGAGGAGCTCATCAACCATATAACTGCTGTAGCATACAGACGACTAGCAAACCTAAGAATAGCATTCCGACATTTCAATAGAGTCCTTCAGGACTTTGTACACCGTGAACATCAGGCCCATATTGGAGTATGCAGCACCAGTTTGGAACCCACAGCTGGCCAAGCACATCAAGAAATTAGTCCCGGAGTTAAGGGGCATGTCCTACGAGGAGAGATTAAGAGAAATCGACCTGATGACACTGGAGGACAGGAGGGACAGGGGAAAAGCCATGATAATATATAAAATACTGAGAGGAATCGACACGGTGGACAAGGACAGGATGTTTTAGAGATGGGACACACCAACAAGGGGTCACAATTAAAAGTTGAAGACACAGATAAATCACAGGGATGTTAGGAAGTATTTCTTCAGTCACAGAGTTGTCAGGAAGTGGAACAGTCTGGAAAGGGAGGTGGTGAAGGCAGGATCTATACATAGCTTTAAGAAGAGATATGATAAAGCTCATGGAGCATGGCGTGACATAGTAGCGACCAGTGAAGAGGAGGGGCCAGGATCTATGAATCGAACCCCTGCAACCACAGTTAGGTGAGTACACAGGAGATGTGACTCGACCCCTGCAACCACATATAGGCAAGTACACACACACCAGATTATAGCCTCTCCCCGACTCCAGATTATAGCTAACTCCTTAAAATTTGTAATCTGACCCTAGAGTAGATGTAGGCGAGGGGTAACCACCCTTATTATACACGGTAAGGAGAGAGAGAGAGAGAGAGAGAGAGAGAGAGAGAGAGAGAGAGAGAGAGAGAGAGAGAGAGAAGAAAGAACGAAAGAAGAAAGAAAGAAAGAAAGAAAGAAAGAAAGAAAGAAAGAAAGGAGAGACAGAGACAGACAGACAGACTGACAGACAGACAGACAAATAGGGAGAGACGGATAGTCAGACTGACAGACAAAAAAAAATAGCTGAGAAGCAATAAGCAGCACGAGGTGAACGAAATGTAAATAAGACATAAAGAAGACGTGAGTAAGATTAGCAAGACGGAGGAGAAGGAAGGAATAAGACGTGTTAGGGATGTAGTGTAATTACCTGCCTCCGTCCCTGTCATTACCTGTGTGTTTGTTGTGCTAGTTACCTGTAATTAACGACTCCCTATACACCTGGTGATGAGCTCAGACCTCGCTCTCCTCCAACCATCATGGACAACGTAAATACAATCCCTGCCACCACTACCACCATTATCACCACTACCATCATTATCACCACTACCAGCATTATCACCACTACCACCATTATCACCACTACCACCATTATCACCACTACCACCATTATCACCACTACCACCATTATCACCACTACCACCATTATCACCACTACCACCATTACCACCACTACCATCATTATCACCACTACCACCATTATCACCACTACCACCATTATCACCACTACCACCATTATCACCATTACCATCATTATCACCACTACCAGCATTATCACCACTACCACCATTATCATCACTACCACCATTATCACCACTACCACCATTATCACCACTACCACCATTATCACCAGTACCACCATTACCACCACTACCACTATTATCACCACTACCACCATTATCACCACTACCACCATTATCACCACTACCACCATTATCACCTCTACCACTATTATCACCACTACCATCATTATCACCACTACCGTCATTATCACCACTACCACCATTATCACCACTACCACCATTATCACCACTACCACCATTATCACCACTACCATCATTATCACTTCCAGCATTATCACCACTACCACCATTATCACTACCACTATTATCACCACTACCATCATTATCACCACTACCACCATTATCACCACTACTACCATTATCACCACTACCACCATTATTACCACTACCACCATTATCACCACTACCACCATTATCACCACTACCATCATTATCACCACTTCCAGCATTATCACCACTACCACCATTATCACCACTACCACCATTATCACTACCACTATTATCACCACTACCATCATTATCACCACTACCACCATTATCACCAGTACCACCATTACCACCACTACCACTATTATCACCACTACCACCATTATCACCACTACCACCATTATCACCACTACCACCATTATCACCTCTACCACTATTATCACCACTACCATCATTATCACCACTACCGTCATTATCACCACTACCACCATTATCACCACTACCACCATTATCACCACTACCACCATTATCACCACTACCACCATTATCACCACTACCATCATTATCACTTCCAGCATTATCACCACTACCACCATTATCACTACCACTATTATCACCACTACCATCATTATCACCACTACCACCATTATCACCACTACTACCATTATCACCACTACCACCATTATTACCACTACCACCATTATCACCACTACCACCATTATCACCACTACCATCATTATCACCACTTCCAGCATTATCACCACTACCACCATTATCACCACTACCACCATTATCACTACCACTATTATCACCACTACCATCATTATCACCACTACCACCATTATCACCACTACTACCATTATCACCACTACCACCATTATCACCACTACAATCATTATCATCACTACCGCCATTATCACCACTACTACCATTATCACCACTACCACCATTATCACAACTACCATCATTATCACCACTACCACCATTATCACCACTACCACCATTATCATCACTACCATCAGTAGCACCACTACCACCATTACCACCACTACCATCACTATTACCACTATCACCATTATCACCACTATCACCATTATCACCACTACCAACACTACCATCGTGCCTTGGGCACATTGCATAGTATCAAAATTCATAGATTTCAGAAATTATTTCGTCAAATCCTGATCTGAAGTCATTGATTTCTTCAGGTAACTCCGCCACACACGTACTCGACTAAGCAGCACCACCGTGGAGCCCTCACCTGGACAAGCAGGAAACCATCTACCACCTGCACAGCTCTCCAACAGACCTGTGCAGGTTTTATTAAAACTACACAAACTATAGTTCGTGGAGAAACGTAGTTCAGGAGAAGACATGGTCATGACATACAAAATACTTCGTGGCGTGTACATGGTGGACTAGGGGTCAGATTTTTCATAAGGGAAGAGTCGAAAACGACAAGAGGTGAAGAGCGAAGTGACACAGGCGTTAGGAAACATTTCTTCAAATGAGCCCAGCTGGTTGTTAAACATTGTGAAGATCACAAGCTTGGATTCAGACTTGGATCTGAACTCGTGGTTCACTTGGTAGCGGCCTCAGCTCGCACACTAAGAGACCGAGGTTCAATCTTCCGACGAGCAGAAACGTTGTCCGTGTTTCTTTACATCTGCTGCCTCTGTTCATCTATCAGTAAGTAGGTAATTGGGCGTTAGGCGACCGGTGTGGGTCCTGGAGAGGAGAATTAAAGAATCCCAGTGGAAATAAGCCAGAGAGTTTGATGACATCTGGGTCATTTTGGGTTACTAGCCCTTAGGGTTATTAATCCTAGCAAAAAAAATCTACGATGAAGCTAAGAGGTGAACCTGGGCTGGAGTTCAACCCTCGCAAAGTCAAACAGATTATGGCAGAGACAGACTCACAGGAACACTAAAACATTCATCGTAGGCAGCATTACTGGGAATTATGCAAACAACTTGTCAACAACATTAACTTCCTTCAGCTTCTTCCTCAGACTTCGTTAATTTATTCCACTCACGAAACAAGTATTGGAGTGTAGCAATCACCTACTTGTTTCTGTTTGTTTACACAACTCTTACCTGTGATTTAATACTTAGCTTTTGGATTATTTACCAGGCCGGTGCAGCTCAGATGCTGTTTAAAAACATTAGGCTGAAAGTTTTGTAGTTTAGGAGATGCGAACTTCATTTGGTTAACACACTACTGGCCATTTTCCACCGAGGTGACCTGAAAAAAAAAAAAGACACACTTTCACCTTCACTCATTCAGAAGAGTACAAACATCACAGTTATGTGTGATAATGTGTATATTTTGTATTTTATGTAAGTGTAGATGTGAATATCAACCTGAACAAAACAAGAATGATATATATCAAGTTGATGAACAAGACACACGTACAACACCTGCTTATCTGTATTCGGAAGAGGTTTAAATTCAATACAGAGCTGAATGGAGACAGTAGATAAGGAAATCAGTCCTTCAGATTCATTAAGACTAAGACAGTGAACACCTTCAAGGCCGACGGACGATTACCTCTTCTTCCACTGTTTTCAGTATTTGATCTCTGTTATGGATTGAGAAAAAATGCAGAGAGAAAAATTGCACATGTGAGCGTTAGTAAACGTTGTCCAAGTATGATACATGATGCAAGAGTGTTAGTGAACATTGCCCAGGTATGACACATGATGCAAGAGTGTTAGTGAACATTGCCCAGGTATGATACAAGATAACACAAGAGTGTCAGTGAACATTGTCAAGGTATGATACATCATACAAGAGTGTTAGTGAACATTGTCCAGGTATGATACATGATGACACAAGAGTGTTAGTGAACATTGTCCAGGTATGATACAAGATGACACAAGAGTGATAGTGAACATTGTCCAGGTATGATACAAGATGACACAAGAGCGCAAGTGAACATTGTCAAGGTATGATACATCATACAAGAGTGTTAGTGAACATTGTCCAGGTATGATACATGATGACACAAGAGTGTTAGTGAACATTGTCCAGGTATGATACAAGATGACACAGGAGTGTAAGTGAACATTGTTCAGGTATAATACAAGATGACACAAGAGTGTTAGTGAACATTGTCCAGGTATGATACAAGATGACACAAGAGTGATAGTGAACATTGTCCAGGTATGATACAAGATGACACAAAAGTGATAGTGAACATTGTCCAGGTATGATACAAGATGACACAAGAGTGTAAGTGAAAATTGTCCAGGTATGATACATGATGATACAAGATGACACAAGAGTGATAGTGAACATTGTCCAGGTATGATACAAGATGATACAAGAGTGTTAGTGAACATTGTCCAGGTATGATACATGATGACACAAGAGTGATAGTGAACATTGTCAAGGAATGATACATGATACAAAAGTGTTAGTGAACATTGTCCAGGTATGATACATGATACAAGACTGTTAGTGAACATTGTCCAGGTATGATACATGATACAAAAGTGTTAGTGAACATTGTCCAGGTATGATACATGATACAAGAGTGTTAGTGAACATTGTCCAGGTATGATACAAGATAATACAAGAGTGTCAGTGAACATTGTCCAGGTATGATACATGATACAAGAGTGTTAGTGAACATTGTCCAGGTAAGATACAAGATGACACAAGAGTGTTAGTGAACATTGTCCAGGTATGACACAAGATGACACAAGAGTAATAGTGAACATTGTCCAGGTATGATACAAGATGACACAAGACTGTTAGTGAACATTGTCCAGGTATGATACAAGATGACACAAGAGTGTTAGTGAACATTGTCCAGGTATGATACAAGATGATACAAGAGTGTAAGTGAACACTGTCCAGGTATGATACAAGATGATACAAGAGTGTAAGTGAACATTGTCCAGGTATGACACAAGATGACACAAGAGTGTAAGCGAACATTGTCCAAGTATGATACAAGATGACACAAGAGTGATAGTGAACATTGTCCAGGTATGATACAAGATGATACAAGAGTGTTAGTGAACATTGTCCAGGTATGATACATGATGACACAAGAGTGATAGTGAACATTGTTCAGGAATGATACATGATACAAGAGTGTTAGTGAACATTGTCCAGGTATGATACATGATACAAGAGTGTTAGTGAACATTGTCCAGGTATGATACAAGATAATACAAGAGTGTCAGTGAACATTGTCCAGGTATGATACATGATGCAAGAGTGTTAGTGAACATTGTCCAGGTATGATACATGATACAAGAGTGTCAGTGAACATTGTCCAGGTATGATACATGATGCAAGAGTGTTAGTGTACATTGTCCAAGTATGATATATGATACAAGAGTGTTAGTGAACATTGTCCAGGTATGATACATGATACAAGAGTGTTAGTGAACATTGTCCAGGTATGATACAAGATAATACAAGAGTGTCAGTGAGCATTGTCCAGGTATGATACATGATACAAGAGAGTTAGTGAACATTGTCCAGGTATGATACATGATGATGCAAGAGTGTCAGTGAACATTGTCCAGGTATGATACAAGATGACACAAGAGTGTTAGTGAACATTGTCCAGGTATGATACAAAATGATATAAGAGTGTTAGTGAACATTGTCCAGGTATGATACATGATACAAGAGTGTTAGTGAACATTGTCCAGGTATGATACAAGATAATACAAGAGTGTCAGTGAACATTGTCCAGGTATGATACATGATACAAGAGTGTTAGTGAACATTGTCCTGGAATGATACAAGATGACACAAGAGTGATAGTGAACATTGTCCAGGTATAATACAAGATGACACAAGAGTGATAGTGAACATTGTCCAGGTATGATACAAGATGACACAAGAGTGATAGTGAACATTGTCCAGGTATGATACAAGATGACACAAGAGGAATAGTGAACATTGTCCAGGTATGATACAAGATGACACAAGAGTGATAGTGTACATTGTCCAGGTATGATACAAGATGACACAAGAGCGCTAGTGAACATTGTCCAGGTATGATACAAGATGATATAAGAATGTTAGTGAACATTGTCCAGGTATAATACAAGATGACACAAGAGTGATAGTGAACATTGTCCAGGTATGATACAAGATGATACAAGAGTGTTAGTGAACATTGTCCAGGTATGATACAAGATGACACAAGAGTGTAAGTAAACATTGTCCAGGTATGATACAAGATGATGCAAAAGTGTTAGTGAACATTGTCCAGGTATCATACATGATGACAAAAGAGTGTTAGTGAACATTGTCCAGGTATGATACAAGATGACACAAGAGTGTTAGTGAACATTGTCTAGGTATGATACAAGATGACACAAGAGTGTTAGTGAACATTGTCTAGGTATGATACAAGATGATATAAGAGTGTTAGTGAACATTGTCCAGGTATGATACAAGATGATATAAGAGTGTTAGTGAACATTGTCCAGGTATGATACATGATACAAGAGTGTTAGTGAACATTGTCCAGGTATGATACAAGATACTACAAGAGTGTCAGTGAACATTGTCCAGGTATGATACATGATACAAGAGTGTTAGTGAACATTGTCCAGGTATGATACAAGATGACACAAGAGTGATAGTGAACATTGTCCAGGTTTGATACAAGATGACACAAGAGTGATAGTGAAAATTGTCCAGGTATGATACAAGATGACACAAGAGTGATAGTGAACATTGTCCATGTATGATAAAAGATGATATAAGAGTGTTAGTGAACATTGTCCAGGTATGATACAAGATGACACAAGAGTGATAGTGAACATTGTCCAGGCATGATACAAGATGACACCAGAGCGCAAGTGAACATTGTCCATGTATGATACAAGATGACAAAAGAGCGTAAGTGAACATTGTCCAGGTATAATACAAGATGACACAAGAGTGTTAGTGAACATTGTCCAGGTATGATACAAGATGACAAAAGAGCGTAAGTGAACATTGTCCATGTATGATACAAGATGACAAAAGAGCGTAAGTGAACATTGTCCAGGTATGATACAAGATGACACAAGAGTGTTAGTGAACATTGTCCAGGTATGATACAAGATGACACAAGAGCGTAAGTGAACATTGTCCAGGTAAGATACAAGATGATACAAGAGTGTAAGTGAACATTGTCCAGGTATAATACAAGATGACACAAGAGTGTTAGAGAACATTGTCCAGGTATGATACAAGATGATACAAGAGTGTAAGTGAACATTGTCCAGGTATGATACAAGATGACACAAGAGTGTTAGTGAACATTGTCCAGGTAAGATACAAGATGATACAAGAGTGTAAATGAAGATTGTCCAGGTATAATACATGATGACACAAGAGTGTTAGTGAACATTGTCCAGGAATGATACAAGATGATACAAGAGTGTAAGTGAACATTGTCCAGGAATGATACAAGATGACACAAGAGTGTAAGTGAACATTGTCCAGGTATGATACAAGATGACACAAGAGTGTAATTGAACATTGTCCAGGTATGATACAAGATGACACAAGAGTGTAAGTGAACATTGTCCAGGTATGATACAAGATGACACAAGAGTGATAGTGAACATTGTCCAGGTATGATACAAGATGACACAAGAGTGTAATTGAACATTGTCCAGGTATGATACAAGATGACACAAGAGTGTAAGTGAACATTGTCCAGGTATGATACAAGATGACACAAGAGTGATAGTGAACATTGTCCAGGTATGATATAAGATGATACAAGAGTGTAATTGAACATTGTCCATTTATGATACATGATGACACAAGAGTGTTAGTGAACATTGTCCAGGTATGATACAAGATGATACAAGAGTGTAAGTGAACATTGTCCAGGTATGATACAAGATGATGCAAGAGTGTAAGTGAACATTGTCCAGGTTTGATACATGATGACACAAGAGTGTAAGTGAACATTGTCCAGGTATGATACAAGATGACACAAGAGTGATAGTGAACATTGTCCAGGTATGATACAAAATGATACAAGAGTGTTAGTGAACATTGTCCAGGTATGATACATGATACAAGAGTGTTAGTGAACATTGTCCAGGTATGATACAAGATAATACAAGAGTGTCAGTGAACATTGGCCAGGTATGATACATGATACAAGAGTGTTAGTGAACATTGTCCAGGTGTGATACATGATACAAGAGTGTTAGTGAACATTGTCCAGGTATGATACAAGATAATACAAGAGTGTCAGTGAACATTGTCCAGGTATGATACATGATACAAGAGTGTTAGTAAACATTGTCCATGTGTGATACAAGATGAAACAAGAGTGATAGTGAACATGTCCAGGTATGATTCAAGATGACACAGAGTGATAGTGAACATTGTCCAGGAATGATACATGATACAAAAGTGTTAGTAAACATTGTCCAGGTATGATACATGATACAAGAGTGTCAGTGAACATTGTCCAGGTATGATACATGATACAAGAGTGTTAGTGAACATTGTCCAGGTGTGATACAAGATGAAACAAGAGTGATAGTGAACATGTCCAGGTATGATACAAGATGACACACGAGTGATAGTAAACATTGTCCAGGTATGATACAAGATGACACAAGAGCGCTAGTGAACATTGTCCAGGTATGATACAAAATGATATAAAAGTGTTAGTGAACATTGTCCAGGTATGATACAAGATGATATAAGAATGTTAGTGAACATTGTCCAGGTATGATACAAGATGACACAAGAGTGATAGTGAACATTGTCCAGGTATGATACAAGATGATATAAGAGTGTTAGTGAACATTGTCCAGGTATGATGCAAGATGATACAAGAGTGTTACTGAACATTGTCCAGGTATGATACAAGATGACACAAGAGTGATAGTGAACATTGTCCAGGTATGATGCAAGATGATACAAGAGTGTTACTGAACATTGTCCAGGTATGATACAAGATGACACAAGAGTGATAGTGAACATTGTCCAGGTATGATGCAAGATGATACAAGAGTGTAATTGAACATTGTCCAGGTATGATACAAGATGACACAAGAGCGCTAGTGAACATTGTCCAGGTATGATACAAGATGACAAAAGAGCGTAAGTGAACATTCTCCAGGTATTATACAAGATGACACAAGAGTGTTAGTGAACATTGTCCAATTATGATACATGATGACGCAAGAGTGTTAGTGAACATTGTCCAGGTATGATACAAGATGACACAAGAGCGTAAGTGAACATTGTCCAGGTATGATACAAGATGACACAAGAGTGTTAGTGAACATTGTCCAGGTATGATACAAGATGACACAGGAGTGATAGTGAACATTGTCCAGGTATGATACAAGAGTGTAAGTGAACATTGTCCAGGTATGATACATGATGACACAAGAGTGTTAGTGAACATTGTCCAGGTATGATACAAGATGATACAAGAGTGTAAGTGAACATTGTCCAGGTATGATAGAAGATGATGCAAGAGTGTAAGTGAACATTGTCCAGGTATGATAGAAGATGATACAAGAGTGTTAGTGAACATTGTCCAGGTATGATACATGATGACACAAGAGTGATAGTGAACATTGTCCAGGAATGATACATGATACAAAAGTGTTAGTGAACATTGTCCAGGTATGATACATGATACAAGAGTGTTAGTGAACATTGTCCAGGTATGATACAAGATAATACAAGAGTGCCAGTGAACATTGTCCAGGTATGATACATGATACAAGAGTGTTAGTGAACATTGTCCAGGTATGATACAAGATGACACAAGAGTGATAGTGAAAATTGTCCAGGTATGATACAAGATGACACAAGAGTGATAGTGAACATTGTCCAGGTATGATAAAAGATGATATAAGAGTGTTAGTGAACATTGTCCAGGTATGATACAAGATGACACAAGAGTGATAGTGAACATTGTCCAGGTATGATACAAGATGACACCAGAGCGCAAGTGAACATTGTCCAGGTATGATACAAGATGATATAAGAGTGTTAGTGAACATTGTCCAGGTATGATACAAGATGACAAAAGAGTGTAAGTGAACATTGTCCAGGTATGATACAAGATGATACAAGAGTGTTAGTGAACATTGTCCAGGTATGATACAAGATGACACAAGAGCGCTAGTGAACATTGTCCATGTATGATACAAGATGACAAAAGAGCGTAAGTGAACATTGTCCAGGTATGATACAAGATGACACAAGATTGTTAGTGAACATTGTCCAGGTATGATACAAGATGACACAAGAGCGTAAGTGAACATTGTCCAGGAATGATACATGATACAAAAGTGTCAGTGAACATTGTCCAGGTATGATACATGATACAAGAGTGTAAGTGAACATTGTCCAGGTATGATACAAGATGACACAAGAGTGTAAGCGAACATTGTCCAAGTATGATACAAGATGACACAAGAGTGATAGTGAACATTGTCCAGGTATGATACAAGATGATACAAGAGTGTTAGTGAACATTGTCCAGGTATGATACATGATGACACAAGAGTGATAGTGAACATTGTTCAGGAATGATACATGATACAAGAGTGTTAGTGAACATTGTCCAGGTATGATACATGATACAAGAGAGTTAGTGAACATTGTCCAGGTATGATACAAGATAATACAAGAGTGTCAGTGAACATTGTCCAGGTATGAAACATGATACAAGAGTGTTAGTGAATATTGTCCAGGTATGATACATGATGATACAAGAGTGTCAGTGAACATTGTCCAGGTATGATACATGATGCAAGAGTGTTAGTGTACATTGTCAAGGTATGATATATGATACAAGAGTGTTAGTGAACATTGTCCAAGTATGATACATGATACAAGAGTGTTAGTGAACATTGTCCAGGTATGATACAAGATAATACAAGAGTGTCAGTGAGCATTGTCCAGGTATGATACATGATACAAGAGTGTTAGTGAACATTGTCCAGGTATGATACAGGATGATGCAAGAGTGTCAGTGAACATTGTCCAGGTATGATACAAGATGACACAAGAGTGTTAGTGAACATTGTCCAGGTATGATACAAGATGATATAAGAGTGTTAGTGAACATTGTCCAGGTATGATACATGATACAAGAGTGTTAGTGAACATTGTCCAGGTATGATACAAGATAATACAAGAGTGTCAGTGAACATTGTCCAGGTATGATACATGATACAAGAGTGTTAGTGAACATTGTCCTGGAATGATACAAGATGACACAAGAGTGATAGTGAACATTGTCCAGGTATAATACAAGATGACACAAGAGTGATAGTGAACATTGTCCAGGTATGATACAAGATGACACAAGAGTGATAGTGAACATTGTCCAGGTATGATACAAGATGACACAAGAGGAATAGTGAACATTGTCCAGGTATGATACAAGATGACACAAGAGTGATAGTGAACATTGTCCAGGTATGATACAAGATGACACAAGAGCGCTAGTGAACATTGTCCAGGTATGATACAAGATGATATAAGAATGTTAGTGAACATTGTCCAGGTATAATACAAGATGACACAAGAGTGATAGTGAACATTGTCCAGGTATGATACAAGATGATACAAGAGTGTTAGTGAACATTGTCCAGGTATGATACAAGATGACACAAGAGTGTAAGTAAACATTGTCCAGGTATGATACAAGATGATGCAAAAGTGTTAGTGAACATTGTCCAGGTATCATACATGATGACAAAAGAGTGTTAGTGAACATTGTCCAGGTATGATACAAGATGATGCAAGAGTGTAAGTGAACATTGTCCTGGTATGATACAAGATGACACAAGAGTGCTAGTGAACATTGTCCAGGTATGATACAAGATGATACAAGAGTGTAAGTGAACATTGTCCAGGTATGACACAAGATGACACAAGAGTGTTAGTGAACATTGTCTAGGTATGATACAAGATGACACAAGAGTGTTAGTGAACATTGTCTAGGTATGATACAAGATGATATAAGAGTGTTAGTGAACATTGTCCAGGTATGATACAAGATGATATAAGAGTGTTAGTGAACATTGTCCAGGTATGATACATGATACAAGAGTGTTAGTGAACATTGTCCAGGTATGATACAAGATACTACAAGAGTGTCAGTGAACATTGTCCAGGTATGATACATGATACAAGAGTGTTAGTGAACATTGTCCAGGTATGATACAAGATGACACAAGAGTGATAGTGAACATTGTCCAGGTTTGATACAAGATGACACAAGAGTGATAGTGAAAATTGTCCAGGTATGATACAAGATGACACAAGAGTGATAGTGAACATTGTCCAGGTATGATAAAAGATGATATAAGAGTGTTAGTGAACATTGTCCAGGTATGATACAAGATGACACAAGAGTGATAGTGAACATTGTCCAGGTATGATACAAGATGACACCAGAGCGCAAGTGAACATTGTCCAGGTATGATACAAGATGATATAAGAGTGTTAGTGAACATTGTCCAGGTATGATACAAGATGACAAAAGAGTGTAAGTGAACATTGTCCAGGTATGATACAAGATGATACAAGAGTGTTAGTGAAAATTGTCCAGGTATGATACAAGATGACAAAAGAGCGTAAGTGAACATTGTCCATGTATGATACAAGTTGACAAAAGAGCGTAAGTGAACATTGTCCAGTTATGATACAAGATGACACAAGAGTGTTAGTGAACATTGTCCAGGTATGATACAAGATGACACAAGAGCGTAAGTGAACATTGTCCAGGTATGATACAAGATAAGTGAACATTGTCCAGGTATAATACAAGATGATACAAGAGTGTAAATGAACATTGTCCAGGTATGATACAAGATGACACAAGAGTGTTAGTGAACATTGTCCAGGTATGATACATTGTCCAGATGATGACACGAGAGTGTTAGTGAACATTGTCCAGGTATGATACAAGATGATACAAGAGTGTAAGTGAACATTGTCCAGGTATGATACAAGATGACACAAGAGTGTAAGTGAACATTGTCCAGGTATGATACAAGATGACACAAGAGTGATAGTGAACTTTGTCCAGGTATGATACAAGATGACACAAGAGTGTAAGTGAACATTGTCCAGGTATGATACAAGATGACACAAGAGTGATAGTGAACATTGTCCAGGTATGATACAAGATGACACAAGAGTGTAATTGAACATTGTCCAGGTATGATACAAGATGACACAAGAGTGTAAGTGAACATTGTCCAGGTATGATACAAGATGACACAAGAGTGATAGTGAACATTGTCCAGGTATGATATAAGATGATACAAGAGTGTAATTGAACATTGTCCATTTATGATACATGATGACACAAGAGTGTTAGTAAACATTGTCCAGGTATGATACAAGATGATACAAGAGTGTAAGTGAACATTGTCCAGGTATGATACAAGATGATGCAAGAGTGTAAGTGAACATTGTCCAGGTTTGATACATGATGACACAAGAGTGTAAGTGAACATTGTCCAGGTATGATACAAGATGACACAAGAGTGATAGTGAACATTGTCCAGGTATGATACAAAATGATACAAGAGTGTTAGTGAACATTGTCCAGGTATGATACATGATACAAGAGTGTTAGTGAACATTGTCCAGGTATGATACAAGATAACACAAGAGTGTCAGTGAACATTGGCCAGGTATGATACATGATACAAGAGTGTTAGTGAACATTGTCCAGGTGTGATACATGATACAAGAGTGTTAGTGAACATTGTCCAGGTATGATACAAGATAATACAAGAGTGTCAGTGAACATTGTCCAGGTATGATACATGATACAAGAGTGTTAGTAAACATTGTCCATGTGTGATACAAGATGAAACAAGAGCGATAGTGAACATGTCCAGGTATGATACAAGATGACACAGAGTGATAGTGAACATTGTCCAGGAATGATACATGATACAAAAGTGTTAGTAAACATTGTCCAGGTATGATACATGATACAAGAGTGTTAGTGAACATTGTCCAGGTATGATACAAGATAATACAAGAGTGTCAGTGAACATTGTCCAGGTATGATACATGATACAAGAGTGTTAGTGAACATTGTCCAGGTGTGATACAAGATGAAACAAGAGTGATAGTGAACATGTCCAGGTATGATACAAGATGACACACGAGTGATAGTAAACATTGTCCAGGTATGATACAAGATGACACAAGAGCGCTAGTGAACATTGTCCAGGTATGATACAAAATGATATAAAAGTGTTAGTGAACATTGTCCAGGTATGATACAAGATGATATAAGAATGTTAGTGAACATTGTCCAGGTATGATACAAGATGACACAAGAGTGATAGTGAACATTGTCCAGGTATGATACAAGATGATATAAGAGTGTTAGTGAACATTGTCCAGGTATGATGCAAGATGATACAAGAGTGTTACTGAACATTGTCCAGGTATGATACAAGATGACACAAGAGTGATAGTGAACATTGTCCAGGTATGATGCAAGATGATACAAGAGTGTTACTGAACATTGTCCAGGTATGATACAAGATGACACAAGAGTGATAGTGTACATTGTCCAGGTATGATGCAAGATGATACAAGAGTGTAATTGAACATTGTCCAGGTATGATGCAAGATGACACAAGAGCGCTAGTGAACATTGTCCAGGTATGATACAAGATGACAAAAGAGCGTAAGTGAACATTCTCCAGGTATTATACAAGATGACACAAGAGTGTTAGTGAACATTGTCCAATTATGATACATGATGACGCAAGAGTGTTAGTGAACATTGTCCAGGTATGATACAAGATGACACAAGAGCGTAAGTGAACATTGTCCAGGTATGATACAAGATGACACAAGAGTGTTAGTGAACATTGTCCAGGTATGATACAAGATGACACAAGAGTGATAGTGAACATTGTCCAGGTATGATACAAGGGTGTAAGTGAACATTGTCCAGGTATGATACATGATGACACAAGAGTGTTAGTGAACATTGTCCAGGTATGATACAAGATGATACAAGAGTGTAAGTGAACATTGTCCAGGTATGATAGAAGATGATGCAAGAGTGTAAGTGAACATTGTCCAGGTATGATAGAAGATGATACAAGAGTGTTAGTGAACATTGTCCAGGTATGATACATGATGACACAAGAGTGATAGTGAACATTGTCCAGGAATGATACATGATACAAAAGTGTTAGTGAACATTGTCCAGGTATGATACATGATACAAGAGTGTTAGTGAACATTGTCCAGGTATGATACAAGATAATACAAGAGTGCCAGTGAACATTGTCCAGGTATGATACATGATACAAGAGTGTTAGTGAACATTGTCCAGGTATGATACAAGATGACACAAGAGTGATAGTGAAAATTGTCCAGGTATGATACAAGATGACACAAGAGTGATAGTGAAAATTGTCCAGGTATGATACAAGATGATATAAGAGTGTTAGTGAACATTGTCCAGGTATGATACAAGATGACAAAAGAGTGTAAGTAAACATTGTCCAGGTATGATACAAGATGATACAAGAGTGTTAGTGAACATTGTCCAGGTATGATACAAGATGACACAAGAGCGTAAGTGAACATTGTCCAGGTATAATACAAGATGACACAAGAGTGTTAGTGAACATTGTCCAGGTATGATACAAGATGACAAAAGAGCGTAAGTGAACATTGTCCGTGTATGATACAAGATGACAAAAGAGCGTAAGTGAACATTGTCCAGGTATGATACAAGATGACACAAGAGTGTTAGTGAACATTGTCCAGGTATGATACAAGATGACACAAGAGTGTAAGTGAACATTGTCCAGGTATGATACAAGATGATACAAGAGTGTTAGTGAACATTGTCCAGGTATGATACAAGATGACACAAGAGTGTTAGTGAACATTGTCCAGGTATGATACAAGATGATACAAGAGTGTTAGTGAACATTGTCCAGGTATGATACAAGATGACACAAGAGTGTTAGTGAACATTGTCCAGGTATGATACAAGATGACACAAGAGTGTAAGTGAACATTGTCCAGGTATGATACAAGATGACACAAGAGTGTTAGTGAACATTGTCCAGGTATGATACAAGATGACACAAGAGTGTAAGTGAACATTGTCCAGGTATGATACAAGATGACACAAGAGTGTAAGTGAACATTGTCCAGGTATGATACAAGATGACACAAGAGTGTTAGTGAACATTGTCCAGGTATGATACAAGATGACACAAGAGTGATAGTGAACATTGTCCAGGTATGATACAAGATGACACAAGAGTGTAAGTGAACATTGTCCAGGTATGATACAAGATGACACAAGAGTGTAAGTGAACATTGTCCAGGTATGATACAAGATGACACAAGAGTGTTAGTGAACATTGTCCAGGTATGATACAAGATGATACAAGAGTGTAAGTGAACATTGTCCAGGTATGATACATGATGACACAAGAGTGTTAGTGAACATTGTCCAGGTATGATACAAGATGATACAAGAGTGTAATTGAACATTGTCCATTTATGATACATGATGACACAAGAGTGTAATTGAACATTGTCCAGGTATGATACAAGATGACACAAGAGTGTAAGTGTACATTGTCCAGGTATGATACAAGATGACACAAGAGTGATAGTGAACATTGTCCAGGTATAATACAAGATGACACAAGAGTGATAGTGAACATTGTCCAGGTATGATACAAGATGACACAAGAGTGATAGTGAACATTGTCCAGGTATGATACAAGAGTGATACATTGTCCAGAGTGATGACACAAGAGCGCTAGTGAACATTGTCCAGGTATGATACAAGATGATAAAAGATTGTTAGTGAACATTGTCCAGGTATAATACAAGATGACACAAGAGTGATAGTGAACATTGTCCAGGTATGATACAAGATGATACATGAGTGTTAGTGAACATTGTCCAGGTATGATACAAGATGACACAAGAGTGTAAGTAAACATTGTCCAGGTATGATACAAGATGATTCAAAAGTGTTAGTGAACATTGTCCAGGTATCATACATGATGACAAAAGAGTGTTAGTGAACATTGTCCAGGTATGATACAAGATGATGCAAGAGTGTAAGTGAACATTGTCCTGGTATGATACAAGATGACACAAGAGTGCTAGTGAACATTGTCCAGGTATGATACAAGATGATACAAGAGTGTAAGTGAACATTGTCCAGGTATGATACAAGATGACACAAGAGTGTTAGTGAACATTGTCTAGGTATGATACAAGATGACACAAGAGTGTTAGTGAACATTGTCCAGGTATGATACAAGATGATATAAGAGTGTTAGTGAACATTGTCCAGGTATGATACAAGATGATATAAGAGTGTTAGTGAACATTGTCCAGGTATGATACATCATACAAGAGTGTTAGTGAACATTGTCCAGGTATGATACAAGATACTACAAGAGTGTCAGTGAACATTGTCCAGGTATGATACATGATACAAGAGTGTTAGTGAACATTGTCCAGGTATGATACAAGATGACACAAGAGTGATAGTGAACATTGTCCAGGTATGATACAAGATGACACAAGAGTGATAGTGAACATTGTCCAGGTATGATACAAGATGACACAAGAGTGATAGTGAACATTGTCCAGGTATGATACAAGATGATATAAGAGTGTTAGTGAACATTGTCCAGGTATGATACAAGATGACACAAGAGTGTTAGTGAACATTGTCCAGGTATGATACAAGATGACAAAAGAGCGTAAGTGAACATTGTCCAGGTATGATACAAGATGATATAAGAGTGTTAGTGAACATTGTCCAGGTATGATACAAGATGACACAAGAGTGTAAGTGAACATTGTCCAGGTATGATACAAGATGACACAAGAGTGCTAGTGAACATTGTCCAGGTATGATACAAGATGACACAAGAGCGCTAGTGAACATTGTCCATGTCTGATACAAGATGACAAAAGAGCGTAAGTGAACATTGTCCATGTCTGATACAAGATGACAAAAGAGCGTAAGTGAACATTGTCCAGGTATGATACAAGATGACAAAAGAGCGTAAGTGAACATTGTCCAGGTATGATACAAGATGACACAAGAGTTATAGTGAACATTGTCCAGGTATGATACAAGATGACACAAGAGTGATAGTGAACATTGTCCAGGTATGATACAAGATGACACAAGAGCGTAAGTGCACATTGTCCAGGTATTGTCCAGGTAAGATACAAGATGATACAAGAGTGTAAGTGAACATTGTCCAGGTATAATACAAGATGACACAAGAGTGTTAGAGAACATTGTCCAGGTATGATACAAGATGATACAAGAGTGTAAGTGAACATTGTCCAGGTATGATACAAGATGACACAAGAGTGTTAGTGAACATTGTCCAGGTAAGATACAAGATGATACAAGAGTGTAAGTGAACATTGTCCAGGTATGATACAAGATGATGCAAGAGTGTAAGTGAACATTGTCCAGGTATGATACAAGATGACACAAGAGTGATAGTGAACTTTGTCCAGGTATGATACAAGATGACACAAGAGTGTAATTGAACATTGTCCAGGTATGATACAAGATGACACAAGAGTGTAAGTGAACATTGTCCAGGTATGATACAAGATGACACAAGAGTGATAGTGAACATTGTCCAGGTATGATACAAGATGACACAAGAGTGTAATTGAACATTGTCCAGGTATGATACAAGATGACACAAGAGTGTAAGTGAACATTGTCCAGGTATGATACAAGATGACACAAGAGTGATAGTGAACATTGTCCAGGTATGATATAAGATGATACAAGAGTGTAATTGAACATTGTCCATTTATGATACATGATGACACAAGAGTGTTAGTGAACATTGTCCAGGTATGATACAAGATGATACAAGAGTGTAAGTGAACATTGTCCAGGTATGATACAAGATGATGCAAGAGTGTAAGTGAACATTGTCCAGGTTTGATACATGATGACACAAGAGTGTAAGTGAACATTGTCCAGGTATGATACAAGATGACACAAGAGTGATAGTGAACATTGTCCAGGTATGATACAAAATGATACAAGAGTGTTAGTGAACATTGTCCAGGTATGATGCATGATACAAGAGTGTTAGTGAACATTGTCCAGGTATGATACAAGATAATACTAGAGTGTCAGTGAACATTGGCCACGTATGATACATGATACAAGAGTGTTAGTGAACATTGTCCAGGTGTGATACATGATACAAGAGTGTTAGTGAACATTGTCCAGGTATGATACAAGATAATACAAGAGTGTCAGTGAACATTGTCCAGGTATGATACATGATACAAGAGTGTTAGTAAACATTGTCCAGGTGTGATACAAGATGAAACAAGAGTGATAGTGAACATGTCCAGGTATGATACATGATGACACAGAGTGATAGTGAACATTGTCCAGGAATGATACATGATACAAAAGTGTTAGTAAACATTGTCCAGGTATGATACATGATACAAGAGTGTTAGTGAACATTGTCCAGGTATGATACAAGATAATACAAGAGTGTCAGTGAACATTGTCCAGGTATGATACATGATACAAGAGTGTTAGTGAACATTGTCCAGGTGTGATACAAGATGAAACAAGAGTGATAGTGAACATGTCCAGGTATGATACAAGATGACACACGAGTGATAGTAAACATTGTCCAGGTATGATACAAGATGACACAAGAGCGCTAGTGAACATTGTCCAGGTATGATACAAAATGATATAAAAGTGTTAGTGAACATTGTCCAGGTATGATACAAGATGATATAAGAATGTTAGTGAACATTGTCCAGGTATGATACAAGATGACACAAGAGTGATAGTGAACATTGTCCAGGTATGATACAAGATGATATAAGAGTGTTAGTGAACATTGTCCAGGTATGATGCAAGATGATACAAGAGTGTTACTGAACATTGTAAAGGTATGATACAAGATGACACAAGAGTGATACTGAACATTGTCCAGGTATGATGCAAGATGATACAAGAGTGTTACTGAACATTGTCCAGGTATGATACAAGATGACACAAGAGTGATAGTGAACATTGTCCAGGTATGATGCAAGATGATACAAGAGTGTAAGTGAACATTGTCCAGGTATGATACAAGATGACACAAGAGCGCTAGTGAACATTGTCCAGGTATGATACAAGATGACAAAAGAGCGTAAGTGAACATTCTCCAGGTATTATACAAGATGACACAAGAGTGTTAGTGAAAATTGTCCAATTATGATACATGATGACGCAAGACTGTTAGTGAACATTGTCCAGGTATGATACAAGATGACACAAGAGCGTAAGTGAACATTGTCCAGGTATGATACAAGATGACACAAGAGTGTTAGTGAACATTGTCCAGGTATGATACAAGATGACACAAGAGTGATAGTGAACATTGTCCAGGTATGATACAAGAGTGTAAGTGAACATTGTCCAGGTATGATACATGATGACACAAGAGTGTTAGTGACCATTGTCCAGGTATGATACAAGATGATACAAGAGTGTAAGTGAACATTGTCCAGGTATGATAGAAGATGATGCAAGAGTGTAAGTGAACATTGTCCAGGTATGATAGAAGATGATACAAGAGTGTTAGTGAACATTGTCCAGGTGTGATACATGATGACACAAGAGTGATAGTGAACATTGTCCAGGAATGATACATGATACAAAAGTGTTAGTGAACATTGTCCAGGTATGATACATGATACAAGAGTGTTAGTGAACATTGTCCAGGTATGATACAAGATAATACAAGAGTGCCAGTGAACATTGTCCAGGTATGATACATGATACAAGAGTGTTAGTGAACATTGTCCAGGTATGATACAAGATGACACAAGAGTGTTAGTGAACATTGTCCAGGTATGACACAAGATGACACAAGAGTAATAGTGAACATTGTCCAGGTATGATACAAGATGATACAAGAGTGTTAGTGAACATTGTCCAGGTATGATACAAGATGACACAAGAGTGTTAGTGAACATTGTCCAGGTATGATACAAGATGACACAAGACTGTTAGTGAACATTGTCCAGGTATGATACAAGATGACACAAGAGTGTTAGTGAACATTGTCCAGGTATGATACAAGATGATACAAGAGTGTAAGTGAACACTGTCCAGGTATGATACAAGATGATACAAGAGTGTAAGTGAACATTGTCCAGGTATGATACAAGATGACACAAGAATGTAAGCGAACATTGTCCACGTATGATACAAGATGACACAAGAGTGATAGTGAACATTGTCCAGGTATGATACAAGATGATACAAGAGTGTTAGTGAACATTGTCCAGGTATGATACATGATGACACAAGAGTGATAGTGAACATTGTCCAGGAATGATACATGATACAAGAGTGTTAGTGAACATTGTCCAGGTATGATACATGATACAAGAGTGTTAGTGAACATTGTCCAGGTATGATACAAGATACAAGAGTGTTAGTGAACATTGTCCAGGTGTGATACAAGATGAAACAAGAGTTATAGTGAACATGTCCAGGTATGATACAAGATGACACAAGAGTGATAGTGAACATTGTCCAGGTATGATACATAATACAAGAGTGTTAGTGAACATTGTCCAGGTGTGATACAAGATGAAACAAGAGTGATAGTGAACATGTCCAGGTATGATACAAGATGACACAAGAGTGATAGTGAACATTGTCCAGGTATGATACAAGATGACACAAGAGCGCTAGTGAACATTGTCCAGGTATGATACAAGATGATATAAGAGTGTTAGTGAACATTGTCCAGGTATGATACAAGATGATATAAGAATGTTAGTGAACATTGTCCAGGTGTGATACATGATACAAGAGTGTTAGTGAACATTGTCCAGGTATGATACAAGATAATACAAGAGTGTCAGTGAACATTGTCCAGGTATAATACAAGATGACACAAGAGTGTTAGTGAAAATTGTCCAGGTATGATACAAGATGATACAAGAGTGTAAGTGAACATTGTCCAGGTATGATACAAGATGACACAAGAGTGTTAGTGAACATTGTCCAGGTAAGATACAAGATGATACAAGAGTGTAAATGAACATTGTCCAGGTATAATACATGATGACACAAGAGTGTTAGTGAACATTGTCCAGGTATGATACAAGATGATACAAGAGTGTAAGTGAACATTGTCCAGGTATGATACAAGATGACACAAGAGTGTAAGTGAACATTGTCCAGGTATGATACAAGATGACACAAGAGTGATAGTGAACATTGTCCAGGTATGATACAAGATGACACAAGAGTGTAATTGAACATTGTCCAGGTATGATACAAGATGACACAAGAGTGTAAGTGAACATTGTCCAGGTATGATACAAGATGACACAAGAGTGATAGTGAACATTGTCCAGGTATGATACAAGATGACACAAGAGTGTTAGTGAACATTGTCCAGGTATGATACAAGATGACACAAGAGTGTTAGTGAACATTGTCCAGGTATGATACAAGATGACACAAGAGTGATAGTGAACATTGTCCAGGTATGATACAAGATGATACAAGAGTGTTAGTGAACATTGTCCAGGTATGATACAAGATGATACAAGAGTGTAAGTGAACATTGTCCAGGTATGATACAAGATGATGCAAGAGTGTAAGTGAACATTGTCCAAGTTTGATACATGATGACACAAGAGTGTAAGTGAACATTGTCCAGGTATGATACAAGATGACACAAGAGTGATAGTGAACATTGTCCAGGTATGATACAAAATGATACAAGAGTGTTAGTGAACATTGTCCAGGTATGATACATGATACAAGAGTGTTAGTGAACATTGTCCAGGTGTGATACATGATACAAGAGTGTTAGTGAACATTGTCCAGGTATGATACAAGATAATACAAGAGTGTCAGTGAACATTGTCCAGGTATGATACATGATACAAGAGTGTTAGTGAACATTGTCCAGGTGTGATACAAGATGAAACAAGAGTGATAGTGAACATGTCCAGGTATGATACAAGATGACACAAGAGTGATAGTGAACATTGTCCAGGAATGATACATGATACTAAAGTGTTAGTAAACATTGTCCAGGTATGATACATGATACAAGAGTGTTAGTGAACATTGTCCAGGTATGATACAAGATAATACAAGAGTGTCAGTGAACATTGTCCAGGTATGATACATGATACAAGAGTGTTAGTGAACATTGTCCAGGTGTGATACAAGATGAAACAAGAGTGATAGTGAACATGTCCAGGTATGATACAAGATGACACAAGAGTGATAGTGAACATTGTCCAGGTATGATACAAGATGACACAAGAGCGCTAGTGAACATTGTCCAGGTATGATACAAGATGATATAAGAGTGTTAGTGAACATTGTCCAGGTATGATACAAGATGATATAAGAATGTTAGTGAACATTGTCCAGGTATGATACAAGATGACACAAGAGTGATAGTGAACATTGTCCAGGTATGATACAAGATGATATAAGAGTGTTAGTGAACATTGTCCAGGTATGATGCAAGATGATACAAGAGTGTTACTGAACATTGTCCTGGTATGATAAAAGATGACACAAGAGTGATAGTGAACATTGTCCAGGTATGATGCAAGATGATACAAGAGTGTTACTGAACATTGTCCAGGTATGATACAAGATGACACAAGAGTGATAGTGAACATTGTCCAGGTATGATGCAAGATGATACAAGAGTGTAAGTGAACATTGTCCAGGTATGATACAAGATGACACAAGAGCGCTAGTGAACATTGTCCAGGTATGATACAAGATGACAAAAGAGCGTAAGTGAACATTCTCCAGGTATTATACAAGATGACACAAGAGTGTTAGTGAAAATTGTCCAATTATGATACATGATGACGCAAGACTGTTAGTGAACATTGTCCAGGTATGATACAAGATGACACAAGAGCGTAAGTGAACATTGTCCAGGTATGATACAAGATGACACAAGAGTGTTAGTGAACATTGTCCAGGTATGATACAAGATGACACAAGAGTGATAGTGAACATTGTCCAGGTATGATACAAGAGTGTAAATGAACATTGTCCAGGTATGATACATGATGACACAAGAGTGTTAGTGAACATTGTCCAGGTATGATACAAGATGATACAAGAGTGTAAGTGAACATTGTCCAGGTATGATAGAAGATGATGCAAGAGTGTAAGTGAACATTGTCCAGGTATGATAGAAGATGATACAAGAGTGTTAGTGAACATTGTCCAGGTATGATACATGATGACACAAGAGTGATAGTGAACATTGTCCAGGAATGATACATGATACAAAAGTGTTAGTGAACATTGTCCAGGTATGATACATGATACAAGAGTGTTAGTGAACATTGTCCAGGTATGATACAAGATGACACAAGAGTGTTAGTGAACATTGTCCAGGTATGATACAAGATGACACAAGAGTGTTAGTGAACATTGTCCAGGTATGACACAAGAGTGATAGTGAACATTGTCCAGGTATGATACAAGATGATACAAGAGTGTTAGTGAACATTGTCCAGGTATGATACAAGATGACACAAGAGTGTTAGTGAACATTGTCCAGGTATGATACAAGATGACACAAGACTGTTAGTGAACATTGTCCAGGTATGATACAAGATGACACAAGAGTGTTAGTGAACATTGTCCAGGTATGATACAAGATGATACAAGAGTGTAAGTGAACACTGTCCAGGTATGATACAAGATGATACAAGAGTGTAAGTGAACATTGTCCAGGTATGATACAAGATGACACAAGAATGTAAGCGAACATTGTCCACGTATGATACAAGATGACACAAGAGTGATAGTGAACATTGTCCAGGTATGATACAAGATGATACAAGAGTGTTAGTGAACATTGTCCAGGTATGATACATGATGACACAAGAGTGATAGTGAACATTGTCCAGGAATGATACATGATACAAGAGTGTTAGTGAACATTGTCCAGGTATGATACATGATACAAGAGTGTTAGTGAACATTGTCCAGGTATGATACAAGATACAAGAGTGTTAGTGAACATTGTCCAGGTGTGATACAAGATGAAACAAGAGTGATAGTGAACATGTCCAGGTATGATACAAGATGACACAAGAGTGATAGTGAACATTGTCCGGGTATGATTCATGATACAAGAGTATTAGTGAACATTGTCCAGGTGTGATACAAGATGAAACAAGAGTGATAGTGAACATTGTCCAGGTATGATACAAGATGACACAAGAGTGATAGTGAACATTGTCCAGGTATGATACAATATGATATAAGAGTGTTAGTGAACATTGTCCAGGTATGATACAAAATGATACAAGAGTGTTAGTGAACATTGTCCAGGTATGATACATGATACAAGAGTGTTAGTGAACATTGTCCAGGTATGATACAAGATAATACAAGAGTGTCAGTGAACATTGTCCAGGTATGATACATGATACAAGAGTGTTAGTGAACATTGTCCAGGTGTGATACAAGATGAAACAAGAGTGATAGTGAACATGTCCAGGTATGATACAAGATGACACAAGAGTGATAGTGAACATTGTCCATGGATACAAAATGATACATTGTCCAGATGATACATGATACAAGAGTGTTAGTGAACATTGTCCAGGTATGATACATGATGATGCAAGAGTGTCAGTGAACATTGTCCAGGTATGATACATGATACAAGAGTGTTAGTGAACATTGTCCTGGTATGATACAAGATGACACAAGAGTGATAGTGAACATTGTCCAGGTATGATACAAGATGACACAAGAGCGCTAGTGAACATTGTCCAGGTATGATACAAGATGATATAAGAGTGTTAGTGAACATTGTCCAGGTATGATACAAGATGATATAAGAATGTTAGTGAACATTGTCCAGGTATGATACAAGATGACACAAGAGTGATAGTGAACATTGTCCAGGTATGATACAAGATGACATAAGAGTGTTAGTGAACATTGTCCAGGTATGATACAAGATGACAAAAGAGTGTTAGTGAACATTGTCCAGGTATGATACAAGATGACACAAGAGAGCTAGTGAACATTGTCCAGGTATGATACAAGATGATACAAGAGTGTAAGTGTACATTGTCCAGGTATGATACAAGATGACACAAGAGTGATAGTGAACATTGTCCAGGTATGATAAAAGATGATACAAGAGTGTAATTGAACATTGTCCAGGTATGATACAAGATGACACAAGAGCGCTAGTGAACATTGTCCAGGTATGATACAAGATGACAAAAGAGCGTAAGTGAACATTCTCCAGGTATTATACAAGATGACACAAGAGTGTTAGTGAACATTGTCCAGGTATGATACATGATGACACAAGAGTGTAAGTGAACATTGTCCAGGTATGATACAAGATGACACAAGAGTGTAAGTGAACATTGTCCAGGTATGATACAAGATGACACAAGAGTGTTAGTGAACATTGTCCAGGTATGATACAAGATGACACAAGAGTGTTAGTGAACATTGTCCAGGTATGATACAAGAGTGTAAGTGAACATTGTCCAGGTATGATACATGATGACACAAGAGTGTTAGTGACCATTGTCCAGGTATGATACAAGATGACACAAGAGTGTTAGTGAACATTGTCCAGGTATGATACAAGATGACACAAGAGTGATAGTGAACATTGTCCAGGTATGATACAAGATGATACAAGAGTGTTAGTGAACATTGTCCAGGTATGATACATGATGACACAAGAGTGATAGTGAAAATTGTCCAGGAATGATACATGACACAAAAGTGTTAGTGAACATTGTCCAGGTATGATACATGATACAAGAGTGTTAGTGAACATTGTCCAGGTATGATACAAGATAATACAAGACTGCCAGTGAACATTGTCCAGGTATGATACATGATACAAGAGTGTTAGTGAACATTGTCCAGGTATGATACAAGATGACACAAGAGTAATAGTGAACATTGTCCAGGTATGATACAAGATGACACAAGAGTAATAGTGAACATTGTCCAGGTATGATACAAGATGACACAAGAGTGTTAGTGAACATTGTCCAGGTATGACACAAGATGACACAAGAGTGTTAGTGAACATTGTCCAGGTATGATACAAGATGACACAAGAGTGTTAGTGAACATTGTCCAGGTATGATACAAGATGACACAAGAGTGTTAGTGAACATTGTCCAGGTATGATACAAGATGACACAAGAGTGTTAGTGAACATTGTCCAGGTATGATACAAGATGATACAAGAGTGTTAGTGAACATTGTCCAGGTATGATACAAGATGACACAAGAGTGATAGTGAACATTGTCCAGGTATGATAGAAGATGATCCAAGAGTGTAAGTGAACATTGTCCAGGTATGATACATGATACAAGAGTGTTAGTGATGACACAAGAGTGTTAGTGAACATTGTCCAGGTATGATACAAGATGATACAAGAGTGTAAGTGAACATTGTCCAGGTATGATACAAGATGACACAAGAGTGTTAGTGAACATTGTCCAGGTATGATACAAGATGATACAAGAGTGTAAGTGAACACTGTCCAGGTATGATACAAGATGATACAAGAGTGTAAGTGAACATTGTCCAGGTATGATACAAGATGATACAAGAGTGTTAGTGAACATTGTCCAGGTATGATACATGATACAAGAGTGTTAGTGAACATTGTCCATTGTCCAGGTAGATACATGTAGTGAACATTGTCCAGGTATGATACATGATGATACAAGAGTGTAGTGAACATTGTCCAGGTATGATACAAGATGACACAAGAGTGTTAGTGAACATTGTCCAGGTATGATACAAGAGTGAGTGAACATTGTCCAGTAGATACATGATACAAGAGTGTTAGTGAACATTGTCCAGGTATGATACAAGATGATACAAGAGTGTCAGTGAACATTGTCCAGGTATGATACAGATACAAGAGTGTTAGTGAACATTGTCCAGGTATGATACAAGATGACACAAGAGTGATAGTGAACATTGTCCAGGTATGATACAAGATGACACAAGAGTGATAGTGAACATTGTCCAGGTATGATACAAGATGACACAAGAGTGATAGTGAACATTGTCCAGGTATGATACAAGATACAAGAGGAAAGTGAACATTGAGGTATACAAGATGACACAAGATGTGATAGTGAACATTGTCCAGGTATGATACAAGATGACACAAGAGTGATAGTGAACATTGTCCAGGTATGATACAAGATGACACAAGAGTGATAGTGAACATTGTCCAGGTATGATACAAGATGACACAAGAGGAATAGTGAACATTGTCCAGGTATGATACAAGATGATACAAGAGTGTTAGTGAACATTGTCCAGGTATGATACAAGATGACACGAGAGTGTAAGTAAACATTGTCCAGGTATGATACAAGATGATGCAAAAGTGTTAGTGAACATTGTCCAGGTATGATTCAAGATTATGCAAGAGTTTTAGTGAACATTGTCCAATTATGATATATGATGACGCAAGAGTGTTAGTGAACATTGTCCAGGTATGATACAAGATGACACAAGAGCGTAAGTGAACATTGTTCAGGTATGATACAAGATGACACAAGAGTGATAGTGAACATTGTCCAGGTATGATACAAGATGATATAAGAATGTTAGTGAACATTGTCCAGGTATGATACAAGATGACACAAGAGTGTTAGTGAACATTGTCCAGGTATGATACATGATGACAAAAGAGTGTTAGTGAACATTGTCCAGGTATGATACAAGATGATACAAGAGTGTAAGTGAACATTGTCCTGGTATGATACAAGATGACACAAGAGTGCTAGTGAACATTGTCCAGGTATGATACAAGATGATACAAGAGTGTAAGTGAACATTGTCCAGGTATGATACAAGATGACACAAGAGTGTTAGTGAACATTGTCCAGGTATGATACAAGATGACACAAGAGTGTAAGTGAACATTGTCCAGGTATGATACAAGATGATACAAGACTGTAAGTGAACATTGTCCGATGACACAAGAGTGTTAGTGAACATTGTCCAGGTATGATACAAGATGATATAAGAGTGTTAGTGAACATTGTCCAGGTATGATACATGATACAAGAGTGTTAGTGAACATTGTCCAGGTATGATACAAGATACTACAAGAGTGTCAGTGAACATTGTCCAGGTATGATACATGATACAAGAGTGTTAGTGAACATTGTCCAGGTATGATACAAGATGACACAAGAGTGATAGTGAACATTGTCCAGGTTTGATACAAGATGACACAAGAGTGATAGTGAAAATTGTCCAGGTATGATACAAGATGACACAAGAGTGATAGTGAACATTGTCCAGGTATGATACAAGATGACACAAGAGTGATAGTGAACATTGTCCAGGTATGATACAAGATGACACAAGAGTGATAGTGAACATTGTCCAGGTATGATACAAGATGACACAAGAGCGCTAGTGAACATTGTCCAGGTATGATACAAGATGATATAAGAGTGTTAGTGAACATTGTCCAGGTATGATACAAGATGACACAAGAGTGATAGTGAACATTATCCAGGTATGATACAAGATGATACAAGAGTGTTAGTGAACATTGTCCAGGTATGATACAAGATGACACAAGAGTGTAAGTGAACATTGTCCAGGTATGATACAAGATGATACAAGAGTGTTAGTGAACATTGTCCAGGTATGATACAAGATGACACAAGAGTGTTAGTGAACATTGTCCAGGGATGATGCAAGATGACACAAAAGTGTTAGTGAACATTGTCCAGGTATGATACAAGATGACACAAGAGCGCTAGTGAACATTGTCCATGTATGATACAAGATGACACAAGAGCGTAAGTGAACATTGTCCAGGTATGATACAAGATGACACAAGAGTGTTAGTGAACATTGTCCAGGTATGATACAAGATGACAAAAGAGCGTAATTGAACATTGTCCAGGTATGATACAAGATGACACAAGAGCGTAAGTGAACATTGTCCAGGTATGATACAACATGACACAAGAGTGATAGCGAACACTGTCCAGGTATGATACAAGATGATACAAGAGTGTTAGTGAACATTGTCCAGGTATGATACATGATGACACAAGAGTGTAAGTGAACATTGTCCAGGTATGATACAAGATGATACAAGAGTGTAAGTGAACATTGTCCAGGTATGATACAAGATGACACAAGAGTGTAAGTGAACATTGTCCAGGTATGATACAAAATGACACAAGAGTGTAAGTGAACATTGTCCAGGTATGATACAAGATGATACAAGAGTGATAGTGAACATTGTCCAGGTATGATACAAGATGACACAAGAGTGTAATTGAACATTGTCCAGGTATGATACAAGATGACACAAGAGTGTAAGTGAACATTGTCCAGGTATGATACAAGATGACACAAGAGTGATAGTGAACATTGTCCAGGTATGATACAAGATGACACAAGAGTGTAAGTGAACATTGTCCTGGTATGATACAAGATGACACAAGAGTGATAGTGAACATTGTCCAGGTATGATACAAGATGACACAAGAGTGTAAGTGAACATTGTCCATTTATGATACATGATGACACAAGAGTGTTAGTGAACATTGTCCAGGTATGATACAAGATGATACAAGATGATACAAGTATGATACAAGATGATACAAGAGTGTAAGTGAACATTGTCCAGGTATGATACAAGATGACACAAGAGTGTTAGTGAACATTGTCCAGGTATGATACAAGATGATACAAGAGTGTAAGTGAACACTGTCCAGGTATGATACAAGATGATACAAGAGTGTAAGTGAACATTGTCCAGGTATGATACAAGATGACACAAGAATGTAAGCGAACATTGTCCACGTATGATACAAGATGACACAAGAGTGATAGTGAACATTGTCCAGGTATGATACAAGATGATACAAGAGTGTTAGTGAACATTGTCCAGGTATGATACATGATGACACAAGAGTGATAGTGAACATTGTCCAGGAATGATACATGATACAAGAGTGTTAGTGAACATTGTCCAGGTATGATACATGATACAAGAGTGTTAGTGAACATTGTCCAGGTATGATACAAGATACAAGAGTGTTAGTGAACATTGTCCAGGTGTGATACAAGATGAAACAAGAGTTATAGTGAACATGTCCAGGTATGATACAAGATGACACAAGAGTGATAGTGAACATTGTCCAGGTATGATACATAATACAAGAGTGTTAGTGAACATTGTCCAGGTGTGATACAAGATGAAACAAGAGTGATAGTGAACATGTCCAGGTATGATACAAGATGACACAAGAGTGATAGTGAACATTGTCCAGGTACGATACAAGATGACACAAGAGCGCTAGTGAACATTGTCCAGGTATGATACAAGATGATATAAGAGTGTTAGTGAACATTGTCCAGGTATGATACAAGATGATATAAGAATGTTAGTGAACATTGTCCAGGTGTGATACATGATACAAGAGTGTTAGTGAACATTGTCCAGGTATGATACAAGATAATACAAGAGTGTCAGTGAACATTGTCCAGGTATAATACAAGATGACACAAGAGTGTTAGTGAACATTGTCCAGGTATGATACAAGATGATACAAGAGTTTAAGTGAACATTGTCCAGGTATGATACAAGATGACACAAGAGTGTTAGTGAACATTGTCCAGGTAAGATACAAGATGATACAAGAGTGTAAATGAACATTGTCCAGGTATAATACATGATGACACAAGAGTGTTAGTGAACATTGTCCAGGTATGATACAAGATGATACAAGAGTGTAAGTGAACATTGTCCAGGTATGATACAAGATGACACAAGAGTGATAGTGAACATTGTCCAGGTATAATACAAGATGACACAAGAGTGATAGTGAACATTGTCCAGGTATGATACAAGATGACACAAGAGTGATAGTGAACATTGTCCAGGTATGATACAAGATGACACAAGAGGAATAGTGAACGTTGTCCAGGTATGATACAAGATGACACAAGAGTGATAGTGAACATTCTCCAGGTATGATACAAGATGACACAAGAGCGCTAGTGAACATTGTCCAGGTATGATACAAGATGATATAAGAATGTTAGTGAACATTGTCCAGGTATAATACAAGATTACACAAGAGTGATAGTGAACATTGTCCAGGTATGATACAAGATGATACAAGAGTGTTAGTGAACATTGTCCAGGTATGATACAAGATGACACAAGAGTGTAAGTAAACATTGTCCAGGTATGATACAAGATGATGCAAAAGTGTTAGTGAACATTGTCCAGGTATCATACATGATGGTATAAACCTTGGTAATAAATACCGACAAGTTGGTTTAGAAAGACACGTAAGCAAACTCTATAACATATTTATTAGAAAACGTTTCGGTCCTGGGACCTTGATCACTTCTACCATACAGAGGTAGAAAGACATTATATATATAGGCGGAGAGTGAGATGTGACACACGTGACCTGAGGAATGTCATAAGAACATAAGAATGGAGGAACACTGTAGAAGGCCTACTGGCCCATGCGAGGCAGGTCCTTATCAAAACAACCTCTGTCTATGATGAGGACGGGTAGACGATGAAATCATGTGACTCCTTTGTTGTTGGGTTGGTGCTGCTTAAGTATCATGTATGCCAATGTTTTTGAAATTTTTGTAGTTTCCAGTGTTGCCGACGGTGCCTAGAAGCCTCACTAATCGCCGTCACCGACACTATAGAACGCAACACTGGAAACTACAAAATTTCAAAAGCATTGGCATACATGATACTTAAGCAGCACCAACCCAACAACACAGGAGTCACATGATTTCATCGTCTACCCGTCCTCATCATAGACAGAGGTTGTTTTGATAAGGACCTGCCTCGCATGGGCCAGTAGGCCTTCTACAGTGTTCCTCCATTCTTATGTTCTTATGACATTCCTCAGGTCACGTGTGTCACATCTCACTCTCCGCCTATATATATAATGTCTTTCTACCTCTGTATGTTAGAAGTGATCAAGGTCCCAGGACCGAAACGTTTTCTAATAAATATGTTATAGTGTTTGCTTACGTGTCTTTCTAAACCATCATACATGATGACAAAAGAGTGTTAGTGAACATTGTCCAGGTATGATACAAGATGATGCAAGAGTGTAAGTGAACATTGTCCTGGTATGATACAAGATGACACAAGAGTGCTAGTGAACATTGTCCATGTTTGATACATGATACAAGAGTGTTAGTGAACATTGTCCAGGTATGATACAAGATGACACAAGAGTGATAGTGAACATTGTCCAGGTTTGATACAAGATGACACAAGAGTGATAGTGAAAATTGTCCAGGTATGATACAAGATGACACAAGAGTGATAGTGAACATTGTCCAGGTATGATAAAAGATGATATAAGAGTGTTAGTGAACATTGTCCAGGTATGATACAAGATGACACAAGAGTGATAGTGAACATTGTCCAGGTATGATACAAGATGACACAAGAGTGTAAGTGAACATTGTCCAGGTATGATACAAGATGATAGAAGAATGTTAGTGAACATTGTCCAGGTATGATACAAGATGACACAAGAGTGTAGTGAACATTGTCCAGGTATGATACAAGATGACACTAGAGTGTTAGTGAACATTGTCCAGGTATGATACAAGATGACACAAGAGTGTTAGTGAACATTGTCCAGGTATGATACAAGATGACACAAGAGCGTATAGTGAACATTGTCCAGGTATCATACATGATGACACAAGAGTGTTAGTGAACATTGTCCAGGTATGATACAAGATGACACAAGAGCGTAAGTGAACATTGTCCAGGTATGATACAAGATGATACAAGAGTGTAAGTGAACATTGTCCAGGTATAATACAAGATGATACAAGAGTGTAAGTGAACATTGTCCAGGTATGATACAAGATGATACAAGAGTGTAAGTGAACATTGTCCAGGTATGATACAAGATGACACAAGAGTGTTAGTGAACATTGTCCAGGTAAGATACAAGATGATACAAGAGTGTAAATTAAGATTGTCCAGGTATAATACATGATGACACAAGAGTGTTAGTGAACATTGTCCAGGTATGATACAAGATGATACAAGAGTGTAAGTGAACATTGTCCAGGTATGATACAAGATGACACAAGAGTGTAAGTGAACATTGTCCAGGTATGATACAAGATGACACAAGAGTGATAGTGAACATTGTCCAGGTATGATACAAGATGACACAAGAGTGTTAGTGAACATTGTCCAGGTATGATACAAGATGACACAAGAGTGTAAGTGAACATTGTCCAGGTATGATACAAGATGACACAAGAGTGATGACACAAGAGTGAACATTGTCCAGGTATGATACAAGATGACACAAGAGTGACACAAGAGATAGTGAACATTGTCCAGGTATGAAACAAGATGATACAAGAGTGTAAGTGAACATTGTCCAGGTATGATACAAGATGACACAAGAGTGTTAGTGAACATTGTCCAGGTATGATACAAAATGATATAAGAGTGTTAGTGAACATTGTCCAGGTATGATACAAGATGACACAAGAGTGATAGTGAACATTGTCCAGATACAAAATGATGATGTTACAAGATGATACATGATAAGTGAACATTGTCCAGGTATGATACAAGATGACACAAGAGTGTAAGTGAACATTGTCCCAAGAGTGTCAGTATGTCCAGGTATGATAAGATGATACAAGAGTGTGATAGATGAACATTGTCCAGGTATGATGATGACACAGAGTGATAGTGAACATTGTCCAGGAATGATACATGAGTGTTAGTGAACATTGTCCAGGTATGATACATGATACAAGAGTGTTAGTGAACATTGTCCAGGTATGATACAAGATAATACAAGAGTGTCAGTGAACATTGTCCAGGTATGATACATGATACAAGAGTGTTAGTGAACATTGTCCAGGTATGATACAAGATGACACAAGAGTGATAGTGAACATTGTCCAGGTTTGATACAAGATGACACAAGAGTGATAGTGAAAATTGTCCAGGTATGATACAAGATGACACAAGAGTGATAGTGAACATTGTCCAGGTATGATAAAAGATGATATAAGAGTGTTAGTGAACATTGTCCAGGTATGATACAAGATGACACAAGAGTGATAGTGAACATTGTCCAGGTATGATACAAGATGACACAAGAGCGCAAGTGAACATTGTCCAGGTATGATACAAGATGATATAAGAGTGTTAGTGAACATTGTCCAGGTATGATACAAGATGACACAAGAGTGTAAGTGAACATTGTCCAGGTATGATACAAGATGATACAAGAGTGTTAGTGAACATTGTCCAGGTATGATACAAGATGACACAAGAGCGCTAGTGAACATTGTCCATGTATGATACAAGATGACAAAAGAGCGTAAGTGAACATTGTCCAGGTATGATACAAGATGACACAAGAGTGTTAGTGAACATTGTCCAGGTATGATACAAGATGACAAAAGAGCGTAAGTGAACATTGTCCATGTATGATACAAGATGACAAAAGAGCGTAAGTGAACATTGTCCAGGTATGATGCAAGATGACACAAGAGTGTTAGTGAACATTGTCCAGGTATGATGCAAGATGACACAAGAGCGTAAGTGAACATTGTCCAGGTAAGATACAAGATGATACAAGAGTGTAAATGAACATTGTCCAGGTATAATACAAGATGACACAAGAGTGTTAGAGAACATTGTCCAGGTATGATACAAGATCATACAAGAGTGTAAGTGAACATTGTCCAGGTATGATACAAGATGACACAAGAGTGTTAGTGAACATTGTCCAGGTAAGATACAAGATGATACAAGAGTGTAAATGAAGATTGTCCAGGTATAATACATGATGACACAAGAGTGTTAGTGAACATTGTCCAGGTATGATACAAGATGATACAAGAGTGTAAGTGAACATTGTCCAGGTATGATACAAGATGACACAAGAGTGTAAGTGAACATTGTCCAGGTATGATACAAGATGACACAAGAGTGATAGTGAACTTTGTCCAGGTATGATACAAGATGACACAAGAGTGTAATTGAACATTGTCCAGGTATGATACAAGATGACACAAGAGTGTAAGTGAACATTGTCCAGGTATGATACAAGATGACACAAGAGTGATAGTGAACATTGTCCAGGTATGATACAAGATGACACAAGAGTGTAATTGAACATTGTCCAGGTATGATACAAGATGACACAAGAGTGTAAGTGAACATTGTCCAGGTATGATACAAGATGACACAAGAGTGATAGTGAACATTGTCCAGGTATGATATAAGATGATACAAGAGTGTAATTGAACATTGTCCATTTATGATACATGATGACACAAGAGTGTTAGTGAACATTGTCCAGGTATGATACAAGATGATACAAGAGTGTAAGTGAACATTGTCCAGGTATGATACAAGATGATGCAAGAGTGTAAGTGAACATTGTCCAGGTTTGATACATGATGACACAAGAGTGTAAGTGAACATTGTCCAGGTATGATACAAGATGACACAAGAGTGATAGTGAACATTGTCCAGGTATGATACAAAATGATACAAGAGTGTTAGTGAACATTGTCCAGGTATGATACATGATACAAGAGTGTTAGTGAACATTGTCCAAGTATGATACAAGATAATACAAGAGTGTCAGTGAACATTGGCCAGGTATGATACATGATACAAGAGTGTTAGTGAACATTGTCCAGGTGTGATACATGATACAAGAGTGTTAGTGAACATTGTCCAGGTATGATACAAGATAATACAAGAGTGTCAGTGAACATTGTCCAGGTATGATACATGATACAAGAGTGTTAGTGAACATTGTCCAGGTGTGATACAAGATGAAACAAGAGTGATAGTGAACATGTCCAGGTATGATACAAGATGACACAGAGTGATAGTGAACATTGTCCAGGAATGATACATGATACAAAAGTGTTAGTAAACATTGTCCAGGTATGATACATGATACAAGAGTGTTAGTGAACATTGTCCAGGTATGATACAAGATAATACAAGAGTGTCAGTGAACATTGTCCAGGTATGATACATGATACAAGAGTGTTAGTGAACATTGTCCAGGTGTGATACAAGATGAAACAAGAGTGATAGTGAACATGTCCAGGTATGATACAAGATGACACAAGAGTGATAGTAAACATTGTCCAGGTATGATACAAGATGACACAAGAGCGCTAGTGAACATTGTCCAGGTATGATACAAGATGATATAAGAGTGTTAGTGAACATTGTCCAGGTATGATACAAGATGATATAAGAATGTTAGTGAACATTGTCCAGGTATGATACAAGATGACACAAGAGTGATAGTGAACATTGTCCAGGTATGATACAAGATGATATAAGAGTGTTAGTGAACATTGTCCAGGTATGATGCAAGATGATACAAGAGTGTTACTGAACATTGTCCAGGTATGATACAAGATGACACAAGAGTGATAGTGAACATTGTCCAGGTATGATGCAAGATGATACAAGAGTGTTACTGAACATTGTCCAGGTATGATACAAGATGACACAAGAGTGATAGTGAACATTGTCCAGGTATGATGCAAGATGATACAAGAGTGTAAGTGAACATTGTCCAGGTATGATACAAGATGACACAAGAGCGCTAGTGAACATTGTCCAGGTATGATACAAGATGACAAAAGAGCGTAAGTGAACATTCTCCAGGTATTATACAAGATGACACAAGAGTGTTAGTGAACATTGTCCAATTATGATACATGATGACGCAAGAGTGCTAGTGAACATTGTCCAGGTATGATACAAGATGACACAAGAGCGTAAGTGAACATTGTCCAGGTATGATACAAGATGACACAAGAGTGTTAGTGAACATTGTCCAGGTATGATACAAGATGACACAAGAGTGATAGTGAACATTGTCCAGGTATGATACAAGAGTGTAAGTGAACATTGTCCAGGTATGATACATGATGACACAAGAGTGTTAGTGAACATTGTCCAGGTATGATACAAGATGATACAAGAGTGTAAGTGAACATTGTCCAGGTATGATAGAAGATGATGCAAGAGTGTAAGTGAACATTGTCCAGGTATGATAGAAGATGATACAAGAGTGTTAGTGAACATTGTCCAGGTATGATACATGATGACACAAGAGTGATAGTGAACATTGTCCAGGAATGATACATGATACAAAAGTGCTAGTGAACATTGTCCAGGTATGATACATGATACAAGAGTGTTAGTGAACATTGTCCAGGTATGATACAAGATAATACAAGAGTGCCAGTGAACATTGTCCAGGTATGATACATGATACAAGAGTTTTAGTGAACATTGTCCAGGTATGACACAAGATGACACAAGAGTAATAGTGAACATTGTCCAGGTATGATACAAGATGATACAAGAGTGTTAGTGAACATTGTCCAGGTATGATACAAGATGACACAAGAGTGTTAGTGAATATTGTACAGGTATGATACAAGATGACATAAGAGTGTTAGTGAACATTGTCCAGGTATGATACAAGATGACAAAAGAGTGTTAGTGAACATTGTCCAGGTATGATACAAGATGATACAAGAGTGTAAGTGAACACTGTCCAGGTATGATACAAGATGATACAAGAGTGTAAGTGAACATTGTCCAGGTATGATACAAGATGACACAAGAATGTAAGCGAACATTGTCCACGTATGATACAAGATGACACAAGAGTGATAGTGAACATTGTCCAGGTATGATACAAGATGATACAAGAGTGTTAGTGAACATTGTCCAGGTATGATACATGATGACACAAGAGTGATAGTGAACATTGTCCAGGAATGATACATGATACAAGAGTGTTAGTGAACATTGTCCAGGTATGATACATGATACAAGAGTGTTAGTGAACATTGTCCAGGTATGATACAAGATACAAGAGTGTTAGTGAACATTGTCCAGGTGTGATACAAGATGAAACAAGAGTTATAGTGAACATGTCCAGGTATGATACAAGATGACACAAGAGTGATAGTGAACATTGTCCAGGTATGATACATAATACAAGAGTGTTAGTGAACATTGTCCAGGTGTGATACAAGATGAAACAAGAGTGATAGTGAACATGTCCAGGTATGATACAAGATGACACAAGAGTGATAGTGAACATTGTCCAGGTATGATACAAGATGACACAAGAGCGCTAGTGAACATTGTCCAGGTATGATACAAGATGATATAAGAGTGTTAGTGAACATTGTCCAGGTATGATACAAGATGATATAAGAATGTTAGTGAACATTGTCCAGGTGTGATACATGATACAAGAGTGTTAGTGAACATTGTCCAGGTATGATACAAGATAATACAAGAGTGTCAGTGAACATTGTCCAGGTATAATACAAGATGACACAAGAGTGTTAGTGAACATTGTCCAGGTATGATACAAGATGATACAAGAGTGTAAGTGAACATTGTCCAGGTATGATACAAGATGACACAAGAGTGTTAGTGAACATTGTCCAGGTAAGATACAAGATGATACAAGAGTGTAAATGAACATTGTCCAGGTATAATACATGATGACACAAGAGTGTTAGTGAACATTGTCCAGGTATGATACAAGATGATACAAGAGTGTAAGTGAACATTGTCCAGGTATGATACAAGATGACACAAGAGTGTAAGTGAACATTGTCCAGGTATGATACAAGATGACACAAGAGTGATAGTGAACATTGTCCAGGTATGATACAAGATGACACAAGAGTGTAATTGAACATTGTCCAGGTATGATACAAGATGACACAAGAGTGTAAGTGAACATTGTCCAGGTATGATACAAGATGACACAAGAGTGATAGTGAACATTGTCCAGGTATGATACAAGATGACACAAGAGTGTAATTGAACATTGTCCAGGTATGATACAAGATGACACAAGAGTGTTAGTGAACATTGTCCAGGTATGATACAAGATGACACAAGAGTGATAGTGAACATTGTCCAGGTATGATACAAGATGATACAAGAGTGTTAGTGAACATTGTCCAGGTATGATACAAGATGATACAAGAGTGTAAGTGAACATTGTCCAGGTATGATAGAAGATGATGCAAGAGTGTTAGTGAACATTGTCCAGGTATGATACATGATGACACAAGAGTGTAAGTGAACATTGTCCAGGTATGATACAAGATGACACAACAGTGATAGTGAACATTGTCCAGGTATGATACAAGATGACACAACAGTGATAGTGAACATTGTCCAGGTATGATACATGATACAAGAGTGTTAGTGAACATTGTCCAGGTGTGATACATGATACAAGAGTGTTAGTGAACATTGTCCAGGTATGATACAAGATAATACAAGAGTGTCAGTGAACATTGTCCAGGTATGATACATGATACAAGAGTGTTAGTGAACATTGTCCAGGTGTGATACAAGATGAAACAAGAGTGATAGTGAACATGTCCAGGTATGATACAAGATGACACAAGAGTGATAGTGAACATTGTCCAGGAATGATACATGATACAAAAGTGTTAGTAAACATTGTCCAGATATGATACATGAAACAAGAGCGTTAGTGAACATTGTCCAGGTATGATACAAGATAATACAAGAGTGTCAGTGAACATTGTCCAGGTATGATACATGATACAAGAGTGTTAGTGAACATTGTCCAGGTGTGATACATGATGAAACAAGAGTGATAGTGAACATGTCCAGGTATGATACAAGATGACAAAAGAGTGATAGTGAACATTGTCCAGGTATGATACAAGATGACACAAGAGCGCTAGTGAACATTGTCCAGGTATGATACAAGATGATATAAGAGTGTTAGTGAACATTGTCCAGGTATGATACAAGATGATATAAGAATGTTAGTGAACATTGTCCAGGTATGATACAAGATGACAAAAGAGTGATAGTGAACATTGTCCAGGTATGATACAAGATGATATAAGAGTGTTAGTGAACATTGTCCACGTATGATGCAAGATGATACAAGAGTGTTACTGAACATTGTCCAGGTATGATACAAGATGACACAAGAGTGATAGTGAACATTGTCCAGGTATGATGCAAGATGATACAAGAGTGTTACTGAACATTGTCCAGGTATGATACAAGATGACACAAGAGTGATAGTGAACATTGTCCAGGTATGATGCAAGATGATACAAGAGTGTAAGTGAACATTGTCCAGGTATGATACAAGATGACACAAGAGCGCTAGTGAACATTGTCCAGGTATGATACAAGATGACAAAAGAGCGTAAGTGAACATTCTCCAGGTATTATACAAGATGACACAAGAGTGTTAGTGAACATTGTCCAATTATGATACATGATGACGCAAGAGTGTTAGTGAACATTGTCCAGGTATGATACAAGATGACACAAGAGCGTAAGTGAACATTGTCCAGGTATGATACAAGATGACACAAGAGTGTTAGTGAACATTGTCCAGGTATGATACAAGATGACACAAGAGTGATAGTGAACATTGTCCAGGTATGATACAAGAGTGTAAGTGAACATTGTCCAGGAATGATACATGATGACACAAGAGTGTTAGTGAACATTGTCCAGGTATGATACAAGATGATACAAGAGTGTAAGTGAACATTGTCCAGGTATGATAGAAGATGATGCAAGAGTGTAAGTGAACATTGTCCAGGTATGATAGAAGATGATACAAGAGTGTTAGTGAACATTGTCCAGGTATGATACATGATGACACAAGAGTGATAGTGAACATTGTCCAGGAATGATACATGATACAAAAGTGTTAGTGAACATTGTCCAGGTATGATACATGATACAAGAGTGTTAGTGAACATTGTCCAGGTATGATACAAGATAATACAAGAGTGCCAGTGAATATTGTCCAGGTATGATACATGATACAAGAGTGTTAGTGAACATTGTCCAGGTATGATACAAGATGACACAAGAGTGTTAGTGAACATTGTCCAGGTATGACACAAGATGACACAAGAGTAATAGTGAACATTGTCCAGGTATGATACAAGATGATACAAGAGTGTTAGTGAACATTGTCCAGGTATGATACAAGATGACATAAGAGTGTTAGTGAACATTGTCCAAGTATGATACAAGATGACACAAGATTGTTAGTGAACATTGTCCAGGTATGATACAAGATGACACAAGAGTGTTAGTGAACATTGTCCAGGTATGATACAAGATGATACAAGAGTGTAAGTGAACACTGTCCAGGTATGATACAAGATGATACAAGAGTGTAAGTGAACATTGTCCAGGTATGATACAAGATGACACAAGAATGTAAGCGAACATTGTCCACGTATGATACAAGATGACACAAGAGTGATAGTGAACATTGTCCAGGTATGATACAAGATGATACAAGAGTGTTAGTGAACATTGTCCAGGTATGATACATGATGACACAAGAGTGATAGTGAACATTGTCCAGGAATGATACATGATACAAGAGTGTTAGTGAACATTGTCCAGGTATGATACATGATACAAGAGTGTTAGTGAACATTGTCCAGGTATGATACAAGATACAAGAGTGTTAGTGAACATTGTCCAGGTGTGATACAAGATGAAACAAGAGTGATAGTGAACATGTCCAGGTATGATACAAGATGACACAAGAGTGATAGTGAACATAGTCCAGGTATGATTCATGATACAAGAGTATTAGTGAACATTGTCCAGGTGTGATACAAGATGAAACAAGAGTGATAGTGAACATTGTCCAGGTATGATACAAGATGACACAAGAGCGCTAGTGAACATTGTCCAGGTATGATACAAGATGATATAAGAGTGTTAGTGAACATTGTCCAGGTATGATACAAGATGATATAAGAATGTTAGTGAACATTGTCCAGGTGTGATACATGATACAAGAGTGTTAGTGAACATTGTCCAGGTATGATACAAGATAATACAAGAGTGTCAGTGAACTTTGTCCAGGTATGATACATGATACAAGAGTGTTAGTGAACATTGTCCAGGTGTGATACAAGATGAAACAAGAGTGATAGTGAACATGTCCAGGTATGATACAAGATGACACAAGAGTGATAGTGAACATTGTCCAGAAATGATACATGATACAAAAGTGTTAGTAAACATTGTCCAGTTATGATACATGATACAAGAGTGTTAGTGAACATTGTCCAGGTATGATACAAGATAATACAAGAGTGTCAGTGAACATTGTCCAGGTATGATACATGATACAAGAGTGTTAGTGAACATTGTCCAGGTGTGATACAAGATGAAACAAGAGTGATAGTGAACATGTCCAGGTATGATACAAGATGACACAAGAGCGCTAGTGAACATTGTCCAGGTATGATACAAGATGATATAAGAGTGTTAGTGAACATTGTCCAGGTATGATACAAGATGATATAAGAATGTTAGTGAACATTGTCCAGGTATGATACAAGATGACACAAGAGTGATAGTGAACATTGTCCAGGTATGATACAAGATGACATAAGAGTGTTAGTGAACATTGTCCAGGTATGATGCAAGATGATACAAGAGTGTTACTGAACATTGTCCAGGTATGATACAAGATGACACAAGAGTGATAGCGAACATTGTCCAGGTATGATGCAAGATGATACAAGAGTGTTACTGAACATTGTCCAGGTATGATACAAGATGACACAAGAGTGATAGTGAACATTGTCCAGGTATGATGCAAGATGATACAAGAGTGTAAGTGAACATTGTCCAGGTATGATACAAGATGACACAAGAGCGCTAGTGAACATTGTCCAGGTATGATACAAGATGACAAAAGAGCGTAAGTGAACATTCTCCAGGTATTATACAAGATGACACAAGAGTGTTAGTGAACATTGTCCAATTATGATACATGATGACGCAAGAGTGTTAGTGAACATTGTCCAGGTATGATACAAGATGACACAAGAGCGTAAGTGAACATTGTCCAGGTATGATACAAGATGACACAAGAGTGTTAGTGAACATTGTCCAGGTATGATACAAGATGACACAAGAGTGATAGTGAACATTGTACAGGTATGATACAAGAGTGTAAGTGAACATTGTCCAGGTATGATACATGATGACACAAGAGTGTTAGTGAACATTGTCCAGGTATGATACAAGATGATACAAGAGTGTAAGTGAACATTGTCCAGGTATGATAGAAGATGATGCAAGAGTGTAAGTGAACATTGTCCAGGTATGATAGAAGATGATACAAGAGTGTTAGTGAACATTGTCCAGGTATGATACATGATGACACAAGAGTGATAGTGAACATTGTCCAGGAATGATACATGATACAAAAGTGTTAGTGAACATTGTCCAGGTATGATACATGATACAAGAGTGTTAGTGAACATTGTCCAGGTATGATACAAGATAATACAAGAGTGCCAATGAACATTGCCCAGGTATGATACATGATACAAGAGTGTTAGTGAACATTGTCCAGGTATGATACAAGATGACACAAGAGTGTTAGTGAACATTGTCCAGGTATGACACAAGATGACACAAGAGTAATAATGAACATTGTCCAGGTATGATACAAGATGATACAAGAGTGTTAGTGAACATTGTCCAGGTATGATACAAGATGACACAAGAGTGTTAGTGAACATTGTCCAGGTATGATACAAGATGACACAAGACTGTTAGTGAACATTGTCCAGGTATGATACAAGATGACACAAGACTGTTAGTGAACATTGTCCAGGTATGATACAAGATGACACAAGAGTGTTAGTGAACATTGTCCAGGTATGATACAAGATGATACAAGAGTGTAAGTGAACACTGTCCAGGTATGATACAAGATGATACAAGAGTGTAAGTGAACATTGTCCAGGTATGATACAAGATGACACAAGAGTGTAAGCGAACATTGTCCACGTATGATACAAGATGACACAAGAGTGATAGTGAACATTGTGTAGGTATGATACAAGATGATACAAGAGTGTTAGTGAACATTGTCCAGGTATGATACATGATGACACAAGAGTGATAGTGAACATTGTCCAGGAATGATACATGATACAAGAGTGTTAGTGAACATTGTCCAGGTATGATACATGATAGAAGAGTGTTAGTGAACATTGTCCAGGTATGATACAAGATAATACAAGAGTGTCAGTGAATATTGTCCAGGTATGATACATGATACAAGAGTGTTAGTGAACATTGTCCAGGTGTGATACGAGATAATACAAGAGTGTCAGTGAACATTGTCCAGGTATGATACATGATGCAAGAGTGTTAGTGAACATTGTCCAGGTATGATACATGATGATACAAGAGTGTCAGTGAACATTGTCCAGGTATGATACATGATGCAAGAGTGTTAGTGTACATTGTCCAAGTATGATATATGATACAAGAGTGTTAGTGAACATTGTCCAGGTATGATACATGATACAAGAGTGTTAGTGAACATTGTCCAGGTATGATACAAGATAATACAAGAGTGTCAGTGAGCATTGTCCAGGTATGATACATGATACAAGAGAGTTAGTGAACATTGTCCATGTCTGATACAAGATGACAAAAGAGCGTAAGTGAACATTGTCCAGGTATGATACAAGATGACACAAGAGTGTTAGTGAACATTGTCCAGGTATGATACAAAATGATATAAGAGTGTTAGTGAACATTGTCCAGGTATGATACATGATACAAGAGTGTTAGTGAACATTGTCCAGGTATGATACAAGATAATACAAGAGTGTCAGTGAACATTGTCCAGGTATGATACATGATACAAGAGTGTTAGTGAACATTGTCCTGGTATGATACAAGATGACACAAGAGTGATAGTGAACATTGTCCAGGTATAATACAAGATGACACAAGAGTGATAGTGAACATTGTCCAGGTATGATACAAGATGACACAAGAGTGATAGTGAACATTGTCCAGGTATGATACAAGATGACACAAGAGGAATAGTGAACATTGTCCAGGTATGATACAAGATGACACAAGAGTGATAGTGAACATTGTCCAGGTATGATACAAGATGACACAAGAGCTAGTGAACATTGTCCAGGTATGATACAAGATGATATAAGAATGTTAGTGAACATTGTCCAGGTATAATACAAGATGACACAAGAGTGATAGTGAACATTGTCCAGGTATGATACAAGATGATACAAGAGTGTTAGTGAACATTGTCCAGGTATGATACAAGATGACACGAGAGTGTAAGTAAACATTGTCCAGGTATGATACAAGATGATGCAAAAGTGTTAGTAAACATTGTCCAGGTATGATTCAAGATGATGCAAGAGTGTTAGTGAACATTGTCCAATTATGATATATGATGACGCAAGAGTGTTAGTGAACATTGTCCAGGTATGATACAAGATGACACAAGAGCGTAAGTGAACATTGTTCAGGTATGATACAAGATGACACAAGAGTGATAGTGAACATTGTCCTGGTATGATACAAGATGATATAAGAATGTTAGTGAACATTGTCCAGGGATGATACAAGATGACACAAGAGTGTTAGTGAACATTGTCCAGGTATGATACATGATGACAAAAGAGTGTTAGTGAACATTGTCCAGGTATGATACAAGATGATACAAGAGTGTAAGTGAACATTGTCCTGGTATGATACAAGATGACACAAGAGTGCTAGTGAACATTGTCCAGGTATGATACAAGATGATACAAGAGTGTAAGTGAACATTGTCCAGGTATGATACAAGATGACACAAGAGTGTTAGTGAACATTGTCCAGGTATGATACAAGATGACACAAGAGTGTAAGTGAACATTGTCCAGGTATGATACAAGATGATACAAGAGTGTAAGTGAACATTGTCCAGGTATGATACATGATGACACAAGAGTGTCAGTGAACATTGTCTAGGTATGATACATGATGACACAAGAGTGTTAGTGAACATTGTCCAGGTATGATACAAGATGATATAAGAGTGTTAGTGAACATTGTCCAGGTATGATACATGATACAAGAGTGTTAGTGAACATTGTCCTGGTATGATACAAGATGACACAAGAGTGATAGTGAACATTGTCCAGGTATAATACAAGATGACACAAGAGTGATAGTGAACATTGTCCAGGTATGATACAAGATGACACAAGAGTGATAGTGAACATTGTACAGGTATGATACAAGATGACACAAGAGGAATAGTGAACATTGTCCAGGTATGATACAAGATGACACAAGAGTGATAGTGAACATTGTCCAGGTATGATACAAGATGACACAAGAGCTAGTGAACATTGTCCAGGTATGATACAAGATGATATAAGAATGTTAGTGAACATTGTCCAGGTATAATACAAGATGACACAAGAGTGATAGTGAACATTGTCCAGGTATGATACAAGATGATACAAGAGTGTTAGTGAACATTGTCCAGGTATGATACAAGATGACACGAGAGTGTAAGTAAACATTGTCCAGGTATGATACAAGATGATGCAAAAGTGTTAGTAAACATTGTCCAGGTATGATTCAAGATGATGCAAGAGTGTTAGTGAACATTGTCCAATTATGATATATGATGACGCAAGAGTGTTAGTGAACATTGTCCAGGTATGATACAAGATGACACAAGAGCGTAAGTGAACATTGTTCAGGTATGATACAAGATGACACAAGAGTGATAGTGAACATTGTCCAGGTATGATACAAGATGAGATAAGAATGTTAGTGAACATTGTCCAGGTATGATACAAGATGACACAAGAGTGTTAGTGAACATTGTCCAGGTATGATACATGATGACAAAAGAGTGTTAGTGAACATTGTCCAGGTATGATACAAGATGATACAAGAGTGTAAGTGAACATTGTCCTGGTATGATACAAGATGACACAAGAGTGCTAGTGAACATTGTCCAGGTATGATACAAGATGATACAAGAGTGTAAGTGAACATTGTCCAGGTATGATACAAGATGACACAAGAGTGTTAGTGAACATTGTCCAGGTATGATACAAGATGACACAAGAGTGTAAGTGAACATTGTCCAGGTATGATACAAGATGATACAAGAGTGTAAGTGAACATTGTCCAGGTATGATACATGATGACACAAGAGTGTCAGTGAACATTGTCTAGGTATGATACATGATGACACAAGAGTGTTAGTGAACATTGTCCAGGTATGATACAAGATGATATAAGAGTGTTAGTGAACATTGTCCAGGTATGATACATGATACAAGAGTGTTAGTGAACATTGTCCAGGTATGATACAAGATACTACAAGAGTGTCAGTGAACATTGTCCAGGTATGATACATGATACAAGAGTGTTAGTGAACATTGTCCAGGTATGATACAAGATGACACAAGAGTGATAGTGAACATTGTCCAGGTTTGATACAAGATGACACAAGAGTGATAGTGAAAATTGTCCAGGTATGATACAAGATGACACAAGAGTGATAGTGAACATTGTCCAGGTATGATACAAGATGACACAAGAGTGTTAGTGAACATTGTCCAGGTGTGATACAAGATGACACAAGAGTGATAATGAACATTGTCCAGGTATGATACAAGATGACACAAGAGTTTTAGTGAACATTGTCCAGGTATGATACAAGATGACACAAGAGCGCTAGTGAACATTGTCCAGGTATGATACAAGATGATATAAGAGTGTTAGTGAACATTGTCCAGGTATGATACAAGATGATATAAGAATGTTAGTGAACATTGTCCAGGTATGATACAAGATGACACAAGAGTGATAGTGAACATTGTCCAGGTATGATACATGATGACAAAAGTGTGTTAGTGAACATTGTCCAGGTATGATACAAGATGATACAAGAGTGTAAGTGAACATTGTCCTGGTATGATACAAGATGACACAAGAGTGCTAGTGAACATTGTCCAGGTATGATACAAGATGATACAAGAGTGTAAGTGAACATTGTCCAGGTATGATACAAGATGACACAAGAGTGTTAGTGAACATTGTCCAGGTATGATACAAGATGACACAAGAGTGTAAGTGAACATTGTCCAGGTATGATACAAGATGATACAAGAGTGTAAGTGAACATTGTCCAGGTATGATACATGATGACACAAGAGTGTCAGTGAACATTGTCTAGGTATGATACATGATGACACAAGAGTGTTAGTGAACATTGTCCAGGTATGATACAAGATGACACAAGAGTGATAGTGAACATTGTCCAGGTATGATACAAGATGATACAAGAGTGTTAGTGAACATTGTCCAGGTATGATACAAGATGACACAAGAGTGTAAGTGAACATTGTCCAGGTATGATACAAGATGATACAAGAGTGTTAGTGAACATTGTCCAGGTATGATACAAGATGACACAAGAGTGTTAGTGAACATTGTCCAGGTATGATGCAAGATGACACAAAAGTGTTAGTGAACATTGTCCAGGTATGATACAAGATGACACAAGAGCGCTAGTGAACATTGTCCATGTATGATACAAGATGACACAAGAGCGTAAGTGAACATTGTCCAGGTATGATACAAGATGACACAAGAGTGTTAGTGAACATTGTCCAGGTATGATACAAGATGACAAAAGAGCGTAAGTGAACATTGTCCAGGTATGATACAAGATGACACAAGAGCGTAAGTGAACATTGTCCAGGTATGATACAAGATGACACAAGAGCGTAAGTGAACATTGTCCAGGTATGATACAACATGACACAAGAGTGATAGCGAACACTGTCCAGGTAAGATACAAGATGATACAAGAGTGTTAGTGAACATTGTCCAGGTATGATACATGATGACACAAGAGTGTAAGTGAACATTGTCCAGGTATGATACAAGATGATACAAGAGTGTAAGTGAACATTGTCCAGGTATGATACAAGATGACACAAGAGTGTAAGTGAACATTGTCCAGGTATGATACAAAATGACACAAGAGTGTAAGTGAACATTGTCCAGGTATGATACAAGATGATACAAGAGTGATAGTGAACATTGTCCAGGTTTGATACAAGATGACACAAGAGTGATAGTGAAAATTGTCCAGGTATGATACAAGATGACACAAGAGTGATAGTGAACATTGTCCAGGTATGATACAAGATGACACAAGAGTGTTAGTGAACATTGTCCAGGTGTGATACAAGATGACACAAGAGTGATAATGAACATTGTCCAGGTATGATACAAGATGACACAAGAGTTTTAGTGAACATTGTCCTGGTATGATACAAGATGACACAAGAGCGCTAGTGAACATTGTCCAGGTATGATACAAGATGATATAAGAGTGTTAGTGAACATTGTCCAGGTATGATACAAGATGATATAAGAATGTTAGTGAACATTGTCCAGGTATGATACAAGATGACACAAGAGTGATAGTGAACATTGTCCAGGTATGATACATGATGACAAAAGAGTGTTAGTGAACATTGTCCAGGTATGATACAAGATGATACAAGAGTGTAAGTGAACATTGTCCTGGTATGATACAAGATGACACAAGAGTGCTAGTGAACATTGTCCAGGTATGATACAAGATGATACAAGAGTGTAAGTGAACATTGTCCAGGTATGATACAAGATGACACAAGAGTGTTAGTGAACATTGTCCAGGTATGATACAAGATGACACAAGAGTGTAAGTGAACATTGTCCAGGTATGATACAAGATGATACAAGAGTGTTAGTGAACATTGTCCAGGTATGATACATGATGACACAAGAGTGTCAGTGAACATTGTCTAGGTATGATACATGATGACACAAGAGTGTTAGTGAACATTGTCCAGGTATGATACAAGATGACACAAGAGTGATAGTGAACATTGTCCAGGTATGATACAAGATGATACAAGAGTGTTAGTGAACATTGTCCAGGTATGATACATGATGAAACAAGAGTGCTAGTGAACATTGTCCAGGTATGATACAAGATGATACAAGAGTGTTAGTGAACATTGTCCAGGTATGATACAAGATGACACAAGAGTGTTAGTGAACATTGTCCAGGTATGATGCAAGATGACACAAAAGTGTTAGTGAACATTGTCCAGGTATGATACAAGATGACACAAGAGCGCTAGTGAACATTGTCCATGTATGATACAAGATGACACAAGAGCGTAAGTGAACATTGTCCAGGTATGATACAAGATGACACAAGAGTGTTAGTGAACATTGTCCAGGTATGATACAAGATGACAAAAGAGCGTAAGTGAACATTGTCCAGGTATGATACAAGATGACACAAGAGCGTAAGTGAACATTGTCCAGGTATGATACAAGATGACACAAGAGCGTAAGTGAACATTGTCCAGGTATGATACAACATGACACAAGAGTGATAGCGAACACTGTCCAGGTATGATACAAGATGATACAAGAGTGTTAGTGAACATTGTCCAGGTATGATACATGATGACACAAGAGTGTAAGTGAACATTGTCCAGGTATGATACAAGATGATACAAGAGTGTAAGTGAACATTGTCCAGGTATGATACAAGATGACACAAGAGTGTAAGTGAACATTGTCCAGGTATGATACAAAATGACACAAGAGTGTAAGTGAACATTGTCCAGGTATGATACAAGATGATACAAGAGTGATAGTGAACATTGTCCAGGTATGATACAAGATGACACAAGAGTGTAATTGAACATTGTCCAGGTATGATACAAGATGACACAAGAGTGTAAGTGAACATTGTCCAGGTATGATACAAGATGACACAAGAGTGATAGTGAACATTGTCCAGGTATGATACAAGATGACACAAGAGTGTAAGTGAACATTGTTCTGGTATGATACAAGATGACACAAGAGTGATAGTGAACATTGTCCAGGTATGATACAAGATGACACAAGAGTGTAAGTGAACATTGTCCATTTATGATACATGATGACACAAGAGTGTTAGTGAACATTGTCCAGGTATGATACAAGATGATACAAGAGTGTAAGTGAACATTGTCCAGGTATGATACAAGATGATGCAAGAGTGTAAGTGAACATTGTCCAGGTATGATACAAGATGATACAAGAGTGATAGTGAACATTGTCCAGGTATGATACAAAATGATACAAGAGTGTTAGTGAACATTGTCCAGGTATGATACATGATGACACAAGAGTGATAGTGAACATTGTCCAGGTATGATACAAGATGACACAAGAGTGATAGTGAACATTGTCCAGGTATGATAGAAAATGATACAAGAGTGTTAGTGAACATTGTCCAGGTATGATACATGATGACGCAAGAGTGATAGTGAACATTGTCCAGGAATGATACTTGATACAATAGTGTTAGCAAACATTGTCCAGGTATGATACATGATACAAGAGTGTTAGTGAACATTGTCCAGGTATGATACAAGATAATACAAGAGTGTCAGTGAACATTGTCCAGGTATGATACATGATACAAGAGTGTTAGTGAACATTGTCCAGGTGTGATACAAGATGACACAAGAGTGATAGTGAACATTGTCCAGGTATGATACAAGATGACACAAGAGTTTTAGTGAACATTGTCCAGGTATGATACAAGATGACACAAGAGCGCTAGTGAACATTGTCCAGGTATGATACAAGATGATATAAGAGTGTTAGTGAACATTGTCCAGGTATGATACAAGATGATATAAGAATGTTAGTGAACATTGTCCAGGTATGATACAAGATGACACAAGAGTGATAGTGAACATTGTCCAGGTATGATACAAGATGATACAAGAGTGTTAGTGAACATTGTCCAGGTATGATACAAGATGACACAAGAGCGTAAGTGAACATTGTCCAGGTATGATACAAGATGATACAAGAGTGTAAGTGAACATTGTCCAGGTATAATACAAGATGATACAAGAGTGTAAGTGAACATTGTCCAGGTATGATACAAGATGACACAAGAGTGTTAGTGAACATTGTCCATGTCTGATACAAGATGACAAAAGAGCGTAAGTGAACATTGTCCAGGTATGATACAAGATGACACAAGAGCGTAAGTGAACATTGTCCAGGTATGATACAAGATGACACAAGAGTGTTAGTGAACATTGTCCAGGTATGATACAAGATGACACAAGAGTGATAGTGAACATTGTCCAGGTATGATACAAGATGATACAAGAGTGTAAGTGAACATTGTCCAGGTATGATACAAGATGACACAAGAGCGCTAGTGAACATTGTCCATGTCTGATACAAGATGACAAAAGAGCGTAAGTGAACATTGTCCAGGTATGATACAAGATGACACAAGAGCGTAAGTGAACATTGTCCAGGTATGATACAAGATGACACAAGAGTGTTAGTGAACATTGTCCAGGTATGATACAAGATGACACAAGAGTGATAGTGAACATTGTCCAGGTATGATTCAAGATGATGCAAGAGTGTAAGTGAACATTGTCCAGGTATGATACAAGATGACACAAGAGTGTTAGTGAACATTGTCCAGGTATGATACAAGATGACACAAGAGTGATAGTGAACATTGTCCAGGTATGATACAAGATGATGCAAGAGTGTAAGTGGACATTGTCCAGGTATGATACAAGATGACACAACAGTGATAGTGAACATTGTCCAGGTATGATACAAGATGACACAACAGTGATAGTGAACATTGTCCAGGTATGATACAAGATGACACAAGAGTGTAAGTGAACATTGTCCTGGTATGATACAAGATGACACAAGAGTGATAGTGAACATTGTCCAGGTATGATACAAGATGACACAAGAGTGTAAGTGAACATTGTCCATTTATGATACATGATGACACAAGAGTGTTAGTGAACATTGTCCAGGTATGATACAAGATGATACAAGAGTGTAAGTGAACATTGTCCAGGTATGATACAAGATGATGCAAGAGTGTAAGTGAACATTGTCCAGGTATGATACAAGATGATACAAGAGTGATAGTGAACATTGTCCAGGTATGATACAAAATGATACAAGAGTGTTAGTGAACATTGTCCAGGTATGATACATGATGACACAAGAGTGATAGTGAACATTGTCCAGGTATGATACAAGATGACACAAGAGTGATAGTGAACATTGTCCAGGTATGATAGAAAATGATACAAGAGTGTTAGTGAACATTGTCCAGGTATGATACATGATGACACAAGAGTGATAGTGAACATTGTCCAGGAATGATACATGATACAAAAGTGTTAGCAAACATTGTCCAGGTATGATACATGATACAAGAGTGTTAGTGAACATTGTCCAGGTATGATACAAGATAATACAAGAGTGTCAGTGAACATTGTCCAGGTATGATACATGATACAAGAGTGTTAGTGAACATTGTCCAGGTGTGATACAAGATGACACAAGAGTGATAGTGAACATTGTCCAGGTATGATACAAGATGACACAAGAGTTTTAGTGAACATTGTCCAGGTATGATACAAGATGACACAAGAGCGCTAGTGAACATTGTCCAGGTATGATACAAGATGATATAAGAGTGTTAGTGAACATTGTCCAGGTATGATACAAGATGATATAAGAATGTTAGTGAACATTGTCCAGGTATGATACAAGATGACACAAGAGTGATAGTGAACATTGTCCAGGTATGATACAAGATGATACAAGAGTGTTACTGAAAATTGTCCAGGTATGATACAAGATGACACAAGAGTGTAAGTGAACATTGTCCAGGTATGATACAAGATGATACAAGAGTGTTAGTGAACATTGTCCAGGTATGATACAAGATGATACAAGAGTGTAAGTGAACATTGTCCAGGTATGATACAAGATGACACAAGAGCGCTAGTGAACATTGTCCATGTCTGATACAAGATGACAAAAGAGCGTAAGTGAACATTGTCCAGGTATGATACAAGATGACACAAGAGTGTTAGTGAACATTGTCCAGGTATGATACAAGATGACACAAGAGTGATAGTGAACATTGTCCAGGTATGATACAAGATGATGCAAGAGTGTAAGTGGACATTGTCCAGGTATGATACAAGATGACACAACAGTGATAGTGAACATTGTCCAGGTATGATACAAGATGACACAACAGTGATAGTGAACATTGTCCAGGTATGATACAAGATGACACAAGAGTGTGTAACGTTGACAACCGACCAGAAACTTTCTAAGCTAATCCCGTGGAAATCAAATTGTTCCATGAGTGTTTCCCTAGTTATAGTTCACTATGGTTGAGAATTTGAAACTGATCGGATGCGTCGTTCAGAAGTTAAAAGAGCAAATCTTTAGAGGAAGTTATTGGAAGACAGGATGACTGTACTTACAGGTAATAACTGCTGCCTCCAGCAACTGGATTACTTAAACTTAACAAGATAGAAATTTGTAAGTTTTGTCGATAATTCTCTTCCAGAGTTAAAGCCAAAGAAATTATACTTTTTTGAAACTTGTCTTTCTGAACCAGAATCCATATCATCCAGTATAAGCAAATTCATTAAGTTATTGTAACTGTGTGATGGTCAGTGTGTTTCTTGTTAACTGTATTTTAATAGGGAAATCCGCTGCCACAGTGCTGGCTAATTCTTTTTAATACTTTGAATCAGTAGTTTCTGATTAAATATATCTGAGATATTGTTATTGAATACAAGTAAATATCACTATTTGCTCCATAAA
>NC_091312.1:30729316-30766816 GCF_038502225.1 Cherax quadricarinatus
GTGTGCGGAGGCGTGTGTGGGGGCTTGTGTGGGGGCGTGTGTGGGGGAGTGTGTGGGGGTGTGTGGGGGCGTGTGTGGGGGCGTGTGTGGAAGGGTGGGGGAGTGTGTGGGGAGTGTGGGGACGTGTGTGGGGGCACGAGTGGGGGAATGTGTGGGGGCATGTGTGGGTGTGTGGGGGCGTGAGTGGGGGCGTGGATAATAGCGTGCGGTATATTACGTTCCGGGCGAGGTAACTGTCACATCATGCCAGCTATGACAACACTTCACAACTATGACAACACTTCACAACTGTGACAACACTTCACAACTGTGACAACACTTCACAACTGTGACAACACTTCACAACTGTGACAACACTTCACAACTATGACAACACTTCACAACTGTGACAACACTTCACAACTGTGACAACACTTCACAACTATGACAACACTTCACAACTGTGACAACACTTCACAACTGTGACAACACTTCACAACTGTGACAACACTTCACAACTGTGACAACACTTCACAACTATGACAACACTTCACAACTGTGACAACACTTCACAACTGTGACAACACTTCACAACTGTGACAACACTTCACAACTGTGACAACACTTCAAAACTATGACAACACTTCACAACTGTGACAACACTTCACAACTGTGACAACACTTCACAACTATGACAACACTTCACAACTGTGACAACACTTCACAACTATGACAACACTTCACAACTGTGACAACACTTCACAACTATGACAACACTTCACAACTGTGACAACACTTCACAACTATGACAACACTTCACAACTATGACAACACTTCACAACTATGACAACACTTCACAACTATGACAACACTTCACAACTATGACAACACTTCACAACTATGACAACACTTCACAACTATGACAACACTTCACAACTATGACAACACTTCACAACTATGACAACACTTCACAACTATGACAACACTTCACAACTATGACAACACTTCACAACTATGACAACACTTCACAACTATGACAACACTTCACAACTATGACAACACTTCACAACTATGACAACACTTCACAACTATGACAACACTTCACAACAATGACAACACTTCACAACTATGACAACACTTCACAACTATGACAACACTTCACAATAATGACAACACTTCACAACTATGACAACACTTCACAACTATGACATCACTTCACAACTATGACAACACTTCACAACAATGACAACACTTCACAACTATGACAACACTTCACAACAATGACAACACTTCACAACTATGACAACACTTCACAACAATGACAACACTTCACAACTATGACAACACTTCACAACAATGACAACACTTCACAACTATGACAACACTTCACAACTATGACAACACTTCACAATAATGACAACACTTCACAACTATGACAACACTTCACAACTATGACATCACTTCACAACTATGACAACACTTCACAACAATGACAACACTTCACAACTATGACAACACTTCACAACTGTGACATCACTTCACAACTATGACAACACTTCACAACAATGACAAAACTTCACAACAATGACAACACTTCAAAAACTGTGACATCACTTCACAACTGTGACATCACTTCACAACTATGACAACACTTCACAACTATGACAACACTTCACAACAATGACAACACTTCACAACTGTGACATCACTTCACAACTGTGACATCACTTCACAACTATGACAACACTTTACAACTATGACAACACTTCACAACAATGACAACACTTCACAACTGTGACATCACTTCACAACTGTGACATCACTTCACAACTATGACAACACTTCACAACTATGACAACACTTTACAACTATGACAACACTTCACAACAATGACAACACTTCACAACTGTGACATCACTTCACAACTGTGACATCACTTCACAACTATAACAAAGCTTCATAACTATGACAACACTTCACAACTAAGACAACACTTCACAACAATGACAACACTTCACAACTATGACACATCACAACTATGACAACACTTCACAACTATGACAACACTTCACAACTGTGAAAACACTTCACAATAATGACAACACTTCACAACTGTGACATCACTTCACAACTATGACTACACTTCACAACTATGACAACACTTCACAACAATGACAACACTTCACAACTGTGACATCACTTCACAACTGTGACATCACTTCACAACTACGACAACACTTCACAACTATGACAACACTTCACAACTATGACAACACTTCACAACAATGACAACACTTCACAACTATGACAACACTTCACAACTGTGACATCACTTCACAACTGTGACATCACTTCACAACTATGACAACACTTCACAACTATGACAACACTTCACAACTATGACAACACTTCACAACTATGACAACACTTCACAACAATGACAACACTTCACAACTGTGACATCACTTCACAACTGTGACATCACTTCACAACTATGAAAACACTTATCAACAATGACAACACTTCACAACTGTGACATCACTTCACAACTGTGACATCACTTCACAACTATGACAACACTTCACAACTACGACAACACTTCACAACTATGACAACACTTCACAACTATGACAACACTTCACAACAATGACAACACTTCACAACTGTGACCACTTCACAACTGTGACATCACTTCACAACTATGACAACACTTCACAACTATGACAACACTTCACAACTATGACAACACTTCACAACAATGACAACACTTCACAACTATGACAACACTTCACAACTATGACAACACTTCACAAATATAACAAAGCTTCATAACTATGACAACACTTCACAACTAAGACAACACTTCACAACAATGACAAAACTTCACAACTATGACACATCACAACTATGACTCTTCACAAAAATGACAACACTTCACAACTATGACACATCACAACTATGACAACACTTCACAACTATGACAACACTTCACAACTATGACAACACTTCACAAGTATGACACATCACAACTATGACAACACTTGACAACTATGACACAAAACAACTATGACAACACTTGACAACTATGACAACACTTCACAACTATGACAACACATCACAACTATGACACTTCACAACTATGACACAACACAATTATGACAACACTTCACAACTATGACAACACTTCACAACTATGACACAACACAACTATGACAACACTTCACAACTATGACAACACTTCACAACTGTGACAACACTTCACAACTATGACAACACTTCACAACTATGACACAACACAACTATGACAACACTTCACAACTATGACAACAGTTCACAACTATGACAACACTTCGCAACTATGAAAACACTTCACAACTATGACAACACTTCACAACAATGACAACACTTCACAACTATGAAAACACTTCACAACAATGACAACACTTCACAACTATGACAACACTTCACAACTATGACATCACTTCACAACTATGACAACACTTCACAACTATAACAAAGCTTCATAACTATGACAACACTTCGCAACTATGAAAACACTTCACAACTATGACAACACTTCACAACAATGACAACACTTCACAACTATGACAACACTTCACAACAATGACAACACTTCACAACTATGACAACACTTCACAACTATGACATCACTTCACAACTAAGACAACACTTCACAACAATGACAACACTTCACAACTATGACACTTCACAACTATGACTCTTCACAAAAATGACAACACTTCACAACTATGACACATCACAACTATGACAACACTTCACAACTATGACAACACTTCACAACTATGACAAAACTTCACAAGTATGACACATCACAACTATGACAACACTTCACAACTATGACAACACTTGACAACTATGACACAACACAACTATGACAACACTTGACAACTATGACAACACTTCACAAGTATGACAACACATCACAACTATGACACTTCAAAAGTATGACACAACACAAATATGACAACACTTCACAACTATGACAACACTTCACAACTATGACACAACACAACTATGACAACACTTCACAACTATGACAACACTTCACAACTATGACAACACTTCACAACTATGACAACACTTCACAACTATGACACAACACAACTATGACAACACTTCACAACTATGACAACAGTTCACAACTATGACAACACTTCGCAACTATGAAAACACTTCACAACTATGACAACACTTCACAACAATGACAACACTTCACAACTATGACAACACTTCACAACAATGACAACACTTCACAACTATGACAACACTTCACAACAATGACAACACTTCACAACTATGACAACACTTCACAACTATGACAACACTTCACAACTATGACAACACTTCACAACAATGACAACACTTCACAACTATGACAACACTTCACAACTATGACAACACTTCACAACTATGACCACACTTCACAACTAAGACAACGCTTCACAACTATGACAACACTTCACAACTATGACAACACTTCACAACAATAGCAACACTTCACAACAATGACAACGCTTCACAACTAAGACAACATTTCACAACTATGACAACACTTCACAACTATGACAACACTTCACAACTATGACAACACTTCACAACTATGACAACACTTCACAACAATGACAACACTTCACAACTAAGACAACACTTCACAACTATGACACATCACAACTATGACACTTCACAACTATGACAACATTTCACAACAATGACAACACTTCACAACTAAGACAACACTTCACAACTATGACACATCACAACTATGACACTTCACAACTATGACAACACTTCACAACAATGACAACACTTCACAACTAAGACAACACTTCACAACTATGACAACACCTCACAAATATGACAACACTTCACAACTATGACAACACTTCACAAATATGACAACACTTCACAACTATGACAACACTTCACAACTATGACAACACTTCACAACTATGACATCACTTCACAACTATGACAACACTTCACAACTATGACAACATTTCACAACTATGACAACACTTCACAACTATGACAACACTTCACAACTATGACAACACTTCACAACTAAGACATCACTTCACAACTATGACAACACTTCACAACTATGACAACACTTCACAACTATGACAACACTTCACAACTATGACAACACTTCACAACTAAGACAACACTTCACACCTATGACAACACTTCACAACTATGACACTTCACAACTAAGACAACACTTCACAACTATGACATCACTTCACAACAATGACAACACTTCCCAACTATGACAACACTTCACAACTATGACATCACTTCACAACTAAGACAACACTTCACAACTATGACAACACTTCACAACTAAGACAACACTTCACAACTATGACAACACTTCACAACTATGACAACACTTCACAACTAAGACAACACTTAACAACTATGACAACACTTCACAACTATGACAACACTTCACAACTAAGGCAACACTTAACAACTATGACAACACTTCACAACTATGACAACACTTCACAACTATGACAACACTTCACAACTAAGACAACACTTCACAACTATGACAACACTTCACAACTATGACAACACTTCACAACTATGACAACACTTCACAACTAAGACAACACTTCACAACTATGACAACACTTCACAACTATGACAACACTTCACAACTAAGGCAACACTTAACAACTATGACAACACTTCACAACTATGACAACACTTCACAACTAAGGCAACACTTAACAACTATGACAACACTTCACAACTATGACATCACTTCACAACTAAGACAACACTTCACAACTATGACAACACTTCACAACTAAGACAACACTTCACAACTATGACAACACTTCACAACTATGACAACACTTCACAACTAAGACAACACTTAACAACTATGACAACACTTCACAACTATGACAACACTTCACAACTAAGGCAACACTTAACAACTATGACAACACTTCACAACTATGACAACACTTCACAACTATGACAACACTTCACAACTAAGACAACACTTCACAACTATGACAACACTTAACAACTATGACAACACTTCACAACTATGACAACACTTCACAACTATGACAACACTTCACAACTAAGACAACACTTCACAACTATGACAACACTTAACAACTATGACAACACTTCACAACTATGACAACACTTCACAACTAAGACAACACTTCACAACTAAGGCAACACTTAACAACTATGACAACACTTCACAACTATGACAACACTTCACAACTAAGGCAACACTTAACAACTATGACAACACTTCACAACTTTGACAACACTTCACAACTATGACAACACTTCACAACTATGACAACACTTCACAACTATGACAACACTTCACAACTAAGACAACACTTCACAACTATGACAACACTTCACAACTTTGACAACACTTCACAACTATGACAACACTTCACAACTATGACAACACTTCACAACTATGACAACACTTCACAACTATGACAACACTTCACAACTAAGACAACACTTCACAACTATGACAACACTTCACAACTATGACAACACTTCACAACTAAGACAACACTTCACAACTATGACAACACTTCACAACTATGACAACACTTCACAACTATGACAACACTTCACAACTATGACAACACTTCACAACTATGACAACACTTCACAACTAAGACAACACTTCACAACTATGACAACACTTCACAACTATGACAACACTTAACAACTATGACAACACTTCACAACTAAGACAACACTTCACAACTAAGACAACACTTCACAACTATGACAACACTTCACAACTATGACAACACTTCACAACTAAGACAACACTTCACAACTATGACAACACTTCACAACTATGACAACACTTCACAACTAAGACAACACTTCACAACTATGACAACACTTCACAACTAAGGCAACACTTAACAACTATGACAACACTTCACAACTATGACAACACTTCACAACTATGACAACACTTCACAACTAAGACAACACTTCACAACTATGACAACACTTAACAACTATGACAACACTTCACAACTATGACAACACTTCACAACTATGACAACACTTCACAACTAAGACAACACTTCACAACTATGACAACACTTAACAACTATGACAACACTTCACAACTATGACAACACTTCACAACTAAGACAACACTTCACAACTAAGGCAACACTTAACAACTATGACAACACTTCACAACTATGACAACACTTCACAACTAAGGCAACACTTAACAACTATGACAACACTTCACAACTAAGACAACACTTCACAACTATGACAACACTTCACAACTATGACAACACTTCACAACTATGACAACACTTCACAACTATGACAACACTTCACAACTATGACAACACTTCACAACTAAGACAACACTTCACAACTATGACAACACTTCACAACTTTGACAACACTTCACAACTATGACAACACTTCACAACTATGACAACACTTCACAACTATGACAACACTTCACAACTATGACAACACTTCACAACTAAGACAACACTTCACAACTATGACAACACTTCACAACTATGACAACACTTCACAACTATGACAACACTTCACAACTAAGACAACACTTCACAACTATGACAACACTTCACAACTTTGACAACACTTCACAACTATGACAACACTTCACAACTATGACAACACTTCACAACTATGACAACACTTCACAACTATGACAACACTTCACAACTAAGACAACACTTCACAACTATGACAACACTTCACAACTATGACAACACTTCACAACTAAGACAACACTTCACAACTATGACAACACTTCACAACTAAGACAACACTTCACAACTATGACAACACTTCACAACTATGACAACACTTCACAACTAAGACAACACTTCACAACTATGACAACACTTCACAACTAAGACAACACTTCACAACTATGACAACACTTCACAACTATGACAACACTTCACAACTATGACAACACTTCACAACTAAGACAACACTTCACAACTATGACAACACTTCACAACTTTGACAACACTTCACAACTATGACAACACTTCACAACTATGACAACACTTCACAACTATGACAACACTTCACAACTATGACAACACTTCACAACTAAGACAACACTTCACAACTATGACAACACTTCACAACTATGACAACACTTCACAACTAAGACAACACTTCACAACTATGACAACACTTCACAACTAAGACATCACTTCACAACTATGATAACACTTCACAACTAAGACAACACTTAACAACTCACACTGTAGATAAAACTTTGGACGATGTTTCGCTCTGTCGTTCCGAATGAAAGAAACGTCGATAAGTCTTCATTTATGTACTCATCACCTGTTTCCGTGGGGAGTAGCGTGGGGAGAAGCGTGCGGAATAGCATGGGGAATAGCGTGGGGAGTAGCGTGGGGAGTAGCGTGGAGAGTAGCGTGGGGAGTAGCGTGGAGAGTAGCGTGGGGAGTAGCGTGGAGAGTAGCGTGGAGAGTAGCGTGGGGAGTAGCGTGGAGAGTAGCGTGGGGAGTAGCGTGGAGAGTAGTGTGGGGAGTAGCGTGGAGAGTAGCGTGGGGAGTAGCGTGGAGAGTAGCGTGGGGAGTAGCGTGGGGAGTAGCGTGGAGAGTAGCGTGGGGAGTAGCGTGGAGAGTAGCGTGGGGAGTAGCGTGGAGAGTAGCGTGGGGAGTAGCGTGCCGAACAGCGTGGGGAATAGCTTGGGGAGTAGCGTGGGGAGTAGCGTGGGGAGAAGCGTGCCGAACAGCGTGGGGAATAGCTTGGGGAGTAGCGTGGGGAGTAGCGTGGAAGTAGCGTGGGGAGTAGTTTGGGGAGTAGTGTGGGGAGTAGCGCGGGGAGTAGTGTGGGGAGAAGCGTGCGAAATAGCGTGGGGAATAGCGTGGGGACTAGCGTGGGGAGTAGCGTGTGGAGAAGCGTGCCGAACAGCGTGGGGAATAGCTTGGGGAGTAGCGTGGCTAATAGCGTGGGAGTAGCGTGGGGAGTAGTTTGGGGAGTAGTGTGGGGAGTAGTGTGGGGAGAAGCGTGCGGAATAGCGTGTGGGGAGTAGTGTGGGGAGAAGAGTGCGGAATAGCGTGGGGAAGAGAGTGGGGAGTAGCGTGGGGAGTAGTGTGGAGAGTAGTGTGGGGAGTAGCGTGGGGAGCAGCGTGGGGAGCAGCGTGGGGAGTAGTGTGGGAGTAGCGTGGGGAGTAGTGTGGGGAGAAGTGTGGGGAGTAGTGTGGGGGAGTAGCGTGGGGAGTGTCTGGAAGTGTGGCGAGTAGCGTGGGGAGGGGGGTAGGCGTGGAGTAGCGTGGGGAGGGGGTAATGTGGGGAGGGGGTAGCGTGGGAAGTAGGCGTGGGGAGAGGCGTGGGGGAGGGGGTAGTGTGGAAAGTAGCGTGGGGAGTAGTGTGGGGAGTAGTGTGGGGAGTAGCGTGGGGAGTAGTGTGAGGAGCAGTGTAGTAGGTGTGGGGAGTAGTGGGGAGTAGGGGGTGTGGGGAGTAGCGTTGGGAGTAGCGTGGGGAGTAGTGTCGGCAGTAGCGTGGGGAGTAGCGTGGGGAGTAGCGTGGAGAGTAGTGTGGGGAATAGCGTGGGGAGTAGCGGGGGAAGTACTGTGGGGAGAAGCGTGGGGAATAGTGTGGGGAGTAGCGTAGGAAGTACCGTGGGGGGGGTAGCGTGGAAGGTAGTGTGAGGAGTAGCGTGGGGAGTAGCGTGGGTAGTAGCGTGAGTAGTGTGGGGAGTAGCGTGGGGAATAACGTAGGGAGTAGCTTGGGGAATATCGTGTTGAGTAGCGCGGGGAGTAGCGTTCTGGAATAGCGTAGGAAGTAGCGTTTGGAGTAGCGTGGGGAGTAGAGTGTGGAGTAACGTGGGGAGTAACACGGGAAGTAGGGTGAGGAGCAGCGTGGGGAGTAGTGTGGGGAGTAGCGTGGAGAGTAGTGTGGGGAGTAGCGTGGGGAGTAGCGTGCGGATTAGCGTGGGGAATTTAAGACTAATAGCCCCACTGGTGGATGGAAAGTGTAGGGTGACAGGTGTATTAGAGATACGGAGGTGTGTAGGGAATGCTGGTGTGTGGGGCGTTAGGGCCTCTTGGAAGGGAGGGGGGAAAGGCGTGGGGGAAGAACATGGGAAAGGGGCGTCGGAGAGGGGCCTGTGGAGGGATGGGCGTTTTGGGGAGGGGCGTGGGCGGTGTAGGTGTGGTGTTGCACAACTCAATTATAACTTGTAGCGTAGCGACACATGTCTCGGTTCCTCACTGAGCTTCGTGGCTGCACTTGTTGGGCTCCCCCTCCCACATACACACAACTGCACCCTGCACATCTATCCTCCCTCACACTCGCCTCCCACACCTGCCCCCATCACCTGTACACACTCCCAAGTCCTCCCTTTACTCCCTGAAGCTCCTCATATCCTCACTTCCTTCGTCAACGCGCTGGTGACGTGTGTAAGACAGAAACAAAGTATTAACTCTGGGAGTTCACATCAGCACGGTTATTTTTCTTCATATTTCAAATGGCAGAAATGTTTACTGAGATTAAACAACTTGATAGAAATTGGGAAAATCTCTTTGTTCAGAGGTCACAGGTGGCACAGGTGGAGTCCGTGCCTTTGCTTGACGTCTGAGTCTCCAGCTGCCTAAACAGGACACTTGTTAGTACAGAGTGGAGGAAATCAATGTGAGTTGAGAAGAGTGACTTCAATTTGACCTTTTCTCTCTCTCTACGAGTTACTGAGTCGGTTATATGAACATCGAAAATACCTGTAAGCAAATGATAAGTAAGACACATGTGTAACAATTAAGTATGTTTATTCCGAAACGATTCGGAAATTTAAATAGCTTCAGAATATTATTTATCAAGGCTGTAGTCTGTTTTAACTTTGAATTTAAAATCTATTTTTCAAGTATCTGTAGTTTTTTTTTTTTATTTTATTTAATTAATTGTTTATAAAGCGGTCAACAGTTATTTCCTTCAGGATGTTTCTTAAAAGACCATTCTGTCATCACCTCTCTTGTAGTTACTTCTTGTGTCTGTTTCTTAAGGAACTGTGATCCACCAAAGTATAATCCTTTGCTATTCATTTCTACATTTCTACCTAGTTTTAGCCGCAGTCTCTTGCAAGGTACAATATCAAATGCCTTCTTGCATGTTTGCAATCGTGTCATTACGATTTCGTGAGTCAGCCTTCTTGCATTTCCTAACACCTCATATCCGACACTTACGCTGCTGGTAGTGCTGAAGGCCGCTATGGTAGCAGTAACCAGTATTATCCCACAACAGCCTATCATTTAAAGTATTTCCAGAGTCTTGTCGAACCTGTTACTGGCCAACCTGAATACTGATATTAGATGACACCAGCCAGCGACGTCACTGCTGCTGCCTCCACTGCCTGCCTACCATTGAACAACACGCTACACTAGGGAGCAGCACTACAGGAGGCCTACAGGGTGCACTGTAAAAGGTCCACGGGGAGCACAGCAGGAGGCCTACAGAAAGTGCTGCAGGAGGCCTACAGGAAGCACTGCAGGAGGCCCACAGGGACCACTGCAGGAGGCTGAGAGGCCTCCTGCATTCATTTATTATTCTAATCTATTTTTTAAGATTACCCAATAAATCACGCGTAATGTCTCCCGCTTTTAGCCCATGCTCACCCTACCTCTGGTAATATACGTACTAGCGTCTCCAACTCTGAGTATCTGTTTTTATCTACATACTGTCATTATCACAACACTTCTCTAGACATCACCTCACACGTTATCAAACAAAATTGCCAAACACATCGTCAGACGCAACATCGCCAGACGCAACATCGCCAGACGCAACATCGCCACTTGTGGAGAAAATTTCTCCAGGAGGGAGGTATCAGCCCTTTTCAGCCCCTTCAGCCCCTTTCAGCCCTGAGGGGCCCAGCCCTCTCAGAAGGGGCAAATATCTTGTTTACTGCTACAGCGAGTAATTGACCCCAGATGCAGTACCAGTATGTGACGTGGCTCGATGCTCCGTGCGGTCCTGTGTTGCAGAGTGTATTTTAATAAGAGACAATACATCTCTTACTTTAGCAGGACAATTAAGGAAAATCCTGCTCCCACTTTATTACCATAGTAAAGATAGTGGACATTGTTGTCTATACTTAAGACAGCAAGAATCAAACATTCTGCTTTGCTTCATCGAAGAAGTGGCAAGGAAGCAAAAGTACTATGTCAGCTTTTCCTTTGTGCAAGGGGCAGTGACGGCATGGGGTGCTGTGGCATCTTCAGATTACTTTTGACTCTACTGAGAGTGACACTGATGCCAGGATAACCAACAAAGAACGATCTGTGCGTTAGTGTGAACAAAGTATCTCATAAAACACAATAAACACTTAAGAGAAGTGTAATCAGCTTCTTTAGTGATAAGATTGTGAACAATAAAGACAAATCTTGTGGAACATAGTGTACCAGTGTGCGTATTCCTAGACTATGAAAGACGTGGACATCCAAGGACACTTCAGCTTCTATCAAGTCACCGATATCTGTCGAAGGTGTGAAGAACACCATAGCTCACGTTACAAGAACAAGGTAGGTTACGAATTTCCTGTAGTACGGGGGACTGCGCAGTTCTTGAGTCGCAAGGAGTTTGTAATCAACCTATAGTCGGCAGTAAGGTGCGGACTTTTGAGTCCAAACAAGTATGTAATTTGTCAGCCATCAGTGAATGAAATATGGTGACATAACACCCCCTAGGGGTAATTTACAATCTTACAAATTATAAATCTTAACAGCCCGTTGAGAGATGACTTCGACAGCTTCTCAAGACCTCGTCTGCAGGGGCGGCTGTGCAGGCGATGAGCTGTCTTTCTAAGTTACGTACAAACTCTTTAAACTTAGCTGGTAATCCCATTTCTCAACAACATCGCCAGACGCAACATCGCCAGACGCAACATCGCCAGATGCAGCATCGTCAGGCTTACCATAACAGCAGCAAGTAAATTGGTGTTAGTTGCTGTAGTGATCATGTTCCTCCTTGCAACACCTCTAAATGATCTTGGAAACGTGAGTAAGGCTGCCCAATTTGCTAGTCTCTCTCTCTCTCTCTCTCTCTCTCTCTCTCTCTCTCTCTCTCTCTCTCTCTCTCTCTCTCCCTCTCTCCCTCTCTCAACTCTCTCTCTCTCTCTCTCTCTCTCTCTCTCTCTCTCTCTCTCTCTCTCTCTCTCTCTCTCTCTCTCTCTCTCTCTCTCTCTCTCTCTCTCTCTCTCTCTCTCTCTCTCTAACTCTCTCTCTCTCTCTCTCTCTCTCTCTCTCTCTATCTCTCTCTCTCTAAGGATCCCTAACTTTATTGACAAACTATTGACAAGGATTCCTAACTTTACTGACAAGCTAAGAGCTATTACCTACATCAGCTCATTTGAAAGCACTTTTATTGTTTTGAAACATACAAACAGGGAACAGGATGAAGTTGGAGCCATCTGTGGGCCAGCATTTTCATTTGATTAACTGACTTTATCTCGTTCACATTACAATGCTGTACGAATGTGTTCCAAACTCCAGTCATCCTGGGGATAAATGATCTCAGATGAAGTGATGAGCTGGAGGAGGGTACAGTTAAAGTGAAGTTGCTGCTTTCTGCCCGTCATGTGGTATAGAAGCTTCCTTCTCGCTGTCCTCGAAGTGGAGCCAAGTATGGTTCTTTGACAATGTTGGCCTTGTACATAACAGTAAGGCTGCTCACATCTCTACTGTGTTGAGGGATCTGCTGAAATGACGGATCTATCCAGGATGGGTCCGGGCGAGAGATGAGATGTCTTGCTCTGTTCTCTACTCTGGCAAGCAGTCGCAGATGAGAGGGGGGGGGGCAGGCAAACCAAGAAAGTGGAGCATACTCAAGGTGTGAGCGTACTTGTGCCTCATACAGACTCTTGCAGCCCCTACTGTCAAGCAGATGCGAGATACGTCGAAGTGCTGAAAGCTTCCTGGTTGCCTTGTTTGCAAGATTTACAACATGGTTCTTCATGGTTACTTTGGAGTCAAATTTCACCCCAAGGATATCAACTGCTTCCCCAGGTACCAACACTCTCCCATTTATACTTACTACTGCACCAGCATTACCATCATAGTGTCCAGAGACCATCATCATTTGTGTTTTCTCAGGTGCAAATGTTACCTACCATCGGATTCCCCAAACTGATATAACTCTTAGGTGGTGATTGATGTAGCTTAGCGCAGCTGGCATTTCTTCCCTTATATAAGTAAATGTCAGTGTACAGTCGTCTGCATATACATGGGATTCTGGGATGAGATGAAGAAGCTCAATGAAGTAGACATACCATAACAATGGTCCCAGCTCACTTCCTTGTGGAACACTTGTCCCAATAGGATGTCTTGCTGATTCCGTTCCTTTAAGAATTACCCTTAGAGATCAACCATGAAGATAATCACTTAGGAGACATAGTGTAGAGCCTGTAATTCCCAGTGTTTGCAGTTTTGCCAAGAGGCCCTGGTGCCACACTCGGTCTAAAGCCCATGTCCAGTGCTGCCACACAACAGATCAGCAGCAGAGTCACCTTTTCCGAAGCTATATTGACGGTCACAAAGTAGTGAGTTGTAGTCAAAAAACTCTGCGATTTGTCTTGAGAGTATTATCTCAAGAATCCTGCCAATGATTGAGAGGAGTTACACTGGTCTGTAGTTGCTGATTTCTACTCTGCTCTTCTTTTTGTAAACAGGGACTACATTTGCCTCTTTCCACAGAGAAGGTCATTTACACTGTACTAGGCAGTGCTGAACAATGCGAGTTAGAGGTGCTGCTAGCTGGTCGGCACATCTCAGCAATCTTTGGCTCAACTTGTCTGGGTCTACAGACTTTTTCTTGGTCAAGCGATTTGAGAAGAAGATGCACCTCCTCCTGCCTTATTGTCAGCACTGACAGTTTTGGCACAGTTCTTGCTGGATCAGGAACTTGCATGTTGGTAGCAAAGTGTTCGGCATAGAGGTCCGCTTTCTCTTGACTACTAGTAGAGGTGGTCCCATCCTGTCGACTTAGAGGTGGAATGAGTTCATCTGGCAGATAACCTTGTCTGTTCTTCACCAGGGACCAAAAGGCTTTGGAGCCTACGCTGCCTGCTGCTCTCCCTCCCTGAACCCCACCTTCCTTCCTTCCTTCCTTCCTTCCTTCCTTCCTTCCTTCCCTCCCTCCCTCCCTCCCTCCCTCCCTCCTGGGGAGGAAGAAGTTAGATAACATTCTGTACAACAACTTTTTCAACGAGGAAGTACACGCGAATATTTATGTCAGTCATGTGTGTGTGTGTGCGTATGTGTGTGTGTGTGTGTGTGTGTGTGTGTGTGTGTGTGTGTGTGTGTGTGTGTGTGTGTGTGCGTGTGCGTGTGTGTGTGTATGTGTGTGTACTCACCTAGTTGTACTCAGTCAGTTGTGGTTGCAGGGGTTTAATCATAGCTCCTAACCCCGCCTGTTCACTGGCCGCTACTGGGTCACTCTCCCTACACCATGAGCTTTATCATACCTCTGCTTAAAGCTATGTATGGATCCTGCCTCCACTACATCGCTTCCCAAACTATTCCACTTCCTGACTACCCTGCGACTGAAGAAATACTTCTTAACATTCTTGTGATTCATCTTAGTCTTCAACTTCCAATTGTGACCCTTTGTTGCTATGTCCCATCTCTGAAACATCCTGTCTCTGTCCACCTTGTCAATTCCTCTCAGTATTTTATGTCCTTATCATATCCCCCTATCTCTCTTGTCCTCCAGTGTCGTCAGGTCGATTTCTCTTAAGCTCTCCGATTATGACATGCCACTTAGCACCGGGGTTAGTCTTGTTGCAAACCTTTGACTTTCTATAATTTCGTTAAGTGCTTGGGTGGGTGTGGGCTCCAAACTGGTGCTGCATACTCCAGTATGGGCCTGACATACACGGTGTATAGGATCCTGAGCGATTCTTTATTGAAATGTCGAAATGTTATTCTTAGGTTTGCTAGTTGCCCATATGCTGCAGCAGTTATTTGGTTGATGTGCGCCTCAGGAGATGTGCCTGGTGTTTTACTCACCCCAGGATCCATTTCCTTGAGTGAGGTTTGTAGTCTCTGACCCCCTAGATTGTACTCCGTCTGCAGTCTTCTTTGCCCTTCCCCAGTCTTCATGACTTTTCACTTGGTGGGTTGAATTCCAGGAGCCATTTTCTGAACCAGGCCTGCAGCCTGTCCAGATCCCTTTGTAGTTCTTCCTGGTCCTCGTCCGATTGAATTCTTCTTATCAGCTTCACATCAACTGCAAACAGGGACACTTCTGAGTCTATTTCTTCCATCATGTCGTCACATATACTAGAAACAGCACCGGTTCTAGGACTGACCCCTGTGGAACGCTGCTCGTCACAGTCGCCCACTCTGACACCTCATCACGTACCATGACTCGCTGATGTCTTCCCGACAGGTATTCCATAATCCATTGCAATGCCTTCTCTGTTATACCTGCCTAGTCCTCCAGCTTATGCACAAATGTCTTGTGTGGAACAATCCAAGGAAACGCAATCTACCCACCCATCTCCAGTAGGTTAGTGACACAGAACTTCCCGTCCCTGAAACCGTGCTGGTTATCGTTGATAAGCTCATTTCTTTCTAGGTGCTCCGCCACTCTCCTCCTGGTAATCTTCTACATGACTTTGTCTACCATGTATGTCAGCGACTACATTTGCTGTCTTCCATATCTCAGGTAGTCACCCTGTTTCGATCGATGTGTTGAGTATTGTTGTTAGGGGTACACATAGCGCCTCTGCACCCTCTCTCAGGACCCATGGAGAGGTGTTATCCGGCACCATCGCCTTTGAGGTGTCTAGCTCGCTCATAAGTCTCTTCACTTCTTCCTCGGTTGTACGTATTGTGTCCAACACTTGGTGGTGTATGCCATCTCTCTGTCTTTCTGGAGTCCCTTCTGTCTCCTCTGTGAACGCTTCTTTAAATGTTGAGCTCCTCACATACTTCGAGATCGATTCTTGTGATCACTCCTCCTTCCTTCTTCAGTCTGATTACCTGGTCCTTGACTGTTGTTTTCCTTCTGATGTAGCTGTACAGCAGCTTCGGGTCAGATCTGACTTTTGCTGCTATGTCATTTTCGTAGGGTCGTTGGGCCTCCTTTCCTGTGCATATTCATTTCTGGCTCTGAGACTGTTCTTATTCTCCTGGGTCCTTCGCCTTCTGTACTTCTTCTATTCTCCAGCACACTTGGTTTTGGCCTCTGTACACCTTTAGGTGAACCAAGGGCTCATCCTGGCTTTCTCGTTATTTCTGGTACCCTTAGGTACAAACCTCTCCTCAGCTTACTTGCATATTGTTATCACATATTCCATCATCTCACTTACAGACTTCCCTGCCAGTTCTCTGTCCCACTGAACCCCATGCAAGAAATTCTTCATGCCTGTGTAGTCCCCTCTTTTGTAGTTTGGCTTCATTCATCCTGCCCTTCCTGTTTCCCTCACCACTTGTAACTCTTCTATGTATTCGAAGCTCAGAACCGCGTGGTCATTGGCCCCAGTTGGTCTTTCATATGTGATATCCTCAACATCTGCACTACTCAAGGTCTTGGAGTCTTGCTGATTCATCCTATTCTCTCACTCTCGTAGTGTCCCTTACGTGTTGGTACATGAGGTTTTCCAGTACTACCTTCATCATTTTAGCCTTCCAGGTTTCTGGGCCCCCCATGTGGCGCCAGGTTCTCTCAGTTGATTTCCTTGTAACTGAAGTCACCCATGATCAGCAGCTTTGCCCTGCTCGTATGAGCCCTTCTGGCCACTTCAGTCAGTGTGTCAACCATTGCTCTATTACTCTCATTGAACTCTTGCCTTGGCCTCCTGCTATTCTGTGGTGGATTATTCATCACTGCAATTACCATCTTGGGACCTCCAGACTTAAGCGTTACTATTATACTGTCTCTTGCTTTTACTCTGTCTCCTCTCTCAAGCACGTCAAAATCCCATTGGTTTTTAACCAGCAGTGCCATTCTTCCTCCCCCTCTGTTCTCTCTGTCTTTTCTCAGGATCTGATATCCCATTCGAAATATGGCATTTGTTATCATTCGTTTGAGCTTGGTTACTGTGAGAGCTATGATGTCCAGTGATGCCTCTTTGACTCTTTCATGCCACTCCTCCCACTTATTCGTTATTCCATCGGCGTTGGTGTGCCATACTTTCAGTTTTCTCTCCAACACTGTGTTCTGGGGGTCTGTGAGGGTGGGGGACCTGGCAGTGTCCTGTGCTGTAGGATTCTACAGCAAAGTGTGGGTAGGGGGCTGTAAGTGTGGATTGTGGTTTGTGTTGGGATAATATTTGGTTGTGGGGTTCTGGGGGTGGTTGTGTGTGTGCTTGCACCTGTTCCTCTGCCCTGCTCTGGTTGTCCTCTGCTGACTCTGTCCTTGTCTCTCTTCCTAGCCCCTTTCGTTTTTGTGCCCTCTCGCTCAGCTGCTGTCGTTCAGTTCTTGTTCTGACTCAGTCTAGGGACACTCTCTTGTATGTTGATGATTCCTTCAGCCATAGTTTCTCTATTTGTGGTTGCAGGGGTCGAGTCATAGCTCCTGGCCCCGCCTCTTCGCTGATTGCTACTAGGTCCTCTCTCTCCTTGCCCCATGAGCTCTATCATATCTCGCCTTAAAACTATGTATGGTTCCTGCCTCCACTACATCCCTTTCTAGGCTATTCCATGGCCTGACTACTCTATGACTGAAGAAATACTTCCTAACATCCCTTTGATTCATCTGAGTCTTCAACTTCCAATTGTGACCTCTTGTGTCTGTGTCCCATCTCTGGAACATCCCGTCTTTGTCCACCTTGTCTATTCCGCGCAGTATTTTATATGTCGTTATCATGTCTCCCCTGACCCTCCTGTCCTCCAGTGTCGTCAGGCCGATTTCCCTCAACCTTTCTTCGTAGGACAATCCCCGTAGCTCTGGGACTAGTCTTATTGCAAACCTTTGCACTTTCTCTAATTTCTTGACGTGCTTGACTAGGTGTGGATTCCAAACTGGTGCTGCATACTCCAGTATGGGCCTGACGTAGATGGTATACAGAGTCTTAAACGAATCCTTACTGAGGTATCGGAACGCTATCCGTAGGTTTGCCAGGCGCCCGTATGCTGCAGCAGTTATCTGATTGATGTGTGCCTCAGGAGATATGCTCGGTGTTATACTCACCCCCAGATCTTTTTCCTTGAGTGAGGTTTGCAGTCTTTGGCCATTTAAACTATATTGTGTCTGCGGTCTTCTTTGCCCTTCCCCAATCTTCATGACTTTGCAATTGGCAGGGTTAAATTCAAGGAGCCAGTTGCTGGACCAGGCTTGTAGCCTGTCCAGGTCTCTTTGTAGTCCTGCCTGATCCTCGTCCGATTTGATTCTTCTCATTAACTTCGCATCATCTGCAAACAAGGACACTTCTGAGTCTATCCCTTCCGTTATGTCGTTCACATATACCAAGAACAGAACAGGTCCTAGGACTGACCCCTGTGGAACCCCGCTTGTCACAGGCGCCCACTCTGACACCTCGTCGCGTACCATGACTCGTTGTTGCCTCCCTGTCAGATATTCTCTGATCAATTGCAGTGCCTTTCCTGTTATGTGTGCCTGGTCCTCTAGCTTTTGCAGTAACCTCTTGTGAGGAACTGTGTCGAAGGCCTTCTTGCAGTCCAAAAATATGCAGTCGATCCACCCCTCTCTCTCTTGTCTTACTTCTGTCACCTTGTCATAAAACTCTAGTAGGTTTGTGACACAGGATTTTCCTTCACTGAAACTGTGCTGGTTGTCAATTATACACTTGTTTCTTTCCAGGTGCCCCACCACTCTCCTCCTGATGATCTTCTCCATGACCTTGCATACTATACACGTTAGTGATACAGGTCTGTAGTTTAGTGCCTCATGTCTGTCTCCCTTTTTAAAAATTGGGACTACATTTGCCATTTTCCATACCTCAGGGAGTTGCCCAGTTTCAAATGATGTGTTGAAGATCTTTGTTAATGGCTCACACAATATCTCTGCTCCCTCTTTAAGGACCCATGGAGAGATGTTGTCTGGTCCCACCGCCTTTGAGGTGTCAAGTTCGCATAGCAGCTTCTTCACCTCCTCCTTGGTTATATGTACCTCATCCAGCACTTGCTGGTGTGCCCTCCAATTCTGATTTCTTGGAGTCCTACTGGTTTTCACTGTAAATACCTCTTTAAATCTTGTGTTGAGCTCCTGACAAACCTCTCGGTCGTTTCTTGTGAATTCCCCATCACCCTTCCTCAGTCTGATTACCTGGTCCTTGACTGTTGTTTTCCTCCTGATGTGGCTGTACAACAGCTTCGGGTCAGTCTTTACTTTTGATGCTGTGTCATTTTCATATTGTCTCTGAGCCTCCCTTCTTATCTGTGCATATTCGTTTCTGGCTCTTCGGCTGATTTCTTTATTTTCCTGAGTTCTCTGTCTTCTGTACCTTTTCCATTCTCTAGTACACCTAGTTTTTGCCTCCCTACACCTTTGGGTGAACCAAGGACTCGTTCTGTTCTTCCCATTATTTCTGTTTCCCTTGGGAACAAACCTCTTCTCTGCCTCCTTGCATTTTGTTGCTACATAGTCCATCATTTCTTGAACTGGTTTTCCTGTCAGTTCCCTCTCCCACTGAATGTCTTGAAGGAAGTTCCTCATGCCTGAGTAGTTCCCCCTTTTGTAGTTTGGTTTTTCCCAGCCTATTCCTGCTACTCTCTCCACTTGGAGCTCAACTATGTAGTCGAAGCACAGAACCACATGATCACTAGCTCCCAGGGGCCTTTCATACATGATACCCTCGATGTCCGAACTACTCATGGTGAATACAAGGTCCAGCCTTGCTGGTTCATCCTCTCCTCTCTCTCTGGTAGTGTCTCTAACATGTTGATGCATGAGGTTTTCCAGTACCACATCCATCATCTTGGCTCTCCATGTTTCGGGACCCCCATGGGGCTCCAGGTTTTCCCAGTCAATCTCCTTGTGATTGAAATCACCCATAACTAGTAACTTTGCTCCTCCTATGTGTGCTCTCCTGGCCACCTCGGCTAGTGTGTCGATCATTGCTCTGTTCCTCTCATCGTATTCTTCTCTTGGCCTCCTGCAGTTCTGTGGTGGGTTGTACATTACTGCAATTATCACCTTATGTCCCTCAGACTGGATTGTTCCTACTAAGTAGTCCCTTTCGCCAGTGCCATCCATTCCTTCCATTTTCTCAAAACCCCACTGGTTTTTAATGAGCAGTGCAACTCCTCCTCCCCCTCTCCTCCCTCTGTCTTTCCTGAGGATTTGATATCCGGATGGAAAGATTGAATCTGTTCTTATTCTGGTGAGTTTTGTTTCTGTGAGTGCTATTATGTCTGGGGATGTCTCTTTGATTCTTTCGTGCCACTCCTCATACTTGTTTGTTATTCCATCTGCATTTGTATACCACACCTTCAACTTCTTTTCTAAGACTGTGGTCTGGGAGGTATATTGGGGTTGGGGAAGTGGGAGACCTGGTAAGGAACTATGGGTTGTTGCTGTGGGGGTGGGGTTTGTAATGTAGTGGGTGGGGGGGGGCATTGGATGTGGCATGGGTGTTTTGATTTAGAGTGTTTGGTTGCAATGGGGTTGACCTGGTTGGGAAGCTTCTATAGGAAGTTGTGAGGGAGGCTGTATTTGATCTTCTTCCTGGGTCTGGGATCTCCTGTCTGTCTTCTCCATCCCCTCTCTTTCCTCCTTTCGCCTTTGTACCATTTCTCTCAGTTTCTGCCTTTCTTCTTGTGTTCTGTTGCGGTCGAGATACACCTTCCTGTATGCCGGCATGTCCCTTAATCGTGCTTTCTCCTGCAGGATCCTGGTCCGAGTCGCTTCTGCCTTGAAGGTCACTCTCACTGGCCGGGTTCTTTTTTTTACAAACCCCCCTATTCTCCGAAAATTTTCCAGCTGGGTCATGTCGTCTTCTCCTATTGCTTTCATGAGTTCTACTAGGTCCTCTCTCTCCCTGCTCCATGAGCGTAATCATACCTCATCTTAAAGCTATGTATGATTCCTGCCTCCACTACCTCACCTACCTCACCTATTTGTGATTCCAGGGGTCGAAACTCAGCTCCTGGCCCCGCCTCTTTACTGACAGCTACTAGGTCCTCTCTCCACCTGCTCCGTGAGTTTTATCATACCTCGTCTTAAACCTATGTATGGTTCCTGCCTCCACTACCTCACTTTCCAGATTATCCTACTTCCTGACAACTCTTTGACTGAAGAAATACTTCCTAACATTCCTTTGACTCATCTGAGTCTTCAATTTCCTATTTTGACCTCATGTTTCTGTGTCCCATCTCTGGGCCACCCTGTCTCTGTCCACCTTATCTATTCCTCGCAATATTTTATATGTCGTTATCATGTCTTCCCTAACCCTCCTGTGCTCCAGTGTCGTCAGGCCTATTCCCCTTAACCTTTCTTCGTGAGACATTCCCCTTAGCTCTGGAACTAGCCTTGTTGCAAACCTTTGCACTTTCTCTAATTTTTTGACATGCTTCACCAGGTGTGAGTTCCAAACTGGTTCTGCATACTCCAGTAAGGGTCTGACGTGCACGGTGTACAGTGTCCTGAACGATTCCTTACTGAGGTATCGGAACGCTATTCTTAGGATTGCCAGGCGCCCATATGCTGCAACAGTTATCTGGTTGATGTGTGCTTCTGGACAACGTACTCGGTATTATGATCACCCCAAGATCTTTCTCCTTGAGTGAGGTTTGCAGTCTTTGGCCACCTAGCCTATACTCTGTCTGTGGTCTTCCTTGCCCTTCACTGATCTTCATGCCTTTGCATTTTGCTGGGTTAAATTTGAGTAGCAAGTTGCTTGACCACGTAACCAGCCTGTCTGTCCAGGTCTCTTTGAAGTCCTTCCTGATCCTCATCTGATTAAATTCTTCTCATTAAATTCACATCATCTGCAAACAGGGACTCTTCTGAGTCTATCCCTTCCGTTATGTCATTTACATATACCAAACACAGCACTGGTCCTAGGACTGACCCCTGTGGAACCCCGCTCGTCACAGGCACCCATTGTGATACCTCATCTTGTACAATGATTATTGTCGCCTCCATGTCAGGTATTCTCTGATCCACTGCAGTGCCTTCCTATTATACGTGCTTGATCCTCTAGCTTCTGCACTAATCTCTTGTGAGGAACTGTGTCGAAGGCCTTCTTGCAGTCCAAGAAAATGCAGTCAACCCACCCTCTCTCTCGTGTCTTATTTCTGTTACCTTGTTATAAAACTTCAGATAGTTTGTGACACAGAATTTTCCTTCCATAAAATTATCCTGGTTGCCATTTATAATCTTGTTCCGTTCCAGGTGCTCTACCATTCTCCTCCTGATAGTCTTCTCCTTGACCTTGCATACTATACACGTCAGTGACACTGGTCTATAGTTAAGTGCCTCGTTTCTGTTTCCTTTCTTAAAAATGGGAACTACATTTGCCATGTTCTATACCTCAGGTAGTTGCCTAGGTTCGAGTGATGTGTTGAAGATCGTGGTCAGTGGCACACACAGTGTCTCTGCTCCCTCTTTAAGGACCCATGGGGAGATGTTGTCCGGTCTCATTGCCTTTGAGGTATCAAGGTCACTTAGCAGCTTCTTCACCTCCTCCTCAGTTGTGTGTATGTCATCCAACACTTGTTGGTATATTCCTTGTTGATGTCCCCCGCTGTTCTGTCTACCCAGAGTTCTTCCTGTCTCCACTGTAAATACTTCCTTAAATCTCATGTTGAGCTCATCACATACCTCTTGATCGTTTCCTGTGAGTTTCTTGTGAGTTCCCCACCTTCTTTCGTCAGCCTGATTACCTGGTCCTTGACTGTTTTCTTCCTCCTAATGTGACTATACAGCAGTTTCGGGTCAGACTTGACTTTTGATACTGTGTTGCTTTCGTACTGTCACTTGGCCTCCCTCTTTATCTGTGCATACTCGTTTCTGGCTCTTTGACTAATCTCTAGTGCACTAAGTTTTTGCCGCCCTAAACCTTCGGGTAAACCAAGGGCCCATTCTGATCTTCCTATTATTTTTGTTTCCCTTGGGAACAAACCTTTCCTCTGATAAATTAGACACATGTGCAACTCTTGGGTATCTTTATTGAGGAAACGTTTCGCCACACAGTGGCTTCATCAGTCCATACGAAGGAGAATCTTGAAGAACAGGAGGAGAATGAGGTAATCAGTCCCTCAACCTTGAGTCGATGTGGTCAGTCCATCAATCTTGAATAGAATACAGCGTAATGTAAAGTAAAAGGACACAAGTGCAACTAATGTGACATTTTATTATGGCAACCTTTCGCTCTCCAGGAGCTTTGTCAAGCCGTATGTATGCGCGAAGAAGTAGCTTATATACCGTAGGCAGAAGAGGTGCAGCAGTCGTAGGTGGTGTCACATTTGTCCAATGTGAGAGTAGGTCGTGCCCAAGGGTTAGGCAAGCGGAGAATTCCCAAGTATTAAGATCCTAAGAAGTTGCAGTGTCTGACAGGATTGTAGATGAATGGCTCAGAGAACCGACACGTTGATAAATTAGACTCATGTGCAACTCTTGGGTATCTTTATTGAGGAGGTAGAAAGGCATTATATATAGGGGGAGAGTGAGGTATGACAGGAGAACGGCAGAATATATACTCAGCCAAATTACCACTGCCAACATCCAACGGAAATTGAAGCTATCACGATAACTACAAGACCTGTGCTCCCACAGCAAATGGAGCGAAATGGGACGACTAGAAATCATAAGTAACTTATCTTCCTATACACTAACCGTCACCGAGACAGAAGCCCTCAGCCTAGGGCTCAAGTTTACTACCGGCCTCAACAAGAAACATAGTCTGGTGGATATGGTAACCAAGAACCAACCTTTTGGAGGCTCCGAGTTTCAAAAAGGCTTTGTTCAAGGAATTATCACTGCTGCAGCTACTGAGCCTTCAAGACCGGTCATTCCCAGAAGATATATCCAAGCACTCAGGGACTTGGCCAACAACGATGATATCGTCATTACAACCGCTGACAAAGGAGGTGGTGTGGTGTTACTCGACACTATCGACTACAACAATAAAGTTTTAAATCTTCTCAACGATGTCAACACATGCCAGCCTGTATCAGAATCAGTGCTACTTCAAAGTACCCAGACTTTTCTTCAAAAGGCTCTTAGCATCTTACGAAAATCAGAACAAGACAAAAAGCTACATAAAATTTTACCAGGTCAACCGAAACCAACACGCCTGGCATCCCACTATGTCCTGTCACTTCGGGCATAGGGAGTGCACCACACAGACTAGCCGGCCACCTTGCCAAATACCTTTCAGCGCTTCTGGGCACCATCAGTCAAGCCCACCTCAAGCACTCAGGTGACCTTCTCTCCCGAATTTCCAACCTGAATGTTAAAAACAAAAGCATGGCTTCCTTCGATGTCACAGCTCTCTTTACCAACGTTCCTACTGACGCTGCAATCAATATTCTGAGACAGAGACTCACTGAAAACCACGACCTCCCTTTACCTCTTCTAGATTTAATCAGTCTAGTGAATCTTTGTGTTAATTTCAACTTCTTCAAGTATCAGGACAGCTGTTACAAACAGTGCTTTGGGATGGCAATGGGCAGCCCGCTCAGTGCTGTGCTTGCCAACCTCTTCATGGAAAACCTAGAGACAGAGAAATTCAGCACCCTCATTCCCAACACCGTTACCTAGCTAAGATACGTTGATGATATATTGGTTTTCTACCCGAGACGTCTCAGTATCCAGGCCCTTCTCAACAAGATCAATACATCCGATCCATCAATAAAGTTTACACTTGAACTCGAAAATGATGGCAAACTTCCTTTCCTCGACGTTCTCCTGTGCAGATCTCCCGACAGTGACAAACTTCCCTTCAAAGTGTATAGAAAACCTACCAACAAGGACGATCTTATACACTTTTATTCACACCAAGACACCCGCACTAAAAGAGGAGTCGTCATTGGCTTCTTTTTGAGAGCTCTTCGCATCTCCAGCCCTTGTTTTCTTGAAGAAGAATGTACTTACATAACACAAGCCTTTACACGTCTTCAGTTCCCATCTTTCTTCATCCAAGATTGCAGACTCAAAGCACAAGCTGTCCTCAACAAACCGCCCATGGAACAGCCCTCTAAGCTGTTCATAGTGCTCCTATATGGTGATGTTGCCACGAATACTCGCCGGGCACTTGCTATGAGTAACATCAACGTTTCCACCATAAACACATCCTCTATCAAAGACCTCACTACGAAACGCAGCCCCACACCTCTAACTTCTACAGCAGGCGTCTAAACTATCCCCTGTGGATTCTGTCCCAAGAAATATGTAGGCGAGACAGGAAGAGATCTTGCAGTCCGCCTGAACGAGCATCGAAATGCCTGTAACACAGACGATTTAAGGTACGCCTGTGTCCTCCACAGATACTCCACGAGGCATTTGATGAACTGGAATGAGGCACAACTCGTTCTCACCGAAGCAGATCTCAGACGCCGACGGTGCCTAGAAGCCTCACTAATCGCCGTCACCGACACGATAGAACGTAACACTGGAAACCACAAAATTTCAAAACATTAGCGTACATGATACTTGAGCGCCACCAACCCAACAACACAGGAGTCACCCCGTCCTCATCCCAACATGGCATTCTTCAGGTCACCACGCGTCACTCACACCTCACTCTCCGCCTACATATAATGTCTTTCTTACTCTGTATGTTAGAAGTGATCAAGGTCCCAGGACCGAAACGTTTTCTAATAAATATGTCATTGTGTTTGCTTACGTGTCTTTCTAAACCGAGGTAATCAATCCCTCAACTTTGAGTCGATGTGGTCAGTCCATCAATCTTGAATAGAATACAGCATATGTGCGGAGAAGTAGCTTATATACCGTAGGCAGAAGAGCTGCAGCAGTCGTAGGCGGTGTCACATTTGTCCAATGTGGAAGTAGGTCGTGCCCAAGGGTTAGGCAAGCGAAGAATTCCCAAGTAGTGCAAGAAAGGTATAAAATACATAAAATAACGACAATATGAAAGTTAAGACACATGTGCAACATCTGGGTATCTTTATTGTAGACGTTTCGCCATCCAGTGGCTTTATCAAGACAAATTCTAGGACATAATTAGAAGACAGTAGAAATATATACGAAAGATGAGGTAATCAGTCCCTCAGCCTTGGAGTTAGTGGTCACAGCATCGTGGTGGAGGAGAATCTGGAGCAAAGGCGAACGAACGAATGAACAAGTTCAGGTAAGATCCAAAATGGGATGAGCGGGGAAGACGGGACATACGAAGAGTAGCTCTGGAGAGGAGTGTTCTTAGTCGTAGAAATAGAGCCAGGGCTTAACCCAGCAGCGAAGGCGATCGTGGGACAGACATTGAGAACAGAAATTCAGGCTCTTCTGTTGGGACTCGGGTGGGGTGAACGGGGAGGACGGGACAGGCAAAGATTAGTACTAGAGAGGAGTGTGGAATTGAGCCATGTCTTAACCCAAAAGCTAAGGCGAACGTAGGCCAGAGAATGGTCCCTGTCAGAGAAGGTACCTGTCAGAGAATCCAAGGTTATTTGTAAATAGGGTTAGCAGCAAGATCATACAAGGAGTAGAAAAGGTTGTGTTGGTTTGTGGGTCTGCGAATGTCTTCGTCAAGGAGAGAGGTCCAGTAGTCAGGTCGTGTCTCAAGTTTGTCTATCTGTCTGTCACTGAGCGTCTTCCAGTACAGATTCAGCGCAGGGATGTCTAATTGGGCATTGAGAGACTCGCTTGTGGTAAAGTCCTCCCATCTGACATCAAACACCCAGCGCAGCGCCTTGTTCTGGACACGCTGCAGTTTAAGTAAGTTTGTTTCAGCTATAAGAGAGAGGGCTAGAGGAGAGTAAGTTATCCGAGGACGTATTAGGGATTTGTAGAGGTGTAGTTTGGTGCGTTGGGAGGCATGTTGAAGCTTGTAGAGGCCCTCAAGGGCCTTACTAGCTATTGCATGCCTTTAGTGAATGTGTCCGTGTAATCGAAGAAGGTAGCCAAGATTAACGCCAAGGACAGTGCCAGATTGTGTGATGGGGATGTAAGTGCGGGTGTCAGCTGTTCTGAGCTCGACGGGTAATGCGGGATCACGTTTCCTACAGTTAAAATATGTAATGCTGGATTTATCTACATTGGATTTGATCCTCCATTTTTGTTCCCAGAAGGCTATCCTGTCGACCTCATTTTGTATTTTGTGTGTGAGTGTATCTACATTGGCATGAGTGATAAGTTGTGTAATGTCGTCTGCATAGGCTAGTGTGATGGAGTTGTGGTATACAGGTGTTGAAATGTCGTTAGTGTATAAAAAGTAGAGGGTAGGGGAGAGGACAGATCCCTCGGGTGCTCCAGCATTTAGTGTGAAGTAGTCAGAGTAACAGCCTTGGAATTTGATTCTCATGGTACGGCCCTCTTGGAAGTTGCAGAGGAGTTTACGAGTAGTGAGAGGCAGGTTAAAGTTAGTGCAGAGTTTGTACTTGAGCCCTTCGTACCAGACAGTGTCAAAAGCTTTTTCAACGTCTTTTGCAACCAGGGCTGTCCTGTTTCTTGGTTTTGTGTTTATGTGGATGTAGTTGAGAATGATGTTAATGGCATCCTGTGTGGATCTGTGAGTTCTGAAGCCAAACTGGCCATCAGAAAGTAGGGAGTTGTGTTCCAGATATATGCGAAGTCAGTGGATGATGATTTTTTCAAAGAGTTTTCCTAAAGTTTCGAGGAGGCTGATAGGGCGATAGTTTCTAGGGTCAGAGTGGTCTTTATTGGGTTTAGGAAGGAGGATAGCAGTAGCAGCTTTGATGAGGGAAGGGAAGTATCCAGAGGCAAGGGAGGCATTGAGGAGGTTTGTGTAGGCAGTAATGATAGATGAGAGTAAGACACATGTGCAACATCTGGGTATCTTTATTGTAGACGTTTCGCCATCCAGTGGCTTTATCAATACAAATTCCAGGACATAACTTGAAGACAGTAGAACTATGTACAGAAGATGAGGTAATCAGTCCCTCAACCTAGGAGTAGGTGCGAACAGCACCATAGTCGTGGAGATTCTGAAGCAGAAGAAAGAATCCTGGCGCTTATATATTAACGTCAGGTGAAGCAGACGAGGGCAAATTCACTGGTGGGCGGGATTCCCCAGTGGATTGTTAGCAGACAAGATTAGGTTAAGGACATGTGAGTAGTCTGATTGATAAGCTTGAGAGATTACCATCGAGAGCAAAGGCAAAAAGACTGGCGGTTATATAGGTGTCAGTGTATAAGGACGTGTAGCAGACGAGGGCATAGTCACTGGTAGGCGGGATTCCCCAGTGGAAGTAGGTCCTACCCAAAGGGATGGGTTAGTTGTAGCAGCGGTGAAGAAGGTCTCGTAGATGTCCTCTGAACCAAGATTCCATGATGTTGCAGTGTCTGACAAGTTGTGCAAGAAAGGACAGAGGACATCTACGAGACCTTCTTCACGGCTGCTACAACTAACCCATCCCTTTGGGTAGGACCTACTTCCACTGTGGATTCCCACCTACCAGTGACTATGCCCTCGTCTGCTACACGTTCTTATCCACTGACGCCTATATAACCGCCAGTTTTCTTGCCTTTGCTCCAGATTCTCCTCCACCACGATGCTGTGAACACTAACTCTAAGGCTGAGGGACTGATTACCTCATCTTTTGTATATAGTTCTACTGTCTTCTAATTATGTCCTAGAATTTGTATTAATAAAGCCACTGGATGGCGAAACGTCTATAATAAAGATATCCAGATGTTGCACATGTGTCTTAACTTTCAATTCCCAAGTATTAAGATCCTACGGTATATAAGCTACTTCTCCGCACATATGCTGTATTCTATTCAAGACTGATGGACTGGCCACATCGACTCAAGGCTGAGGGACTAATTACCTCACTCTCCTCCTGTTCTTCACGATTTTCTTTTGTATGAACTGATGAAGCCACTGTGTGGCGAAACGTTTCCTCAGTAAAGATACCCAAGAGTTGCACATGTGTCTAATTTATCAACATGTCGGTTCTCTGAGCCATTCATCTACAATCCTGTCAGACACTGCAACTTCTTGGGATCTTAATACTTGGGAATTCTTCGCTTGCCTAACCCTTGGGCACGACCTACTTCCACAATGGACAAATGTGACACCACCTACGACTGCTGCAGCTCTTCTGCCTACGGTATACAAGCTACTTCTACGCACATATGCTGTATTCTATTCAAGATTGATGGACTGACCACATCGACTCAAGGTTGAGGGACTGATTACCTTACTCTCCTCCTGTTCTTCACGATTCTCCTTTGTATGGACTGATGAAGCCCCTGTGTGGCGAAACGTTTCCTCAATAAAGATACCCAAGAGCTGCACATGTGTCTAATTTATCAACGTGTCGGTTCTTTGAACCATTCATCTACAAACCTTTCCTCTGCCTCGTTGCGTTTTGTTGTTACGTATTCCATCATTTTGTTTACTGACTTTCTTACCAATACTCTGTCCCACTGAACCTCCTGCAGGAAGTTCCTCATACCTGTGTAGTCGTCCCTTTTATAGTTTGGCTTTTCCCATTCGACTCCCGTTAGCCTCTTCACATGTAACTCAAATATTTATTCAAAACTCAAAATCACGTGATCACTAGTTCCAAGGGGCCTCTCGTATGCTATGTCCTCAATGTCTGAACTGCTCAGGGTGAACACGAGATCCAGTCTTGCTGGTTCATCCTCTTCTCTCTGGTAGTGTCCCTGACATGTTGATGCATGAGTTTTTCCAGTAAAACATCCATCATCTTGGCTCTCCATGTTTCGGGAGCCCCATATAGCTCCAGGTTTTCCCAATCAGTCTCCTTGTGATTGAAATCACTCATAACTAGTAACTTTGCTCTGCCCGAGTGAGCTCTTCTGGCCACCTTCGCCAGTGTGCCCACAATCGCTGTGTTGCTCTCTTAATATTACTCTCTTAGCCTCCTGCAGTTCTGTGGTGGGTGATACATCACTGTAATGACTACCTTATGTTCCCCAGAATGAATTGTACCAACTATGTAATCACTTTCGCCAATTTCGTCCATTCCTTCCATTTTCCCAAATCCCCATCGGCTTTTTATAAGCAGCGCAACTCCTCCCCCCCCCCTCTGCTCCTTCTATCTTTCCTCAGGATCTGATATCCGGGTAGGAAGATTGCGTCTGTTTTTGTGTTGGTGCATATGTGTGTGTGTGTACTCACCTGTGTGTGTGTGTGCGTGCGTGTTCGAGTGCGTGTGCGTATGTGTGTGTGTGTGTGCGTGTGTGTGTGTGTGTGTGTGTGTGAGTGTGTGTGTGTGTGTGTGTGTGTGTGTGTGTGTGTGTGTGTGTGTGTGCGTATGAGTGTGCGTGTGCGTATGTATGTGCGGCAAATATTTGAGTTGGGTGATGCTTAACAATGTTACTCTGTTGGTATTTTATGATCGTCGGCCAACACATGTTCACTCGCCAGTCTCGTATATACAACACATGTTCACTCGCCAGTCTCGTATATACAACACATGTTCACTCGCCAGTCTCGTATATACAACACATGTTCACTCGCCAGTCTCGTATATACAACACATGTTCACTCGCCAGTCTCGTTATATACAACACATGTTCACTCGCCAGTCTCGTATAAACAACACATGTTCACTCGCCATCTCGTACATACAACACATGTTCACTCCATTGTCTGTACATACAACACATGTTCACTCCCGCCAGTCTCGTATATACAACACATGTTCACTCTCAAGTCTCGTATATACAACACATTTTCACTCTCCAGTATCGTATATACAACACATGTTCACTCTCCAGTCTCGTATATACAACACATGTTCACTCGCCAGTCTCGTATATACAACACATGTTCACTCGCCAGTCTCGTATATACAACGCACATGCCTCACTCCAGTCTCGTATATACAACACATGTTCACTCGCCAGTCTCGTATATTATTAACACATGTTCTCGCCAGTCTCGTATATACAAGCATGTTCCACTCGCCAGTCTCGTACATACAACACATGTTCACTCGCCAGTCTCGTATATACAACACATGTTCACTCTTGATCTCGTATATACAACACATGTTCACTCTCAGTCTCGTATATACAACACCATATTCACTCTTCCAGTCTCGTATATACAACCACATGTTCACTCGCCAGTCTCGTATATACAACATGTTCCTCGCCAGTCTCGTATATACAACACATGTTCACTCGCCAGTCTCGTATATACAACGCATGTTCACTCGCCAGTCTCGTATATACAACACATGTTCACTCTGCCAGTCTCGTATATACAACACATGTTCCTCGCCAGTCTCATTATACAACAACATGTTCAATCACCAGTCTCGTATATACAACACATGTTCACTCTTGATCTCGTACATACAACACATGTTCCTCGCCAGTCTCGTATATACAACACATGTTCACTCTTGAGTCTCGTATATACAACACATGTTCACTCGCCAGTCTCGTATATACACAACACATCCTTCTTCCCCGCCAGTCTCGTATATACAACATATGTTCACTCCGCCAGTCTCGTATATACAACGCATGTTCACTCGCCAGTCTCGTATGCAACACATATTCACTCGCCAGTTTCGTATATACAACACATGTTCCTCGCCAGTCTCGTATATACCAACACATGTTCACTCGCCAGTCTCGTATACAACACATGTTCACTCCCCGGTCTCATTATACAACACATTCACTCGCCAGTCTCGTATATAACTTACATGTTCAATCGCCAGTCTCGATTATACAACACATTGTTCATCACTCCAGTCTCGATACATACAACACATGTTCACTCATGATCTCGTATATACAACACATGTTCACTCCGCCAGTCTCGTATATACAACATATTCACTCGCCAGTCTCGTATATACAACACATGTTTCACTCGCCAGTCTCGTATATACAACATATGTTCACTCATACAGTCTCGTATATACAACGCATGTTCACTCGCCAGTCTCGTATATACAACGCACATGTTCACTCGCCAGTCTCGTATATACAACACATGTTCACTCCTTGATCTCATATATACAACACATATGTTCACTCCTTGATCTCGTATATACAACACATGTTCACTCGCCAGTCTCGTATATACAACACATGTTTCACTCTCAGTCTCATTATATACAACATATGTTCACTCGCCAGTCTCGTATATACAACACATGTTCACTCCGCCGATCTCGTTATATACAACACATGTTCCACTCGCCAGTCATATGCCAACATGTTCACTCGCCAGTCTCGTATATGCAACACATGTTCACTCGCCAGTCTCGTATATACAACACTTGTTCACTCCCCGCCAGTCTCGTATATACAACACATGTTCTCGCCAGTCTCGTATATACAACACATGTTCTCGCCAGTCTGTATATGCAACACATGTTCCTCGCCATCTCGATATACAACACGTATTCATTCCTCCGCCAGTCTCGTATATACAACACATGTTCACTCGCCAGTCTCGTATATACAACACATGTTCACTCCAGTCTCGTATATACAACACATGTTCACTCGCCAGTCTCAATACACAACACATGTTCACTCCCCCGCAAGTCTCGTATATACAACACATGTTCACTCGCCAGTCTCGTATATAACAACACATGTTCACTCCTTGATCTCATATACCAACACATGTTCACTCGCCATCTCGTATATACAACACTTGTTCACTCCTTGATCTAGGTATATACAACACATGTTCACTCGCCAGTCTCGTACATACAACACATGTTCACTCTCCATCTCGTATATACAACACATGTTCACTCGCCAGTCTCGTTATATACAACACATGTTCCTCACCAGTCTCATCGCATATATAACGCATGTTCACTCCCCAGTCTCGTATATACAACACATGTTCACTCGCCAATCTCGTATATACAACAACATGTTCTCGCCTTGATCTCGTATATACAACACATGTTCACTCCATTGTCTCGTATATACAACACATGTTCACTCGCCAGTCTCGTATATACAACACATGTTCTCGCCGTCTCGTATATACAACACATGTTCACTTAACCAGTCTCGTATATACAACACATGTTCTCCGCCGATCTCGTATATACAACACATGTTCACTCGCCAGTCTCATTACGCCACAACACATGTCATTCTCCGCAAGTCTCGTATATACAACACATGTTCACTCGCCAGTCTCGTATATACAACACATGTTCACTCGCCAGTCTCGTATATACAACACATGTTCACTCGCCAGTCTCGTATATACAACACATGTTCACTCGCCAGTCTCGTATATACAACACATGTTCACTCGCCAGTCTCGTATATACAACACATGTTCACTCGCCAGTCTCGTATATACAACACATGTTCACTCGCCAGTCTCGTATATACAACACATGTTCACTCCCCCTTCCGATCTCGTATATACACATGTTCATCCTTGATCTCGTATATACAACACATGTTCCTCGCCAGTCTCGTATATACAACACATGTTCACTCTCCAGTCTCGTATATACAACATATGTTCACTCGCCAGTCTCGTATATACAACGCATGTTCACTCGATCTCGTATATACAACACATTCTGCTCCCGCCAGTCTCGTATATACAACACATGTTCACTCGCCAGTCTCGTATATGCACATGTTCACTCGATCTCGTATATACAAACCTTGTTCACTCATAGTCCTCGTATATACAACACATATTCCTTCCACTTATTTAGTCTCGTATATACAACACATGTTCACTCCGCCGATCTCGTATATACAACACATGTTCACTCGCCAGTCTCGTATATACAACACATGTTCACTCGCCAGTCTCGTATATACAACACATGTTCACTCGCCAGTCTCGTATATACAACACATGTTCACTCGCCAGTCTCGTATATACAACACATGTTCACTCGCCAGTCTCGTACATACAACACATGTTCACTCGCAAGTCTCGTATATACAACACATGTTCACTCGCCAGTCTCGTATATACAACACATGTTCACTCGCCAGTCTCGTATATGCAACACATGTTCACTCGCCAGTCTCGTATATACAACACTTGTTCACTCGCCAGTCTCGTATATACAACACATGTTCACTCGCCAGTCTCGTATATACAACACATGTTCTCGCCAGTCTCGTATATCAACACATGTTCACTCGCCAGTCTCGTATATACAACACATGTTCCACTCACCAGTCTCGTATATATAACACATGTTCCTCCCCAGTCTCGTATATACAACACATGTTCCTCACGCCAGTCTCGTATATACAACACATGTTCACTCGCCAGTCTCTTATATACAACACATGTTCTCGCCAGTCTCGTATATACAACACATGCTTCACTCCACGCCAGTCTCGTATATACAACACATATTCACTCCCCGCCAGTCGTATATACAACACATGTTTCACTCGCCAGTCTCGTATATACAACACATGTTCACTCGCCAGTCTCGTATATACAACACATGTTCACTCGCCAGTCTCGTACATACAACACATGTTCACTCGCAAGTCTCGTATATACAACACATGTTCACTCGCCAGTCTCGTATATACAACACATGTTCACTCGCCAGTCTCGTATATACACATGTTACTCCGCCAGTCTCGTATATACAACACATGTTCACTCATGATCTCGTATATACAACACATGTTCACTCACCATAGTCTCGTATATACAACATGTTCTCGCCGGTCTCGTATATACAACACATGTTCTCGCCAGTCTCGTATATACAACACGCATGTTCTCGCCAGTCTCGTATATACAACACATGTTCCTCCCGCCAGTCTCGTATATACAACACATGTTCACTCACCTGTCTCGTATATACAACATGTTCACTCGCCAGTCTCGTATATACAACACATGTTCACTCGCCAGGTCTCGTATATACAACACGTATTCACTCCCGCCAGTCTCGTACATACAACACATGTTCACTCCGCAAGTCTCGTATATACAACAACATGTTCACTCGCCAGTCTCGTATATACAACACATGTTCTCGCCAGTCTCGTATATGCACTTTACATGTTCACTCTTAGTCTCGTATATACAACTTACTTGTTCACTCTGATCTCGTATATACAACACATGTTCACTCTTGCCAGTCTCGTATATACAACACATGTTCACTCGCCAGTCTCGTATATACAACGCACATGTTCCACTCGCCAGTCTCGTATATACAACACATGTTCATTCGCCAGTCTCGTATATACAACACATGTTCACTCACCATCTCGTATATTAACACATGTTCACTCCGCCAGTCTCGTATATACAACACATGTTCACTCCCGCCAGTCTCGTATATACAAGCACATGTTCTCGCCAGTCTCGTATATACAACACATGTTCACTCGCCAAGTCTCGTATATACAACACATGTTCACTGCCAGTCTCGTATATGCAACACATGTTCACTCGCCGGTCTCATATATAACACATGTTCACTCGCCGTCTCGTATTGTACACAACACATGTTCACTCGCCGAATCTCGTATATACAACACATGTTCACTCGCCAGTCTCAGTATATACCAACACATGTTCACTCGCCAGTCTCGTATATACAACACATGTTCACTCACCAGTCTCGTATATACAACACATGTTACTCGCCAGTCTCGTATATACAACACATGTTCCTCCTTGCCAGTCTCGTATATACAACACATGTTCACTCCGCCAGTCTCGTATATACAACACATGTTCACTCACCAGTCTCGTATATACAACATGTTCACTCTTGATCTCGTATATACAACACATGTTCACTCACGCCAGTCTCGTATATACAACACATGTTACTCGCCAGTCTCGTATATACAACACATGTTCCTCGCCAGTCTCATATACAACACATGTTTCACTCCATGATCTCGTATATACAACACATGTTCACTCGCCAGTCTCGTATATACAACACATGTTCCTCTGCCAGTCTCACGTATATACAACACATGTTCACTCGCCAGTCTCGTATATACAACACATGTTCACTCGCCAGTCTCGTATATACAACACATGTTCACTCGCCAGTCTCGTATATACAACACATGTTCACTCGCCAGTCTCGTATATACAACACATGTTCACTCGCCAGTCTCGTATATACAAGCGTTTACATTTTTGAGTGAATTCACGTACGTGTTTTGATTTTCACATAGTAAATGTTTCCATATTTTGTTTATATCTTAAATATTGATATTTTAGTATATTAAGTTTCTGTTAAACTTAAATGACTGTGATACAGTCACCTCTTTTATAAAGTTCTGTTATATACAGTTAGCTCTCTTATGAGACTTTTCTATATACAGTCAACTCTCTCTTATAAGTCTCTTGTGTATACAGTCAACTCTCTTATAAGACTCTACTAT
>NC_091312.1:30771816-30791816 GCF_038502225.1 Cherax quadricarinatus
CAGTCTTTGGCCACCTAGCCTATACTATGTCTGCTGTCTTCTTTGCCCTTCTCCGATCTTCATGACTTTGTATTTGGCAGGGCTGATTTCGAGAAGCCAGTCGCTGGACCTCGTGTTCAGCCTGTCCAGGTCTCTTTGAAGTCCTGCCTGATCCTCATCTGAGTTAATTCTCCTCATTAATTTCACATCATTTGCGAACAGGGACACTTCTGAGCCTATCCCTTCCATCATGTCATTCACATATACACATACACATGTACTCACCTAACTGTGGTTGCAGGGGTCGAGACTCAGCTCCTGGCCCCGCCTCTTCACTGATCGCTACTAGGTCCTCTCCGGCTCTGCTTCCTGAGCTTTGTCATACCCCGTCTGAAAGCTATGTATGGTTCCTGCCTCCACTACATCACTTGCTAGGCTATTCCACTTCCTGACTACTCTATGACTGAAGAAATACTTCCTAACATCTCTCTGACTCGTCCGAGTCTTCAGTTTCCAATTGTGACCCCATGTTTCTGTATCCCCTCTCTGGAACATCCTGTCTATGTCCACCTTATCTATTCCACGCAGTATTTTTTTTTATGTCGTTATCATATCTCCCCTGACCCTCCTGTCCTCCAATGTCGTCAGTCCGATTTCCCTCAACCTTTCTTCGTAGGACATTCCCCTGAGCTGCGAAACTAGCCTTGCTGCAAACCTTCACACTTTCTCTAATTTCTTGACGTGCTTGACCAGGTGTGGGTTCCAAACTGGTGCTGCATACTCCAGTATGGGACTGACGTACACAGTGTACAGTGTCTTGAACAATTCCTTACTATGGTATCGGAACGCTATTCTCCGGTTTGCCAAGCGCCCATATGCTGCAGCAGTTATCTGATTGATGTGTGCCTCCGGTGACATGTTCGGTGTTATGATCAACCCAGGATCTTTCTCCTTGAGCAAGGTTTGCAGTTTCTCGCCACCTAGCCTATACTCTGTGTGCGGTCTTCTTTGCCCTTCTCCGATCTTCATGACTTTGCATTTGGCCGAGTTGAATTCAAGAAGCCAGTTGCTGGACCACGTGTCCAGCGTGTCCAGGACTCTTTGAAGTCCTGCCTGATCCTTATTAACTTCACATTATCTGCGAACAGGGATACCTCTGAGTCTATCCCTTCCATCATGTCATTCACATATACCATAAATAGCACTGGTCCTAGGACCGACCCCTGTGGGACCCCGCTCGTCACAGGTGCTCACTGTGATACCTCATCCCGTACCATGACTCGTTGTTGCCTCCCTATCAGGTATCCTCTGATCCATCGCAGTGCCCTTCCTGTTATAAGCGCCTGATCCTCTAGTTTCTGCACTAGTCTCTTGTGAGGAACTGTGTCGAAGGCCTTCTTGCAGTCCAAGAAAATGCAATCAACCCACCATTCTTTCTCGTGTCTTACTTCTGTAGCTTTGTCATAAAACTCCAGAAGGTTTGTGACACAGAATTTGCCTTCTATGAATCCGTGCTGGTTGTCGTTTATAATCTTGTTCCATTCCAGGTGCTCCATCACTCCATCACTCCATGACTGGGGCTCTGGTGGCCTGGTGGTTAACGCTCTCGCTTCACACGGTGAGGGCCTGGGTTCGATTCCCAGCCAGAGTAGAAACATTGGACGTGTTTCTTTCCACCTGTTGTCTATGTTCCCCATCAGTAAAATGGGTACTTGGGTGTTAGTCGACTGGTGTGGGTCGCATCCTGGGACACTGACCTAAGGAGGCCTGGTCACAGACCGGGCCGCGGGGGCGTTGACCCCCGGAACTCTCTCCAGGTAAACTCTCCTCCTGATAATCTTCTCCATGACTTTGCATACTATACACGCCAGTGACACTGGTCTGTAGTTTAGTGCCTCTTCTCTGTCTCCTTTTTTAAAAATGGAAACTACATTTGCGGTCGTCCATACCTCAGGTAGTTGCCCAGTTTAAAGGGATGTGTTGAAGAATGTGGTTAATGGCACACACAGTATATCTGCTCCCTCCCTGAAGACCCACGGAGAGACGTTGTCTGGTCCCATTGCCTTTGAAATATCAAGATCACTCAGCAGCTTCTTCACTTCCTCATCAGTCGTGTGCATATAGTCCAGCACTTGTTGGTCTATTCCCTGTTGGTGTCCCACCTCTGTCCTGTCTTCCCAGAGTCCTTCCTATCTCCACTGTGAATACTTCCTTAAATCTCTTGTTGAGCTCCTCGCATACCTCTTGATCGTTTCTTGTGAGTTCCCCAACTTCTTTCCTCAGCCTGATCACCTGGTCTTTGACTGTCGTCTTTCTCCTAATGTGGCTAAACAGCAGTTTCAGGTCAGACTTGACTTTCGATTCTATGTCGTTTTCATACTGTGGCTGGGGCTCCCTCCTTATCTGTGCGTACTCGTTTCTGGCTCTTCGACTGATCTCCTTATTTTCCTGGGTCCTTTGCCTTCTGTACCTCTTCCATTCTCTAATGCACTTAGTTTTTGCCTCCCTGCACCCTCGGGTAAACCAAGGGCTCGCTTTGTTTCTATTGCCTTTGGAAACAAACCTTTCCTCTGCCTCCTTGCATTTTGTTGTTACATATTCCATCATTTCATTTACTGACTTTCCTACCATTTCTCTGTCACATTGCACCTCTCGCAGGAAGTTCCTCATACCTGTGTAGTCCCCCCTTTTATAGTTTGGCTTTTCCCATTCGACTCCTGTTACCCTCTCCACTTGTAACTCTACTATGTAATCAAAACTCAGGACTATATGGTCACTAGCTCCGAGTGGCCTCTCATACGTGATGTCATCAATGTCTGAGCTACTCAGGGTGAACACGAGGTCCAGTCTTCCTGGTTCATCCTCCCTCTCTCTCTGGTAGTGTCCCTGATGTGTTGATGCATGAGGTTTTCCAGTACCACATCCATCATCTTGGTTCTCCATGTTTTGGGGCCAACATGAGGCTCCAGGTTTTCGCAGTCGATCTCCCTGTGGTTGAAATCACCCATAACCAGTACCTTTGCTCTGCACGATTGAGCTCTTCGTGCCACCTCAGCCAGTGTGTCCACCATTGCTCTGTTGTTCTTGTCATATTCCTCTCTTGGCCTCCTGCAGTTCTGTGGTGGGTTATACCTCACTGCAATGACTACCTTATGTTCCCCAGATTGAATTGTATTTACTATGTAGTCCCTTTCTCCAATCTCGTCCATGCCTTCCATTTCCTCAAAACTTCATCGTTTTTTTATGAGCAGTGCAACCCCTCCTCTCCCTCTGCTCCTTCTGTCTTTCCTCAGGATCTGATATCCCGGTGGGAAGACTGCTTCTGTTATTGTCTCAGTGAGTTTCGTTTCTGTGACTGCTATGATGTCTGGGGACTTCCCGTTGATTCTTTCATGCCATTCCTCGTATTTGTTTGCTATTCCATCTGCATTTGTGTACCACACCTTCAGCTTCTTGTCTGTCACGGTGGACCTGGGAGAATTTTGGGGTTGGGGGAGCAGGAACCCTGGGGGGGCCTGTTATGCAGGGTTCTCCATGACATCGTATGTACATATTAGTGGGGAAGTGTGCCATAATAATATGAATATTGTAGTTGTAAGGAATAATTTTATAATTCATAATGTGCTTTTGGAGGTACTGTAAAGTACTCTAACTATAATTATAAAGAATGGAGTTAGTGATTTATTTTCCAAGGATGTTTGGGTACGCAGAGTAAGCGTGGGGGAGGAGGTCACGTGACGTTAGGATGGCGGTAGAAGCTGGCGTCGGAGATGCTGTATATTTTAAGTTAAGTTTGCAATAATACACTCATTCTGTTTATCCAATTCAAGCCATAGGCTTTCATATGGCTTACCTGTATGTTAACCCAGGCTCTGACATGGTCAGGGTGCTGTGGGATGAGTGATGAAGTAAGAAATGAGGTTTGTGGTGCCATGACGGCCTGACGCTGACGAAGCCTAGTGTTATGGTGGCTGAACCTCCAGCCAGCTGTGTGTACCTTCATTTGGGCGTGTAGAATTAAGGTTTTTATGTTATGGTGATTAAATAGATATATTTTCTTAATTGGGATTTTTGCCTAACCCTCTGTTAACCAACCCCTTGAAGTAACACATACTGGTTTAGCGCTTTCTGTTTATTTACTGGGATAGCCCTGGGTGGCCTGTTTATGCCTGAGTGGTGTGTAACTTTTACCTTTACCCTTAGACCAGGCTCAAGCCCCCAGGATCCCACATTTCTGCGTAACATGGGGGCCTGTCAATGGGAGAATTATCAAATTTTTGTGGTAATTCAAGTTTGCAACTTGGAAAGTCAATAATAATTCTTTACTGGGTTGGTCAGAGGAAACATTCACTATAACACTCACACTAAAATAATAATTTACCTTTGTTTGTAATATTGCTAGTTTTTAGGGTGTTATTATTAACTAATACCCTGTGAATAATTTACTTTTGTGTGCAACATTGCTAGTTTTTAGGGTGTTATTATTAATTAATACCCTGTGAATAATTTACTTTTCTGTGTAATATTGCTAGTTTTTAGGGTGTTATTATTAACTAATACCCTGTGAATAATTTACTTTTGTTTGCAATATTGCTGGTTTTTAGGGTGTTATTATTAATTAATACCCTGTGAATAATTTACTTTTCTGTATAATATTGCTGGTTTTAGGGTGTTATTATTGATTAATACTCTATAAATCATTTACCTTTCTGTGCCATATTGTTGATTTTTAGGGTGTTATTATTAATTAATACTCTATAAATCATTTACCTTTCTGTGCCATATTGTTGATTTTTAGGGTGTTATTATTAATTAATACTCTATAAATCATTTACCTTTCTGTGCCATATTGTTGATTTTTAGGGTGTTATTATTAATTAATACTCTATAAATCATTTACCTTTCTGTACCATATTGTTGATTTTTAGGGTGTTATTAATACTTGATATTTTGTGCATAATTTACCCTTGCAGGTACAATCTTGCTGATTTTTAGGGGGATATGCTTCTTTTTCTGTCTCATAAACACGCTAGATAACAGGGATATCTTGCTACTCCTACTTACACTTTGGTCACACTTCACAGACACGCACATGCATATATATATATATATATATATATATATATATATATATATATATATATATATATATATATATATATATATACATACATCTAGGTTTTTCTCCTTTTTCTAAATAGCTCTTGTTCTTTTTTATTTCTTCTATTGTCCATGGGGAAGTGGAAAAGAATCTTTCCTCCGTAAGCCATGCGTGTCGTATGAGGCGACTAAAATGCCGGGAGCAATGGGCTAGTAACCCCTTCTCCTGTATACATTTACTAAAAAAGAGAAGAAGAAAAACTTTATAAAACTGGGATGCTTAAATGTGCGTGGATGTAGTGCGGATGACAAGAAACAGATGATTGCTGATGTTATGAATGAAAAGAAGTTGGATGCCCTGGCCCTAAGCGAAACAAAGCTGAAGGGGGTAGGAGAGTTTCAGTGGGGGGAAATAAATGGGATTAAATCTGGAGTATCTGAGAGAGTTAGAGCAAAGGAAGGGGTAGCAGTAATGTTAAATGATCAGTTATGGAAGGAGAAAAGAGAATATGAATGTGTAAATTCAAGAATTATGTGGATTAAAGTAAAGGTTGGATGCGAGAAGTGGGTCATAATAAGCGTGTATGCACCTGGAGAAGAGAGGAATGCAGAGGAGAGAGAGAGATTTTGGGAGATGTTAAGTGAATGTATAGGAGCCTTTGAACCAAGTGAGAGAGTAATTGTGGTAGGGGACCTGAATGCTAAAGTAGGAGAAACTTTTAGAGAGGGTGTGGTAGGTAAGTTTGGGGTGCCAGGTGTAAATGATAATGGGAGCCCTTTGATTGAACTTTGTATAGAAAGGGGTTTAGTTATAGGTAATACATATTTTAAGAAAAAGAAGATAAATAAGTATACACGATATGATGTAGGGCGAAATGACAGTAGTTTGTTGGATTATGTATTGGTAGATAAAAGACTGTTGAGTAGACTTCAGGATGTACATGTTTATGGAGGGGCCACAGATATATCAGATCACTTTCTAGTTGTAGCTACACTGAGAGTAAAAGGTAGATGGGATACAAGGAGAATAGAAGCATCAGGGAAGAGAGAGGTTTATAAACTAAAAGAGGAGGCAGTTAGGGTAAGATATAAACAGCTATTAGAGGATAGATGGGCTAATGAGAGCATAGGCAATGGGGTCGAAGAGGTATGGGGTAGGTTTAAAAATGTAGTGTTAGAGTGTTCAGCAGAAGTTTGTGGTTACAGGAAAGTGGGTGCAGGAGGGAAGAGGAGCGATTGGTGGAATGATGATGTAAAGAGAGTAGTAAGGGAGAAAAAGTTAGCATATGAGAAGTTTTTACAAAGTAGAAGTGATGCAAGGAGGGAAGAGTATATGGAGAAAAAGAGAGAGGTTAAGAGAGTGGTGAAGCAATGTAAAAAGAGAGCAAATGAGAGAGTGGGTGAGATGTTATCAACAAATTTTGTTGAAAATAAGAAAAAGTTTTGGAGTGAGATTAACAAGTTAAGAAAGCCTAGAGAACAAATGGATTTGTCAGTTAAAAATAGGAGAGGAGAGTTATTAAATGGAGAGTTAGAGGTATTGGGAAGATGGAGGGAATATTTTGAGGAATTGTTAAATGTTGATGAAGATAGGGAAGCTGTGATTTCGTGTATAGGGCAAGGAGGAATAACATCTTGTAGGAGTGAGGAAGAGCCAGTTGTGAGTGTGGGGGAAGTTCGTGAGGCAGTAGGTAAAATGAAAGGGGGTAAGGCAGCCGGGATTGATGGGATAAAGATAGAAATGTTAAAAGCAGGTGGGGATATAGTTTTGGAGTGGTTGGTGCAATTATTTAATAAATGTATGGAAGAGGGTAAGGTACCTAGGGATTGGCAGAGAGCATGCATAGTTCCTTTGTATAAAGGCAAAAGGGATAAAAGAGAGTGCAAAAATTATAGGGGGATAAGTCTGTTGAGTGTACCTGGTAAAGTGTATGGTAGAGTTATAATTGAAAGAATTAAGAATAAGACGGAGAATAGGATAGCAGATGAACAAGGAGGCTTTAGGAAAGGTAGGGGGTGTGTGGACCAGGTGTTTACAGTGAAACATATAAGTGAACAGTATTTAGATAAGGCTAAAGAGGTCTTTGTGGCATTTATGGATTTGGAAAAGGCGTATGACAGGGTGGATAGGGGGGCAATGTGGCAGATGTTGCAAGTGTATGGTGTAGGAGGTAGGTTACTGAAAGCAGTGAAGAGTTTTTACGAGGATAGTGAGGCTCAAGTTAGAGTATGTAGGAAAGAGGGAAATTTTTTCCCAGTAAAAGTAGGCCTTAGACAAGGATGTGTGATGTCACCGTGGTTGTTTAATATATTTATAGATGGGGTTGTAAGAGAAGTAAATGCGAGGGTCTTGGCAAGAGGCGTGGAGTTAAAAGATAAAGAATCACACACAAAGTGGGAGTTGTCACAGCTGCTCTTTGCTGATGACACTGTGCTCTTGGGAGATTCTGAAGAGAAGCTGCAGAGATTGGTGGATGAATTTGGTAGGGTGTGCAAAAGAAGAAAATTAAAGGTGAATACAGGAAAGAGTAAGGTTATGAGGATAACAAAAAGATTAGGTGATGAAAGATTGAATATCAGATTGGAGGGAGAGAGTATGGAGGAGGTGAACGTATTCAGATATTTGGGAGTGGACGTGTCAGCGGATGGGTCTATGAAAGATGAGGTGAATCATAGAATTGATGAGGGAAAAAGAGTGAGTGGTGCACTTAGGAGTCTGTGGAGACAAAGAACTTTGTCCTTGGAGGCAAAGAGGGGAATGTATGAGAGTATAGTTTTACCAACGCTCTTATATGGGTGTGAAGCGTGGGTGATGAATGTTGCAGCGAGGAGAAGGCTGGAGGCAGTGGAGATGTCATGTCTGAGGGCAATGTGTGGTGTGAATATAATGCAGAGAATTCGTAGTTTGGAAGTTAGGAGGAGGTGCGGGATTACCAAAACTGTTGTCCAGAGGGCTGAGGAAGGGTTGTTGAGGTGGTTCGGACATGTAGAGAGAATGGAGCGAAACAGAATGACTTCAAGAGTGTATCAGTCTGTAGTGGAAGGAAGGCGGGGTAGGGGTCGGCCTAGGAAGGGTTGGAGGGAGGGGGTAAAGGAGGTTTTGTGTGCAATGGGCTTGGACTTCCAGCAGGCATGCGTGAGCGTGTTTGATAGGAGTGAATGGAGACAAATGGTTTTTAATACTTGACGTGCTGTTGGAGTGTGAGCAAAGTAACATTTATGAAGGGATTCAGGGAAACCGGCAGGCCGGACTTGAGTCCTGGAGATGGGAAGTACAGTGCCTGCACTCTGAAGGAGGGGTGTTAATGTTGCAGTTTAAAAACTGTAGTGTAAAGCACCCTTCTGGCAAGACAGTGATGGAGTGAATGATGGTGAAAGTTTTTCTTTTTCGGGCCACCCTGCCTTGGTGGGAATCGGCCAGTGTGATAATAAAAAAAAAAAAAATGTTTACCTAAATTTCTGGAAATAATTTACCTTTGCAGGTGCAGTAGCTCTTATTTTTTTTTTTTTCTGCCAGGATTTTCTTTTTGTGTGCAATCCTGTTTAATTTGAGGGAGTCACATGACAACTCCTTGTGAATATACTACTTCAGTATATGTACCTTGCTGTGTGCTTTATTATTTTATATGAGTAAGTTCTGTGGCTGGTAATAAGATTTGGTGCTATTATTTCTCAAAATGGCTGACACTGGTGAAAATTCTGAGGATGACATGCATTTGGAAGGTGACATTGCATCACATCCCCATGATAGGGACCTGGATAAGGAAGTAGTAATTTTACAAATGAGATTAACCCTAGTTGCAGAAGAAAAGGAACGGTTAAGGATTGAGCACACAAAGATCCAGGAACAGAGAGCCTTAGAAGAGCTTAGGGCTCAAGAAAGAGCTAAAGAGAGGCAGCTTGCTTCTCACCCAGCCACAGACACAAGAGTAGATGTTTTTCATTTGGATAAAGCCATAAAATTTGTGCCCAAATTCCTAGAGAAAGACCCAGACCAGTTTTTTCTGTTATTTGAAAGTACGGCCAAATCCCAAGTTTGGCCGGAAAAGGAATGGGCGACATTAGCAAGAACCCAATTAGTTGGTAAAGGGTTACAGGCTATTAGTTCTTTAGAAGGATCTGCCTTTTCTGATTATCATAAGCTAAAAGAGGTAGTTTTACTGGCTTATCAAATGTTGCCGGAAAGGTACAGGCAGAAATTCAGAGGACTAAAGTTTCAGTCAGAGCAATCTTTGGTGGAATATGGTAAGGAGATGATGTCACTTCTAAATAGGTGGTGTCGCTCAAAGGAGGTGGTAGACAATTATGAAGGTGTAATTACCTTAATTTTGTTAGAGGATCTTTTGAGAAATGTTCCTCCTGACCTTAAGGCATATCTTGAGGAGAAGGATCTTGATGATTTTAATAATGCTTTAGAGCTGGGTGACAGATTTTTAGCTAACCAAAAATTTGGTAGTAGTTACCACACCCCACATACTAATAATGGTAAGTTTTCTCCACCCATAAATAGGAATAAGAACTTTCAGAAGTTTAAGCCACCCATTTATCAGCCTAATAACCACAAGAGTTTTAATAACCCTAATTTTCCAGTATCCACTCGAGGAGCTTTTAAGTCAACTGTCACAGGTTCAGGACTACAAGGAACAGGTGGGACTAGCCCAGTTCCCCAGAACCAAGGGATCCAACCCAGGTCAAATGGGCAGGGGGCCTTTAAACCTTATCACTGTATATATTGCAATAAACAGGGCCACCTGCAGCCATATTGTCGAAAGATGCTTAGGGACCAGGCTGCGGCAGATGCTTCTCCAGTAAATACACCGATTACACATGATGTGGCTTGCATTGCAGTCTTGCCCTAAGGTATTCAAAGAAGACCAGCTGTCTTTGACCCTCGGATGAAGGTCTATTCAAGTAAGTCTACTGTGGCCTTACACCAAAATGAAGGTAGGGTCACGGGTGTTATGTCTTTGAGGGACACTTGTAGCACATACACCTTGCTCCGCAGGGGTGTATTGCCAGTGTCGGATGACACCTACACCAGATTGGACATTTTTCTTAAAGGGATAACTGGAGTCCCTGTCAGGACTCCAGTGCACAGGTTATGGATAGAGTCTGAGTACCAGTCTGGGTACCTACCTGTAGGTATTGCAGAAGATGTACCTTTTGAAGGAGTTGACCTTCTACTAGGCAACAACGTTGTGGGACTCCTCAAAAGTGAGGAATGTTTGGTTTTGCAGGACCCTGCTTTACGAGGTGGTAATGACCCAATTGGAGCAACGGTACCTGAAAATTTTTCAATGTGCTTTCGGACTAAACAGGAGAACAAGGTGGGAGCTGTGCCTCCCTGTGACCCTTCTGCATACTGTGGTGATGGTTTGGGCATGGGGAGCCTGTTCATTGAGTCTGACCTGCAGGAGACTCTGAGCAGTGATGAACCGGCTCAACCGGAACTCGGTTGGAGAAGTGGTCTTGGTGCTGATGTGGGAAAAAATCCCCTGACTCTGCAGCAGCTGAGTGAGGCCCGGGAAGGTTGCGACCTCCGGAACGCTATTCATTTATCAGTTGTCGCGGAGGATGTGGTTCCCAAATTTACCAAGTGTATATTTTGCAGAGTTGATCAAATGAGCAAGACTCTTTTTAAGAGGACCTGTGCTTACGTGGACGCGTCAGAACTATTAAAGTGTCTTTGTCAGTATTTTTTACAGATTCTGAAGGAATGGCATTTCAGTGTTAAGACGGGAGAGCTAAATAATCAGTGTTTATTAATAAATTCCTTTTCTAACAGGTTACCAGAGTCTGTACCCTTTCTGAATAATTTTGTGTGTGTGGTTTTGAGATTTCTGGTGAAACATTTTTGTCTCTTAGGCTTTGCACAAATCACCCAGACGTCATATTTTATGAAATGTCATGTAGTTTTGAGAGGCCTACTTGAGGTTAAATTTACCAATGTATATCATCCTAGGAGTCAAAGAAAAGCTCCATGGTTTTCCCAGTCTCTCAGGGCAATGCATATTTGTTTTCCCCAGTACAAGAAGGACTGGGAGGAGGGAATTCCCCTCCCTTTCATTACCGTGTGGGGAAGCACTCTGGAATCATTAAGTCATGTGCTACGTGAGGATGGTGATGTTTCCCCGGCTTTGTTTTTTCTCGGTTTCAGAAAATTCTTGGCTAAGATGAGGTCGATGGCACTAGTGCACCAGTCTGCCAGTCCGCCCAGGATGACGTGCGACTATGAGGTGGTGCTACACATTCTGGAAGCTGGAGAGATGGGATTGGCATTGGAACCGGGTCCTGGGAAGGCTATGATGGAACTGTGTGGTGACTTCAAAATGATGATGGATAAAGTCCCTGAGAAAGATAATGTAAGCAGGAAAATTGTAAGAGATTGTGGAAGATTTGGATCTTCTGAAAGACTGGTTGAAGTGTCGGCTCAGCCATGGTGCACCTTAGTGAAAGAGTTTTGGGATGCTGAAAAATGGGGCCATGTTAAACCCCATGAGGTAGAGGTTTCCGAATTTGTGAAATGTCAGCAGGTCTGGCATGATGTAAGCTGGGGTGAAATAGGTTCCTTGAAGGAAGTGAAGTGTTTATTTCTAGAGACTGTGTTTATATCCAGCGAGAGTCGGTGGACGTTGTTTTTTACTGGTCTCACACTAGGTGATACCTTGAAAACGTGCACTGACTGCCGCCAGGTACAGTTAAAAAATAAGGTTTTGTCTCCTCTTTATGAACTACATGCAAATTGTGTGAATGAACAGTGGGTGCGTCATCTGCTTCCCACGCCCATGTGTGCCAAGGACACACCCGTATTTGTAACTTTAATATCTCTGTCCATGTACCTTTTGTATGCCATTAACCCTCAAGATTTTTTATGTGTAATCCTGAGTTACCCTCCCCGGGTTTTGCAAAATGATACAGAGGTTGGGTCAGTCTTGTTGCAGGGTAGAGCCGGAGTAATGCCACTCGGCTGCTTCTCAGCAAAAAGTAGCAGGCACCAAAGAAGTTATACCTCCATAGAAAAGGAGGTTTTTGCTTTAGTGTTGGCAGTGCAACATATACAGGTGCACATATCTAAATCAGTTCACCCTATAACTGTGTATAGTGACCATAATCCCTTACGTTTCCTTCACTTAATGAGGAACCACAATCAGAGACTTACGAGGTGGGCCTTGTTTCTCCAACCTCTTAATCTGGTGATTCGTTATGTGAAGGGAGCGGAGAATGTGATTGCTAATACCTTGTCTTGTGTTTAAAGTGCACAATGTTGTGTATAGATCACTTATCTATTCTTATTTTGCAGTGATTTGCGGTAGATGAGTAGATGGAACCCTGGACCACCCAAAGGAGAAGGGCAGGTTGAGCTGGAGCGGGAGGTATCAGGATTCCCTAGTGTGTGTGTATTTAGGGGGGTAGACACATCAAAGACCATGCCTAGGTAAGGTATGCTACGTTTTTTAGGTGTTGGCTGGAATGCCTCGCCTCTGTTTTATGTTGGTATAGGGACTGTTGGACCTACTGTTTTAGTGAATGTGGGGCTGGCGGTGATGCCCTCCACTGTTTGGGTCATGTCTTTTGATCTGAGGTGTTTTGGTTCTCCAGGACTCTTTTTCAATTTTTCCTTTTTGGATCACCACTGGGGTGACTCCAGGGTCCTTGGAATGACATGTAGGTTGCGGCCTGGGAGGTCCACCTTTTCGGGGTCTTCAGTGATGACTCCAGGGTTTTACGGCCGCAGTCCCACCAACAAGATTTATGTGCCTATCCACCCGTTGTTTTTAGGGGCCTGATATTTTTCCCCTCTCCTGTGCTCTCCTGATTCTCGCAGAGGTGTGTCATGGGGAACCAGTTTTGTTTACACAAAAATTGCTGTGAGATGGGAGTGATAATGTGATGTTGTTTTCTCAGTAGAATTTAACATGTAACATATGTTTTTCTTTTCTTTGAACTCCTGGAAAATGTCCTTACTGTTTAAAAGTTTTTTTTTGGTGGCACCTACAGTTTGGTCTGCCTTGCAACATACTGAACTTCGGTGTTACTTCATAAAATGGCATTCCTCAGGGGCACTTTTGTACAAAGTTTACTTGCTTGTTTATAAGTTTGCTTGATGTAATTTAGGTAAAATGCATCAACGCCAGCGCCTGGCCAGCGCTGTGTTGTAATGGTGCCTTTTCCTAAAACAGCTGTCTAAGAGTGTGACTGTGAGCTCGTTGGACATAGAACTTGATCACTTTTATGTTCGACGAGTTTCATATGTCTGCACTCTAGTACCTCAGTTTGTAAATATTGCATATTTGTAGTACCAAAAGACCGTGATTGTATGGTGGTCATTCCCCAGTTATCATTTTGCCAGTTGCCTCAGACCTTAATGTGGGGCTTATTTTCTTTTTTTTTTCTTTTTGCCTAGCGGTGTCCGTTGGGACCCCGCTAGCAGAGTGAGACCTATGGTCTGGGGGTGGGGGTGTTATGTAGGGTTCTCCATGACATCGTATGTACATATTAGTGGGGAAGTGTGCCATAATAATATGAATATTGTAGTTGTAAGGAATAATTTTATAATTCATAATGTGTTTTTGGAGGTACTGTAAAGTACTCTAACTATAATTATAAAGAATGGAGTTAGTGATTTATTTTCCAAGGATGTTTGGGTACGCAGAGTAAGCGTGGGGGAGGGGGTCACGTGACGTTAGGATGGCGGTAGAAGCTGGCATCGGAGATGCTGTATATTTTAAGTTAAGTTTGCAATAATACACTCATTTTGTTTATCCAATTCAAGCCATAGGCTTTCATATGGCTTACCTGTTTGTTAACCCAGGCTCTGACATGGTCAGGGTGCTGTGGGATGAGTGATGAAGTAAGAAATGAGGTTTGTGGTGCCATGACGGCCTGACGCTGACGAAGCCTAGTGTTATGGTGGCTGAACCTCCAGCCAGCTGTGTGTACCTTCATTTGGGCGTGTAGAATTAAGGTTTTTATGTTATGGTGATTAAATAGATATATTTTCCTAATTGGGATTTTTGCCTAACCCTCTGTTAACCAACCCCTTGAAGTAACACATACTGGTTTAGCGCTTTCTGTTTATTTACTGGGATAGCCCTGGGTGGCCTGTTTATGCCTGAGTGGTGTGTAACTTTTACCTTTACCCTTAGACCAGGCTCAAGCCCCCAGGATCCCACATTTCTGCATAACAGGGCCTATGGGGGTTTGTGGTGTGGGTGGGGTTTGTGATGGGGGCTGAGGGCAGAGTGCCTGTAGGGAGCTGCTGTAGCAGTGGGGCTTGTGATGTGGGGGGGGCAGAGGGAACAGTGTATGGGTTTTTGTTGAGCTTGTTCAGCTGTGTTGAGGTTGTCACGGTGTGGGTGGGGGGTGTGGGTAGAGTGCCCATAGGGGGCTGCTGTAGGGGTGAGGTTTGTGATGGGGGGTGGGGGCAGAGGAAACAGTGTGCGGATTTTGGTTGAGATTATTCAGTTGTTTTGGGTTGTTGTAGTTGGAGTCCTTCTGCGGGTGTCTGTGTCTCTGTAGGGTGTATTTGTCCTTCCACCTGAGTCTGGGTTCTGCTCGTCTTCATCGATGCATCCCGTTCCTCCTTTCGTCTTTGTACCCTCTCTCTCAGTATCACCTTTTCCTGCTGTGTTCTGACGCAATCTAGGTACACTCTCCGGTACTCTGGTTTGTCCCTCAGTCGTGATTTCTCCTGCAGGACCCTGGTTCGAGCTGATTCCGCCTTGAAGATTACTTTGACAAGCTCCTTCTACCTGCGAACCACCCAATTCTCCGAAAATTTGCCACCTGGGTCATGGCTCCATCACCTATTGCTTTCATAATACCTTCCATCACTTTCTTCTCCCTCTGGTTTCTTTCATCGTAGGTTTCCCCTTCGACTTCTTGGAGCCCATAAACAAACACTGACCTCTCCCTCTCCTCCTCCCACTGTATCTCTCTCTGTTGTTAAACGTCTCTACTAAGTGGCACCAGTCACTTGATGAATCCAAAGTCAGCTGTGTGGTAGCACTGGACATTGCTAGTGCTTTCGACCGGGTGAGGCACCAGGGCCTCTTACCAAAACTGCAAGCTATGGGAATTGCAGGCTCTATGCTATGTCTCCTCAGTGATTACTTTCGTGGTAGATCTCTAAGGGTAGTTTTCAATGGAACACAATCAGCAAGACATCCTACTGGGGCAAGTGTTCCACAAGCAAGCGTTCTTGGACCACTGTTATGGAATGTCTACTTCAAGGACCTTCATCTCATCCCAGAATCCCATGCATGTACAGACGACTGTACACTGACATTTACTTATCCAAGAGAAGAAATGCCAGCTGCTCTAAGCTACATCAATCACCAGCTCAGAGCTATATCAGCTTGGGGAAATAGATGGCAAGTAACATTTGCACCTGAGAAAACACAAATGGTGATTATCACTAGGCACCAAGATAGTAATGCTGGTGCATTAGTAAGGATGAATGGGATGGTGTTGGCACCTGGGGAAGAAATTGATATCCTTGGGGTGAAATTTGACTCCAAACTGACCATGAAAAACCACGTTGTAAATCTTGCAAACAAGGCAGCCAGGAAGCTTACAGCACTTCGCCGTATCGCGCATCTGCTTGACAGTAGGGGTTGCAAGATTTTGTGCGAGGCACAAGTACGCTCACACCTTGAGTATGCTCCACTTTCTTGGTTCGCCTGCCCCCCTTCTCATCTGCGACTGCTTGACAGAGTAGAGAACAGAGCAAGACGTCTCATCTCTCGCCTGGACCCATCCTGGATAGATCTGTCATTTCAGCAGAGCCTTCAACATAGGAGGGATGTGGGTGACCTTACTGTTATATACAAGGCCAATATTGTAAAAGTACCACACTTGGATCCACTTCGAGGATAGCGACAAACAAGTTTCTATACCACAAAATGGACAGAAAGCAGCAACTTCACTCTAGCTGTACCCTTCTCCAGAACATCACTCCATCTGAGATCATATATACCCAGGATGACTCGAGTCTGGAACACATTCGTAGAGTATTCTGATGTCAACGAGATAAAAGTCAGTTGATCAGATGAAAATGTTGGCCCACAGATGGCTCCAACTACATCCTGTTCCCTACTTGTATGTTTCATAACAATAAAAAAGCTTTCAAATGAGCTGATGTAGCTAACAGCTCTTAGCTTGTCAATAAAGTTAGGAATCCCTAACCTGTAAATAGCTTGTCAATAAAGCTAGGGATCCTTAACCTTGTCAAACCCTGTGTAAAAGAGAGAGAGAGAGAGAGAGAGAAAGGTAGAGAGAGGGAGGGAGATCGAAGGGTAGAGAAATCTAGGTGTGTGTGTGTGTATGTGTGTGTGTATGTATGTATGTGTGGGTGTGTGTAGGTATATTCATCCTTGCTATCCCTCACACAGACACCATCAGCTGGTATCCCTAGTTAATGCGGTTCAATTACAAAGGTTGGCAGGTGTAATAATAAATGGATCAAGCAAATTGCACCTGTGAAATAGTGGAGTTGAATGCAAAAGAAGAATCATTCAGCATTCCACTTTCATTCCACTCTCAGTCATTTTGTTATGACAGTCTAGGCTGGTTGTAACTACCTGTTGCTGTTGTTAACACTGTCTAGGCTGGTTGTAACTACCTGTTGCTGTTGTTAACACTGTCTAGGCTGGTTGTAACTACCTGTTGCTGTTGTTAACACTGTCTAGGCTGGTTGTAACTACCTGTTGCTGTTGTTAACACTGTCTAGGCTGGTTGTAACTACCTGTTGCTGTTGTTAACACTGTCTAGGCTGGTTGTAACTACCTGTTGCTGTTGTTAACACTGTCTAGGCTGGTTGTAACTACCTGTTGCTGTTGTTAACACTGTCTAGGCTGGTTGTAACTACCTGTTCCTGTTGTTAACACTGTCTAGGCTGGTTGTAACTACCTGTTGCTGTTGTTAAGACTGTCTAGGCTGGTTGTAACTACCTGTTACTGTTGTTAAGACTGTCTAGGCTGGTTGTAACTACCTGTTGCTGTTGTTAACACTGTCTAGGCTGGTTGTAACTACCTGTTGCTGTTGTTAACACTGTCTAGGCTGGTTGTAACTACCTGTTGCTGTTGTTAACACTGTCTAGGCTGGTTGTAACTACCTGTTGCTGTTGTTAACACTGTCTAGGCTGGTTGTAACTACCTGTTGCTGTTGTTAACACTGTCTAGGCTGGTTGTAACTACCTGTTGCTGTTGTTAACACTGTCTAGGCTGGTTGTAACTACCTGTTGCTGTTGTTAACACTGTCTAGGCTGGTTGTAACTGCCTGTTGCTGTTGTTAACACTGTCTAGGCTGGTTGTAACTACCTGTTGCTGTTGTTAACACTGTCTAGGCTGGTTGTAACTACCTGTTGCTGTTGTTAACACTGTTTAGGCTGGTTGTAACTACCTGTTGTTGTTGTTAACACTGTCTAGGCTGGTTGTAACTACCTGTTGCTGTTGTTAACACTGTCTAGGCTGGTTGTAACTACCTGTTGCTGTTGTTAACACTGTCTAGGCTGGTTGTAACTATCTGTTGCTGTTGTTAACACTGTCTAGGTTGGTTGTATCTACCTGTTGCTGTTGTTAACACTGTCTAGGCTAGTTGTAACCAATTGTTGCTGTTGTTAACACTGTCTAGGCTGGTTGTAACTATCTGTTGCTGTCGTTAACACTGTCTAGGCTGGTTGTAACTACCTGTTGCTGTTGTTAACACTGTCTAGGCTGGTTGTAACTACCTGTTGCTCTTGTTAACACTGTCTAGACTGGTTGTAACTATCTGTTGCTCTTGTTAACACTGTCTAGGCTGGTTGTAACTATCTGTTGCTGTTGTTAACACTGTCTAGGCTGGTTGTAACTACCTGTTGCTGTTGTTAACACTGTCTACGCTGGTTGTAACTATCTGATGCTGTTGTTAACACTGTCTAGGCTGGTTGTAACTACCTGTTGCTGTTGTTAACACTGTCTAGGCTGGTTGTAACTATCTGTTGCTGTTGTTAACACTGTCTACGCTGGTTGTAACTATCTGATGCTGTTGTTAACACTGTCTAGGCTGGTTGTAACTACCTGTTGCTGTTGTTAACACTGTCTAGGCTGGTTGTAACTATCTGTTGCTGTTGTTAACACTGTCTACGCTGGTTGTAACTATCTGATGCTGTTGTTAACACTGTCTACGCTGGTTGTAACTATCTGATGCTGTTGTTAACACTATCTAGGCTGGTTGTAACTACCTGTTGCTGTTGTTAACACTGTCTACGCTGGTTGTAACTATCTGATGCTGTTGTTAACACTGTCTAGGCTGGTTGTAACTACCTGTTGCTGTTGTTAACACTGTCTAGGCTGGTTGTAACTATCTGTTGCTGTTGTTAACACTGTCTACGCTGGTTGTAACTATCTGATGCTATTGTTAACACTGTCTAGGCTGGTTGTAACTACCTGTTGCTGTTGTTAGCACTGTCTAGGCTGGTTGTAATTGCCTGTTGCTCTTGTTAACACTGTCTAGGCTGGTTGTAGCTACCTGTTCCTTTTATTAACACTGTCTAGGCTGGTTGTAACTACCTGTTGCTGTTGTTAACACTGACTAGGCTGGTTGTAACTATCTGTTGCTTTTGTTAACACTGTCTAGGCTGGTTGTAACTACCTGTTGCTGTTGTTAACACTGTCTAGGCTGGTTGTAACCTCCTGTTGCTGTTGTTAACACTGTCTAGGCTGGTTGTAACTACCTGTTGCTGTTGTTAACACTGTCTAGGCTGGTTGTAACTACCTGTTGCTGTTGTTAACACTGTCTAGGCTGGTTGTAACTATCTGTTGCTGTTGTTAACACTGTTTAGGCTGGTTGCAACTATCTGTTGCTGTTGTTAACACTGTCTAGGCTGGTTGTAACTATCTGTTGCTGTTGTCAACACTGTCTAGGCTGGTGGTAACCAAGTGTTGCTGTTGTTAACACTGTCTAGGCTGGTTGTAACTACCTGTTGCTCTTGTTAACACTGTCTAGGCTGGTTGTAATTACCTGTTGCTGTTGTTAACACTGTCTAGGCTGGTTGTAACTACCTGCTGATGTTGTTAACACTGTCTAGGCTGGTTGTTCCTACCTGTTGATGTTGTTAACACTGTCTAGGCTGGTTGTAACCACCTGTTTCTGTTGTTAACACTGTCTAGGCTGGTTGTAACTACCTGTTGCTGTTGTTAACACTGTCTAGGCTGGTTGTAACTACCTGTTGCTGTTGTTAACACTGTCTAGGCTGCTTGTAACTATTTTTTGCTGTTGTTAACACTGTCTAGGCCGGTTGTAACTATCTGTTGCTGTTGTTAACACTGTCTAGGCTGGTTGTAACTACCTGTTGCTGTTGTTAACACTGTCTAGGCTGGTTGTAACCACCTGTTGCTGTTGTTAACACTGTCTAGGCTGGTTGTAACTATTATTTTGCTGTTGTTAACACTGTCTAGGCTGGTTGTAACTATCTGTTGCTGTTGTTAACACTGTCTAGGCTGGTTGTAACCACCTGTTGCTGTTGTTAACACTGTCTAGGCTCGTTGTAACCATCTGTTGCTGTTGTTAACACTGTCTAAGCTGGTTGTAACCACCTGTTGCTGTTGTTAACACTGTCTAGGCTGGTTGTAACCATCTGTTGCTGTTGTTAACACTGTCTAGGCTGGTTGTAACCACCTGTTGCTGTTGTTAACACTGTCTAAGCTGGTTGTAACCATCTGTTGCTGTTGTTAACACTGTCTAGGCTGGTTGTAACCACCTGTTGATGTTGTTAACACTGTCTAGGCTGGTTGTAGCCACCTGTTGCTGTTGTTAACACTGTCTAGGCTGGTTGTAACTATCTGTTGCTGTTGTTAACGCTGTCTAATCTGGTTGTAACCATCTGTTGCTGTTGTTAACACTGTCTAGGCTGGTTGTAGCCGCTTGTTGCTGTTGTTAAC
>NC_091312.1:30796816-30836816 GCF_038502225.1 Cherax quadricarinatus
CCTGAGGTATGGAAGACAGCAAATGTAGTTCCCATTTTCAAAAAAGGAGACAGAAAAGAGGCACTAAACTATAGACCTGTGTCATTGACGTGTATAGTATGCAAAATTATGGAGAAGATTATCAGGAGGAGAGTGGTGGAGCACCTGGAACGGAACAGGAGTATAAATGCCAACCAGCACGGATTCACGGAAGGCAAATCCTGTGTCACAAACCTTCTGGAGTTTTATGATAAAATAACAGAAGTAAGACAAGAGAGAGAGGGGTGGGTTGATTGCATCTTCTTGGACTGCAAGAAGGCCTTTGACACAGTTCCTCACAAGAGATTAGTGCAGAAGCTAGAGCATCAGGCGCATATAACAGGAAGGGCACTGCAATGGATCAGAGAATACCTGACAGGGAGGCAACAACGAGTCATGGTACGTAATGATGTATCACAGTGGGCACCTGTGACGAGCGGGGTCCCACAGGGGTCGGTCCTAGGACCAGTGCTATTTTTGGTATATGTGAACGACATGACGGAAGGGTTAGACTCAGAAGTGTCCCTGTTTGCAGATGATGTGAAGTTAATGAGGAGAATTAAATCTGATGAGGACCAGGCAGGACTTCAAAGAGACCTGGACAGACTGGACACCTGGTCCAGCAAATGGCTTCTCGAATTTAATCCTGCCAAATGCAAAGTCATGAAGATAGGGGAAGGGCACAGAAGACCACAGACAGAGTATAGGCTAGGTGGCCAAAGACTGCAAACCTCACTCAAGGAGAAAGATCTTGGGGTGAGTATAACACCGAGCATGTCTCCGGAAGCACACATCAATCAGATAACTGCTGCAGCATATGGGCGCCTGGCAAACCTGAGAACAGCATTCCGACACCTTAGTAAGGAATCATTCAAGACACTGTACACCGTGTATGTCAGGCCCATACTGGAGTATGCAGCACCTGTTTGGAACCCGCACTTGATAAAGCACGTCAAGAAACTAGAGAAAGTACAAAGGTTTGCAACAAGGTTAGTTCCAGAGCTAAGGGGAATGTCCTATGAAGAAAGATTAAGGGAAATCGGCCTGACGACACTGGAGGACAGGAGGGTCAGGGGAGACATGATAACGACATATAAAATACTGCGTGGAATAGACAAGGTGGACAAGGACAGGATGTTCCAGGGAGGGGACACAGAAACAAGAGGCCACAATTGGAAGTTGAAGACACAAATGAGTCAGAGAGATAGTAGGAAGTATTTCTTCAGTCATAGAGTTGTAAGGCAGTGGAATAGCCTAGAAAATGACGTAGTGGAGGCAGGAACCATACACAGTTTTAAGACGAGGTTTGATAAAGCTCATGGAGCGGGGAGAGAGAGGGTCTAGTAGCAACCGGTGAAGAGGCGGGGCCAGGAGCTAGGACTCGACCCCTGCAACCACAAATAGGTGAGTACAAATAGGTGAGTACACACACACACACACACACACACACACACACACACACACACACAGTACAAAAGGATGGAACAAGAGTGGGAGAGAAAACTAGGACAGCTTTCTACGTAAATGGAGACAGAGCTTTCTGTGAAATTGGAAAAGAGGTTGGAGGAGGAGAAGAAGAAATAGGAGTCTTAAGTCGAAACTGTAGTAGCCAGGATAAGGGTCCTAGAAGATGAGGTAAGCAGACTGAAGCGAGTTACAGGGGCAGTGACCAGAGACGGCACAGCATATAAAGCTGGGAGGCCCAGTGGGAAGGACGAAGGTATAACTTACACTATGGCCACATCAGCCTACCAAGCAGGGGCAAGGAGTGAACGGGGAGAGCAGCTGGGTGCAGGTGGAGAGGGAGACAGCTCAAATGCAGTGGCACGAACATGCCATCAAGAGCTACTTGAAAAAAAAAGGGAGAAAATGGCCCTGTACAGACAGGAACCACAGTCACAGAGGAAAAGGCAATGGGAGGAGGAGAGGCAGGCAGAAAGAAAGGAGACTGAGAACATCATGACAGAAATAGGTGAAGAGGATATGTTTGAGATTGTAAATTTTCAGAGAATAAGGGGGTATTTGAAGGGGAGAAAACGACCATTCAAGCTAACTTTCAGGACAGAAACAGTGCAGAATAGGATCCTCCAAGACGAACCATGGTTGAAGGACTCAGCAGAATGCAATAGGGTGTTCAGAGACTGAGATAAAACACAAACAGAATGACAGAAGCTGAGTTAGAGGACACGAACGGGAAAGGAGCTAGGAGGAGAGACAAGGACAGAATCAGCAGAGGACGACTGGAGCAGGGCTGAGCAACAAGAGCAAGCACACACAGAACCATCCCCAGAACCCCACAACCAATCACGCCATCCTAACACAAACCACAATCCACACCCACAGCTCTCACCCAACACTCAGTTACAGAATCCCACAGCACACTGCCAGGTCCCCCACCATCACAGACCACCAACGCTGATGGAATAACTAATAAGTGGGAGGAGTGGCACCAAAGAGTCAAAGAAGCACCACCGGACATCATAGCTACCACAGAAACCAAGTTCACAGGAATAATAACAGGCGCCATCTTTCCAACAGGATATCAGATCCTGAGGAAAGACAGAGGAAACAGAGGGGGTAGATGAGTGGCACTGAGGGTCAAAAACCGATGGGATTTTGATGAGCTGGAGAGAGAGGAGACAGCGGAGAAGGAAAGCTTCAGTCTGGAGGTCCCAAGGTGGTAATTGCAGTGATGTATAACCCACCAAAGAACAATTGGAGGCCAAGGCAAGAATATGATGAGAGTAATAGAGAGATGGTTGACACGCTAGCTGAAGTGGCAAGAAGAGCTCATGCACGCAGGGCAAAGCTACTGATCATGGGTGACTTCAACCACAAGGAAATCGATTGGGAGAACTTGGAGCCCCATGGGGCCCAAGAACCGTGGAGGGCTAAGGTGATGGAGGTGGTCCTGGAAAACTTCATGTACCAACACGTAAGGGTCACCACAAGAGAGGAGAGGATGAACCAGCAAGACTGGACCTAGCATTCATCTTGAGTAGTGCAGATATTAAGACATCACATATGAAAGACCTCTTGGGGCCAGCAATCATGTGGTTTTAAGATTCGAATACACATTAGAGCTACAATTGGAGGGAGGAGCAGGAAGAGTCGGACGAATGAAGCCAAACTACAAGAAAGGGGATTATGCAGGAATGAAGAACTTCCTGAAAGGGGTTCAGTGGGACAGAGAACTGGCAGGGAAACAAGTAAACGAGATGATGGAATACTTGACAACAATATGCAAGGAAGCTGAGGAGAGGTTTGTACCCAAGGGTAACAGGAATAATGAAAAAGCCAGGATGAGCCTGTGGTTCACCTAAAGGTGCAGGGAGGCCAAAACCAAGTGTGCTAGGGACTGGAAGAAGTATATGAGGCAAAGGGCACAGGAGAATAAGGTGAACAGTCATAAAGCGTGAAATGAATATGCACAGGTAAGAAGGGAGGCCCAATAGCAATATGAGAATGACATAGCAACGAAAGCCAAATCTGTCCCAAAGCTGTTGTACAGCCACATCAGGAGGAAAACAGCAGTCAAGGACAAGGTAATCAGGTTAAGGAAGGAAAGAGGAGAGATCGCAAGAAACGACCGAAAAGTACGTGAGGAACTCAACATGAGATTCAAGGAGGTGTTCCACAGTGGAGAAAGAAGGGACTCCAGAAAGACGGAGATGTGGGGTACGCCATCAGGTGTTGGACACAATACATACATCCGAGGAAGAAGTGAAGAGGCTTCTGGGTGAGCTAGACACCTCAAAGGCGATGAAGCCGGATAACATCTCTCCATAGGTCCTGAGAGAGGGTGCAGAGGCACTGAGTACCACTAACAACAATGTTCAACATATCTATTGAAACAGGGAGATTACCTGAGGTATGGAAGACAGCAAATGTAGTCCCAATAATAAACCAGTGTCACTGACATGTATAGCATGCAAAGTCACTGAGAAGATGATCAGGAGAAGAGTGTTGGAACACCAAGAAAGAAATGAGCTTATGAACAAAAGCCAACACGGTTTCAGGGACGGGAAATCCTGTGTCACAAACGTACTGGAGTTCTATGACAGGGTGACAGCAGTAAAACAAGAAAGAGAGGGGTGGGTAGATTGCATTTTCTTGGACTGTAAGAAGGCATTTGGCACAGTTCCACGCAAGAGATTAGTTCAAAAACTGGAGGACCAGGCAGGAATAACACGGAAGGCACTACAATGGATTAGGGAATACCTGTCAGGAAGACAGCAGCGAGTCATGGTACGTCTCGAGGTGTCAGAGTGGGCGTCTGTGACGAGTGGGGTTCCACAGGGGTCAGTCCTAGGACCAGTGCTGCTTCTGGCATTTGTGAACGACATGACGGAAGGAATAGACTCCAAAGTGTCCCTGATCGCAGATGACGTGAAGAAGAATTCAATCGGAAGAGGACCAGGCAGAACTACGAAGGGATCTGGACAGCCTGCAGACCTGGTCAAGCAATTGGCTCCTGGAGTTTAACTCCACCAAGTGCAAAGTCATGAAGATTAGGGAAGGGCAAAGAAGAACAAAGACGGAGTACAATCTCTAGGGACAAAGACTACAAACCTCACTCAAGGAAAAAGATCTTGGGGGTGAGAATAACACCAGCCGCACATCAATCAAATAATTGCTGCAGCATATGTGCGGCTAGCATACCTAAGAACAGCATTCCGACATCTTAAAAAGGAATCGTTCAGGACCCTGTACACCGTGTACATTAGGCCCATATTGGAATATGCGGCACCAGTTTGGAACCCACATGTAGCCAAGCACGTAGAGAAACTAGAGAAAGTGCAAAGGGTTGCAAGAAGACTAGTCCCAGAGCTAAGGGGTATGTCCTAAGAGGAGAAGACAGAAGAGATAGGGGGGACATGATAACGACATATAAAATACTGAGAGGAATTGACAAGGTGGACAGAGACAGAATGTTCCAGAGATGGGACACAGAAACAAGGGGACACAGTTGGACGTTGAAGACACAGATGAATCACAGGGATGTTAGGAAGTATTTCTTCAGTCACAGAGTAATCAGAAAGTGGAATTGTTTGGGAAGCGATGTAGTTAAAGCAGGATCCATTCACAGCTTTAAGAAGAGGTATGATAAAGCTAATGGTGCAGGGAGAGTGAACCAGTAGCGGCCAGTGAAGAGGCGGGGCCAGGAGCTATGACTCGACCCCTGCAACCACAACTAGGTGAGTACAGCTAGGTAAGTACACACACATATATACACACACACAAACACACACACACACACGCACACACACACACACACACACACACACACACACACACACACACACACACACACACACACACACACACACACACACACACACACACACACACACACACATACACACACACACACTCACACACACGCGCGCACACACACACACACACACACACACACACACACACACACACACACACACACACACACACACACATACACACACACACACACACACACACACACACTTCTTCAGCCACAGAGTAGTCAGTAAGTGGAATAGTTTGGGAAGCGATGTAGTGGAGGCAGGATCCATACATAGCTTTAAGCAGAGGTATGATAAAGCTCACGGCTCAGGGAGAGTGACCTAGTAGCGATCAGTGAAGAGGCGGGGCCAGGAGCTCGGACTCGACCCCCGCAACCTCAACTAGGTGAGTACAACTAGGTGAGTACACACACACACACACACACACACACACACACACACACACACACACACACACACACACACACACACACACATACACATACACATACACACACATACACATACACACACACAAACACACACACACACACACACACACACACACACACACACACACACACACACACAGTCGTAGAGCCAGAAATGAATATGCACAGATAAGAAGGGAGGCCCAAAGACAATATGAAAATGACATAGCAGCGAAAGCCAAATCTGACCCGAAACTGTTGTACAGCCACATCAGGAGGAAAACAACAGTCAAGGACCAGGTAATCAGGCTAAGGAAGGAAGGAGGAGAGACAACAGGAAATGACCGGGAAGTATGTGAAGAACTCAACAAGAGATTCAAAGAAGTGTTCACAGAGGAGACAGAAGGGACTCCAGAAAGACGGAGAGGTGGGGCACACCACCAAGTGCTGGACACAGTGCACACAACCGAGGAAGAAGTGAAGAGGCTTCTGAGTGAGCTAGATACCTCAAAGGCAATGGGGCCAGATAACATCTCCCCATGGGTATTGAGAGAGGGAGCAGAGGCGCTATGTGTACCCCTAACAACAATATTCAATACATCTATTGAAACAGGGAGATTGCCTGAGGCATGGAAGACAGCAAATGTAGTCCCAATCTTTAAAAAAGGAGACAGACATGAAGCATTAAACTACAGACCAGTGTCACTGACATGTATAGTATGCAAAATCATGGAGAAGATTATCAGGAGAAGAGTGGTGGAACACCTAGAAAGGAATGATCTCATCAACAGCAGCCAGCATGGTTTCAGGGACGGGAAATCCTGTGTCACAAACCTACTGGAGTTCTATGACATGGTGACAGCAGTAAGACAAGAGAGAGAGGGGTGGGTGGATTGCATTTTCTTGGACTGCAAGAAGGCGTTTGACACAGTTCCACACAAGAGATTGGTGCAAAAACTGGAGGACCAAGCAGGGATAACAGGGAAGGCACTACAATGGATCAGGGAATACTTGTCAGGAAGACAGCAGCGAGTCATGGTACGTGGCGAGGTGTCAGAGTGGGCACCTGTGACCAGCGGGGTCCCGCAGGGGTCAGTCCTAGGACCAGTGCTGTTTCTGGTATTTGTGAACGACATGACGGAAGGAATAGACTCTGAGGTGTCCCTGTTTGCAGATGACGTGAAGTTGATGAGAAGAATACACTCGATCGAAGACCAGGCAGAACTACAAAGGGATCTGGACAGGCTGCAGAACTGGTCCAGCAATTGGCTCCTGGAGTTCAATCCCACCAAGTGCAAAGTCATGAAGATTGGGGAAGGGCAAAGAAGGCCGCAGACGGAGTACAGTCTAGGGGGTCAGAGACTACAAACCTCACTCAAGGAAAAAGATCTTGGGGTGAGTATAACACCAGGCACATCTCCTGAAGCGCACATCAACCAAATAACTGCTGCAGCATATGGGCGCCTAGCAAACCTCAGAACAGCATTCCGACATCTTAATAAGGAATCGTTCAGGACCCTGTACACCGTATACGTTAGGCCCATATTGGAGTATGCGGCACCAGTTTGGAACCCACACCTAGCCAAGCACGTAAAGAAACTAGAGAAAGTGCAAAGGTTTGCAACAAGACTAGTCCCAGAGCTAAGAGGTATGTCCTACGAGGAGAGGTTAAGGGAAATCAACCTGACGACACTGGAGGACAGGAGAGATAGGGGGGACATGATAACGACATACAAAATACTGAGAGGAATTGACAAGGTGGACAAAAACAGGATGTTCCAGAGATTGGACACAGTAACAAGGGGACACAGTTGGAAGCTAAAGACACAGATGAATCACAGGGATGTTAGGAAGTATTTCTTCAGCCACAGAGTAGTCAGTAAGTGGAATAGTTTGGGAAGCGATGTAGTGGAGGCAGGATCCATACATAGCTTTAAGCAGAGGTACGACAAAGCTCACGGCTCAGGGAGAGTGACCTAGTAGCGATCAGTGAAGAGGCGGGGCCAGGAGCTCGGACTCGACCCCCGCAACCTCAACTAGGTGAGTACAACTAGGTGAGTACACACACACACACACACACACGTACACACACTCACACACATACACACACACACTCTCACACACACGCACACACACACACACACACACACACACACACACACACACACACACACACACACACACACACACACACACACACACACACACACACACACACACACACACACACACACACACACACACACACACACACTCACACACACACACACACGCGCACACACACACACACACACACACTCTCCCTGCACCATTAGCTTTATCATACCTCTGCTTAAAGCTATGAATGGATCCTGCTTTAACTACATCGCTTCCCAAACAATTCCACTTTCTGACTGCTCTGTGACTGAAGAAATACTTCCTAACATCCCTGTGATTCATCTGTGTCTTCAACTTTGCGCCTGGCAAACCTGAGAATAGCGTTCCGATACCTTAATAAGGAATCGTTCAAGACACTGTACACTGTGTATGTTAGGCCCATACTGGAGTATGCAGCACCAGTCTGGAACCCACACCTGGTCAAGCACGTCAAGAAGTTAGAGAAAGTACAAAGGTTTGCAACAAGGCTAGTCCCAGAGCTCAAGGGAATGTCGTACGAGGAAAGGTTAAGGGAAATCGGACTGACGACACTGGAGGACAGAAGGGTCAGGGGAGACATGATAACGACATACAAGATACTGTGGGGAATAGACAAGGTGGACAGAGATAGGATGCTCCAGAGAGGGGACACAGGGACAAGGGGTCACAACTGGAAGCTGAAGACTCAGACGAGTCACAGGGACGTTAGGAAGTATTTCTTCAGTCATAGAGTTGTCAGCAAGTGGAATAGCCTAGCAAGTGAAGTAGTGGAGGCAGGAACCATACATAGTTTTAAGAAGAGGTATGACAAAGCTCAGGAAGCAGAGAGAGAGAGGATCCAGTAGCGATCAGTGAAGAGGCGGGGCCAGGAGCTGAGTCTCGACCCCTGCAACCACAATTAGGTGAGTACAATTAGGTGAGTACAAACACCTCATATGCTGAAGAAGACACACTAGAAGGTCGAAATAAAATTTTTTTTTTTCTTGATTTCATCTCAGAGTGGGATACTTCCTATTAAACACGAGCACTTTCCTACTTTCCCTAATGTTGTACTTTCCCCTCTCGTGTTGACACCTTCTTCTTCCTCCTCCAGTTCTATTACCCTCCCTCCCTCTCTCTCTCCCTCTTTCCCTCCCTCCCTCCCTCCCTACCATCTACAGTTCCCCCCCCCCCGCGGTAATATTTACACCCGCCCCAGCAGGTAAAAAAGCAGGTCTCGGCTCGTTAGGGTCAGGTGTGCCACGGTAAATCTGGACCAAGGCAACACCTCCTCCTCCTCCTTCTCCTCCTCCTTCTCCTCCTCCTCCTCCTCCTCCTCCACCTATTCTTCCTCCTCCTCCTCCTCCTCCTCCTCCTCCTCCTCCTCCTCCTCCCCTTCTCCTCCTCTTCCTTCTTATTCTCCTTCCTTTGAGCATGAGAAAATTGTTGTACAAATATATATATATGTATATATATATATATATATATATATATATATATATATATATATATATATATATATATATATATATATATATATATATATATATATATATATATATATATATATATGTCGTGCCGAATAGGCAGGACTTGCGATCTTGGCTTAAATAGCAACGTTCATCTTGCCATATAAGACAAGTGAAAATTTGTGTATGCAGTAATTTCGCCAAAATCATTCTGAACCTAACGAAAAAAAAAGCATTTCACTGTGTTAGTTTAGTATTAAATTAATGTAAACAAATCTAAAATATATTTAGTTGGGTTAGGCTAAAAAAAAATTTCTTGTTATAATAAGGTTAGGTAAGTTTTCTAAGATTCTTCTGGTGCAAAATTAAAAATTTCTACATTAACATTAATTAAAAATATATATCTTTAAACGTATAAGAGAGAATTTTAGAAAGGACTTAATTTTAAATGAGTTCTTGCTAATTGACCAGTTTTACATATTCGGCACGACATATATATATATATATATATATATATATATATATATATATATATATATATATATATATATATATATATATATATATATATATATATATATACATATATATATATATATATATATATATATATATATATATATATATATATATATATATATATATATATATATATATATATATATATATATATGGCAGATGATGAAGCCAGCCAGCCACAAAGCCAGGGAAACAATGCACCCAACAATGAAAGAAGAGGCACATGTCAGGTGTGCGGAGAGTTTCGAGCACGCAACAGGGATGGTCGTATTCGGGTACACAACGGGTGTGCGGGATCACATATGCCCCCAGCAGAGACCAGCCCACAGCCTCCACAGGCAGATGACAATTCCAATGGCAACCTCCTCACTTGTGATAACCTTCTGTTGGCATTCAAATCCACTGCTAACAGTACCCTATCCCATATTCCTAAAGCGGCTCTCCCATATGCAGCAGGGAAATGGAGGTTCCACCAACTTAGAAGCCCGGGGCACCATCCAAGCATGGCGCAACCTGCTCCTGTTCGGCAATGTCTGTCTTGCAGTTCCTGAGAGACGAGTCAAACTGCTAACCACGTCAGTTATCAAGGCAGTGCGCAACTACCCAAGAACGGATAATTGTGTCCCTCTGCCCCATCATCGCAGGAATCACAAAGGTAGACCCAAGAAAAGTCCCACTGAAAACGAGAAAATTTGCGCACAGGTTAGCAAAAAAATTGAAGAAGGTAACACAGTGGGAGCAATCCGAATAATTACAAGTGACGACACTGTAGCCCCAAAGATGAGACCACAGCCCAAGCACTAAGAGACAAGCATCCAACCAGGGACACCATAGCCATCAACAACAACCCTGAGGAAGACCCCATCACTGAACAATTAATTTTGCCTGAATCGGAAGTCTATAAGGCGATTGTGTCATTTTCTGCAGGATCTGCAGGAGGTTACACCGGAATTCGACCTCAGCACCTCAAGGAGATGGTAAATCCAGTACTCGGTACATCTGCATCACTTCTTCTCACCGAGTTAACAACTTTCGTCAACAACTGCCTGGCTGGGCGAATCCCAGAAGAAATTAAACCTTTCTTTTTTGGAGCCTCACTGTGTGCCTTGAAGAAGAAGGATGGGGGAATCAGACCCATTACGGTTGGAAACACTCTTCGCCGTCTCGTTGCCAAAGCAGCAGTAAGAAACATTCGCCTAGAAGCTGCCAGTTTACTCCAGCCACACCAACTGGGCTTTGGAGTCCCTCAAGGCAGTGAAGCTGCTGCTCATGCGGCAAGGGCCTACATCAGGGGCCTACCAGAAGACAAGGCCGTAGTCAAACTTGATTTTAGAAATGCCTTTAATATGGTAAAGAGAGATGCTGTCTTGCCAGCTGTTAGGGATCGCTTCCCCAGTCTTTTTCCCTTCATTTCAGCCGGCTACAGCAAACCCTCAATTCTTTTGTTTGGAGAACATGAAATTCTCTCATCAGAAGGTGTTCAGCAGGGTGACCCACTAGCTCCACTTCTCTTCTGCTTGGCAGTAAGAGAACTAACTTCCAGCCTACGCAGCGAGCTCAACTTCTGGTACCTGTATGATGGCGCCCTGGCAGGTACTGAAGAGTCCCTGGTAGGGGACCTACAACTGGTGAAAACACAGGGAGAAGACTTGGGACTCATCCTCAATCCCTCCAAGTGTGAAATCGTCACAGCAAACCAGGAAATAATCAATGCTGTGCGAAGAATCCTCCCAGAAGTCTCTACTACCACCCCGTCCAACATTACCCTCTTGGGAGCACCGCTGGGTCACCAGGCCATCGACACAGTCCTCAAGGACAAATTGAATGACCTAATGAGAATGGAGGAGAGAATAAGCAATCTTGATGCCCATGATGCTCTGTATCTCCTCACAAGGTGCCTTACTATTCCAAGACTCACTTCCTGAGGTGTGCACCCTCTTTTGACAACCCAACACTCGACGAATATGACGCACACCTGAGGTCAACCTTTAAGAAGGCACTGAACCTGTCACTAGAGGATCAGCAATGGGATCAGGCAACCCTCCCAGTACGACTGGGAGGTATAGGGGTGCGCAAAGCAACGCATGTTGCTTTACCTGCTTTTCTGTCTTCGTGTTTGGCTTCCAGTGCATTAGTCAAGAAGATTGTTCCCGAATGCTTGAGAGAAATGGTAGGAGCTCAAGACCCCAGGTTTACTGAAGCAGCGATTCGGTGGGACACCCTTACAGATTCCTCCAGTAGACCAGCTCCTCCCAAAGAACACAAACAGTCCCACTGGAACAAACCGATCATGGAAAAAATCGCCAACACAATGCTCTCCAATGCCTCAGGAAAGGACAAAGCTCGTCTCCTGGCAGTGAAGGTACCACACTCAGGAGATTTCCTGTTAGTTGTTCCCAGTTCCTCCTTGGGCACTCGACTAGACCCACAGGCCATTCGGATTGGTGTTGCTCTTCGCCTAGCCGCCCCCATCCTCACTGAACATAGGTGTATTTGCGGCAGGGCGACAGCTTATCAATTCGGACTTAATGGTATCGTGTGTCACACAGCAGAAGGGAAGTATGCCAGGCATGAGGAGGTCAGTGACATCATAAAGAGAAGCCTCGCCACAGCCCATTGCCCAGCTCAACGGGAACCCCAAGTGCAGAGGCCTGACGGAAGTCTAAAGCGTCCTGATGGAGCCACTATGCTACCTTGGAAGGATGGAAAGCAGATTGCCTGGGACTACACATGTGCCGCCACATTGGCAGACACCTACTTGCCATACTCTGCAGTGGAAGGGGGTGGAGCTGCCAGCCACAGAGAGACCCAGAAGATCCGCAAATATGAAGACCTTCCCCCTTGCTATAACTTCATCCCAATAGGGTCGTAGACCTTTGGAGCATGGGGCAAGTGTGCTCTAAAGTTCCTAATAGAGCTGGGTGAAAAGCTCATCATAGAAACCAAGGACCACAGGGCGACCAGCTTCCTCTTTCAGAGACTCAGTGTTGCGATCCAGAGAGGAAATGCCTGCAGCATTCTGGGCATGCGGCCCACCGCCGGGGAGCTGGATGAAGTATTCGAGATGTAGCTCTGAGTTACCTATGTTGTTTTACTTTCTATCGTATTTTTGTGAATGTTTTGTCAATGTATTTTGTCTTTAAATAAAATATATATATAAAATATAGGGGGTGGTAGGAGAAAATTCTCAAACAGCTTTAGGGAGAACCTCGAGTTTTCCCTGAAGCAAGTTTATTCTTTTCTCTGAGGATGAGGGGCCCTATTACAGTTCTAGAGGTGGTACCTCCCAATATTCTTTATATATATATATATATATATATATATATATATATATATATATATATATATATATATATATATATATATATATATATATATATATATATATATATATATATGTCGTGCCGAATAGGCAGAACTTGCGATCTTGGCTTAAATAGCAACGCTCATCTTGCCATATAGGACAAGTGAAAATTTGTGTATGCAATAATTTCGCCAAAATCATTCTGAACCTAACGAAAAAAATGTATTTCACTGTGTTTGTTTAGTATTAAATTACTGTAAACAAATCTAAAATATATTTAGTTGGGTTAGGCTAAAATAAATTGTTTTTGTTATAATAAGGTTAGGTAAGTTTTCTAAGTTCCTTTTGGTGCAAAATTAAAATTTTTACATCAACATTAATGAAAAAATATATCTTTAAAAGTATAAGAGAAATTTTTAGAAAGGACTTAATTTTGAATGAGTTCTTGCTAACTGACCAGTTTCACATATTCGGCACGACATATATATATATATATATATATATATATATATATATATATATATATATATATATATATATATATATATATATATATATATATATATATATATATATATATATGGAGGTACCACCTCTGGAACTGTCCTAGGGCCCCTCATCCTCAGAGAAAAGGATAAACTTGCTTCAAGCAAAACTCAAGGTTCTCCCTGAAGGTGTTTGAAAATTTTCTCCTACCACCCCCTGTATTTAATATAAATTTTATTTAAAGACAAAATACATTGACAAAATACAAAATACTTAAAGGTTGATCTCAGTTGTGCGTCATATTCGTCGAGTGTTGGGTTGTCAAAAGAGGGTGCACAACTGAGGAAGTAAGTGAGTCTTGGCATAGTAAGATACCTTGTGAGGAGATACAGAGCATCATGGGCATCAAGATCGCTTATTCTCTCCTCCATTCTCATCAGGTCATTCAGTTTGTCCTAAAGGACCATGTCGATGGCCTGGTGGCCCAGCGGTAGTAGAGACTTCTGGGAGGATAGTTCACACAGCATTGATTATTTCCTTTTTCGTTGTGATGATTTCACACTTGGAGGGATTGAGGATGATTCTCAGGGCCTCTTCCTGTCTTCAGCCATTGTAGGTCCTCTTACAGGGATGCTTCAGTCCCTGCCAGAGTGCCATTATCCAGGTACCAAATGTTGAGCTCGCTGCGTAGATTGGAAGTTAGTTATCTTACTGACAAGCAGAAGAGTAGTGGAGCTAGTGGGTCACCCTGCTGAACACCCTCTGATGAGGGAATTTCATGTTTGCCAAACAAAAGAATTGAGGGTTTGCTGTAGCCGGCTGAAATGATGGGAAAAAGACTGGGGAACCAATCCGGTTCACCATATTAAAGGCATTTCTAAAATCAAGTTTGACTAGGGCTTTGTCTTCTGTAGGTCCCTGATGTAGGCCCTTGCCGCATGAGCTGCGGCTTCACTACCTTGAGAGACCCCAAAGCCCAGTTGGTGTGGCTGGAGTAAGCTGGCAGCTTCTAGGCGAATGTTTCTTACTGCTGCTTTGGCAACGAGACGGCGATGAGTGTTACCAACAGCAATAGGTCTGATTCCCCCATCCTTCTTCTTCAAAACACATAGTGAGGCTCTGAAAAAGAAAGGTTTAATTTCTTCTGGGATTCGCCCAGCCAGGCAGTTGTTGACGAAAGTTGTTAACTTGGTGAGAAGAATTGATGCAGATGCACGAGTACTGGATTTGCCATCTCTTTGAGGTGCTGTGGTCGAATTCCAGTGTAATCTCCTGCAGATCCTGCTGGAAATGACACTATCGCCTTATAGACTTCTGATTCTGGTAAAAATTAATTGTTCAGTGACAGGGTCTTCCTCAGGGTTGTTGTTGATGGCTATGGTGCCCCTGGATGGATGCTTGTGTCTTACCGCTTGGGTTATGGTCTCAACTTTGGGGGCTACAGTGTCGTCACTTGTAATTATTCGGATTGCTCCCACTGTGTTACCTTCGATTTTTTTTGCTAACCTGTGCGCAAATTTTCTCGTTTTCAGTGGAATTTTTCTTGGGTCTACCTCTGTGATTCCTGTGATGATGGGGCAGAGGGACACAATTATCCGTTCTTGGGTAGCTGCGCACTGCCTTGATGACCGATGTGGTTAGCCGTTTGCCTTGTCTTTCAGTAACTGTGAGGCAGACATTGCCGAATAGGAGTAGGTTGTGCCATGCTTTAATGGTGCCTCGGGCTTCTAAGTTGGTGGAACCTCCATTCACCTGCTTAAGAAGGTCTGTGAATTTCCCTGCTGCATATGGGCGAGCCGCTTTAGGGATGTGGGATAGGGTATTGCTAGTAGTGGATTTGAATGCCAGCAGAAGGTTATTGCAAGTGAGGAGGTTGCCATTGGAATTTTCATCTGCCTGTGGAGGCTGTGAGCTGCTCTCTGCTGGGGGCACATGTGATCCCACACACCCGTTGTGTGCGCGAATGAGACCATCCCGGTTGTGTGCTCGAAACTCTCCACACACCTGACATGTGCCTTTTTTTTCATTGTTGGGTGCACTGTTTCCCTGGCTTTGTGGCTGGCTGGCTGCATCATCTGCCATACCTCAGACTGTGTGGTAAGCCCGGACTGAAGGAAAAATGGCACATAGCGCATACCGCAAGTGGCTTATGGTAGTAGCATGGGAGGAGAGGGGTCTCCCATCTCTATGGTGGGCAGTGGAGGAGAGGAAGGTGTGGAGGGCGTGTGATGAGGCTTTTAACTTAAGTTCGATAGTTTCCACTTCCCTGGTCAACGCCTCATTCCGTGTATCAGATATTCTAGCGTTTCTGAGGAGCTCAGTGATTCTTCGTCGTCTTCTATAGAGGAAGCGTCTTTCTTTCTCCAGTTTACTCCTGCTCTTCTTCTTTCTTAGGGGAATATGCCTAGAACATGCTTCAGCTGCCAGGAAGTTGATCCTTTCAAGGCACTGGTTTGGATCTATGTTATTTAAGATATCTTCCTAACATGTTTCATTTAAGACATGGTTTACCTGGTCCCTGTTGATATTCTTGTTGTTGAAGCTGTATTTTGTGAAGACACCTTCACAGGTACATGCATTTTGCTGATCAGGACCCCTATGCATATAAGTCTGGACTTCGATTAGATAGTGATCGGAATTAGTTGTTTTTGATATTGTTATGTCTCTTACCAGGTCCTCATTATTTGTGAAGATAAGGTCAAGTGTGTTTTCTAATGTTGTTGACTCCACTATCTGCTGGCTTAAGGTGTGTTTATCACAGAGACTTAGTAGCTCATGTGTGTGTGACCTTTCATCTGCTCTACGTCGAGGGATTGTTTCTGCTATAACATTATTCGCTACATTCTTCCATTTTGTATGCCTTAGGTTGAAATCACCAAGCAGTAAGATGTTTGGGGATGGAGCTGGAAGGCTTTCCAGACAGTAATCAATTTTCAGTAGCTGTTCCTTGAACTGTTGGGAGGTTGCATCTGGTGGCTTATATACAACCACGATGAATAGGTTTTGGTTCTCGATCTTTACTGATAGAACTTCAGCTACATCATTTGTGGTATTCAGCAACTCCGTGCAGATGAGCGACTCTTTGACATATAGGCCATCCCCCCCCCCCCTTGTTTCCTGTTCCTTCCGTCGCATCTAAAAAGGTTTTACCCACTTATCCATATTTCATTGTCAAACTGATCTTTTGTGTGGGTGTCTGTGAAGGCTGCAAACATTGCATTAGACTCCTCTAGAAGTCCACTGATAAAAGGTATTTTGTTGGTGGTGGATGGCTTAAGGCCCTGTATATTAGCAAATATGAACGAGGTTGTATTCTGTGTTTGTTGGGGAAATTTTGTTATTGGCATCAGTAGTTGTAATTCTGGAGGGCCATGGGTGGCCACTGGCTGCGCCTCCAGTCCAACAAGGCTCCAACGTGGTGGACTATTTTTGTTATTTCCTTCAATTTTCTTTTTCCGTTTCCTGCCACTAAAAAATCACCTGGAGTTGGACTGTCGTAGCTACTATTGTTTGTCTTGTGGGGTCTGTGCCTCCTGGTCCCTTTTAGATGGTATGCAGGGCAGCTGATGTTGTAACACTGCTTCTAGAGGACCGAGGAATGACACATTTTTGGGTGAAAGACAGTACAGGAAGAAGAACGACACACTCCTTTAGACATGAGGTCGCTACATTTTTTTGGGATGCTCAGAGTTACATATCCCATTTTTTTCCTTATATTCCATGCTTACAAATGCACCAAGCATAGTATTTCCACAATTTCACTTTTTGTTGGATAGAATTGTTGGGAGGTGTGTTGTCAATTTCTGCAGGTTCTGGGACTGCACTATAATCCTCAGTATCCAAGTCAGAGCCACACCGTCCTGGATTCCATCTGCTTTCCTCAATAGAGGAAGAAGAAGGAGACTCATCCCCTACATCTGCACTGTGGGCTATTTTGGCCCCCTCATGGTGAGAGAAAACGCATGACTCTTTAGACCACTAGACCACACACACACACACACACACGGGGCCAGGAGCTTGGACTCGACCCCTGCAACCTCATCTAGGTGAGTACAACTAGGTGAGTACACACACACACACACATACACACACATACACACACACACACACACACACACACACACACACACACACACACACACACACACACACACACACACACACACACACACACACACACACACACACACAGGGCAAAATCAGTGTTTATCCATGGGCTCCAGGAGAGAGAGGAAAGGACACACACTGAAAGGCAGCAGGAAGAAAGTAAGGAGATTGAGAAAATCATCACGGAAATAGGTGAAGAGATGGACGAGATTGTAAATTTTCAGAGAATAGGAGGGTACTCGAAGGGGAGAAACCGACCAATCAAGCTGATTCTCGGGACGGAAACAGTGCGGAACAGGATCCTCCAAGAGAAACCACAATTGAAATACTCGGAAGAGTACAAGAGGGTGTTCCTAGACAGAGACAGAACAAAACAGAACGACAGCAGCTGAGGGAGAGGACAAAAAAAGCGAAAGGAGCTAGGAAAAGAGACAAGGATGGAACCAGCAGAGGTCAGTCAGAGCAGAACAGAACAGCAAGGGCAAGCACACACACAACTATTCTCAGAACCATACAACCTATCACACCATCCCAACACAGACTACAATCCATACCCACAGCCTCCACCCAACACCGAGCTATAAAATCCCACAGTATGCCACCAGGTCTCCCACCCTCACAGGCCCCACAAACCACAGTGTTGGAAAGGAAACTGAAGGTATGGTACACAAACGCTGATGGTATAACAAATAAGTGGGAGGAGTGGCATGAAAGAGTCAAAGAGGCATCACCGGACATCATAGCTCTCACAGAAACCAAGCTTACAGGTATGATAACAGATGCCATCTTTCCAATGGGATACCAAATCCTGAGGAAAGACAGAGGGAACAGGGGGGGGTGGAGGAGTGGCATTGTTGATCAAAAATCGCTGGAATTTTGATGAGCTGGAGAGAGGAGACAGCGGAGAAGAAAGTGATTACATAGCGGGAACGCTTCACTCTGGAGGTCCCAAGGTGGTAATAGCAGTGATGTATAACCCACCACAGAACAGCAGGAGGCCAAGGCAAGAGTACGATGAGAGCAATAGAGCGATGGTTGACACACTGGCTAGAGTGGCCAGAAGAGCTCATGCATGCAGGGCAAAGCTCCTGATCATGGGTGACTTTAACCACAAGGAGATCGATTGGGAGAACTTGGACCCACATGGGGGCCAATATACATGGAGGGCTAAGATGATGGAGGTGGTACTGGAAAACTTCATGTACCAACACGTAAGGGACACAACAAGAGAGAGAGGAGAGGATGAACCAGCAAGGCTAGACTTAGTATTCACCTTGAGTAGTGCAGATATTGAGGACATCACATATGAAAGATCCCTTGGGGCCAGTGACCATGTGGTTTTAAGCTTCGAATACACAGTAGAGCTACAAGTGGAGGGAGAAGCAGGAAGACCAGGACGAATGAAGCCAAACTACAAGAAAGGGGACTACACAGGAATGAGGAACTTCCTGAACGGGGTTCAGTGGGACAGAGAACTGGCAGGGAAGCCAGTTAATGAGATGATGGAATATGTAGCAACAAAATGCAAGGAGGCTGAGGAGAGGTTTGTACCAAAGGGTAACAGGAATAATGAAAAAGCCAGGATGAGCCCATGGTTTACCCAAAGGTGCAGGGAGGCAAAAACCAAGTGTGCTAGGGAATGGAAGAAATATAGAAGACAAAGGACCCAGGAGAATAAGGAGAGCAGTCGTAGAGCCAGAAAAGAATGTGCACAGATGAGAAGGGAGGCCCAAAGACAATATGAAAATGACATACCAGCGAAAGCCAAATCTGACCCGAAACTGCTGAACAGCCACATCAGGAGGAAAACAACAGTCAAGGACCAGGTAATCAGGTTAAGGAAGGAAGGAGGAGAGACAACAAGAAATGACCGTGAAGTATGTGAGGAACTCAACAAGAGATTCAAAGAAGTGTTCACAGAGGAGACAGAAGGGGCTCCAGGAAGACGGAGAGGTGGGGAACACCACCATGTGCTGGACACAGTGCACACAACCGAGGAAGAAGTGAAGAGGCTTCTGAGTGAGCTAGATACCCCAAAGGCAATGGGGCCAGATAACATCTCCCCATGTGTATTGAGAGAGGGAGCAGAGGCGCTATGTGTACCCCTAACAACAACATTCAATACATATATCGAAACAGGGAGATTGCCTGAGGCATGGAAGACAGCAAATGTAGTCCCAATTTTTAAAAAAGGAGACAGACATGAAGCATTAAACTACAGACCAGTGTCACTGACATGTATAGTATGCAAAATCATGGAGAAGATTATCAGGAGAAGAGTGGTGGAACACCTAGAAAGGAATGATCTCATCAACAGCAGCCAACATGGTTTCAGGGGCGGGAAATCCTGTGTCACAAACCTACTGGAGTTCTATGACATGGTGACAGCAGTAAGACAAGAGAGAGAGGGGTGGGTGGATTGCATATTCTTGGACTGCAAGAAGGCGTTTGACACAGATCCACACAAGAAATTGGTGCAAAAACTGGAGGACCAAGCAGGGATAACAGGGAAGGCACTACAATGGATCAGGGAATACTTGTCAGGAAGACAGCAGCGAGTAATGCTACGTGGCGAGGTGTCAGAGTGGGCACCTGTGACCAGCGGGGTCCCACAGGGGTCAGTCCTAGGACCAGTGCTGTTTCTGGTATTTGTGAACGACATGACGGAAGGAATAGACTCTGAGGTGTCCCTGTTTGCAGATGACGTGAAGTTGATGAGAAGAATTCACTCGATCGAAGACCAGGCAGAACTACAAAGGGATCTGGACAGGCTGCAGACCTGGTCCAGCAATTGGCTCCTGGAGTTCAATCCCACCAAGTGCAAAGTCATGAAGATTGGGGAAGGGCAAAGAAGACCGCAGATGGAGTACAGTCTAGGGGGCCAGAGACTACAAACCTCACTCAAGAAAAAAGATCTTTGGGTGAGTATAACACCAGGCACATCTCCTGAAGCGCACATCAATCAAATAACTGCTGCAGCGTATGGGCGCCTAGCAAACCTCAGAACAGCATTCCGACATCTTAATTAATAAGGAATCGTTCAGGACCCTGTACACCGTGTACGTTAGGCCCATATTGGAGTATGCGGTACCAGTTTGGAACCCACACCTAGCCAAGCACGTAAAGAAACTAGAGAAAGTGAAAAGGTTTGCAACAAGACTAGTCCCAGAGCTAAGAGGGATGTCCTACGAGGAGAGGTTAAGGGAAATCAACCTGACGACACTGGAGGACAGGAGAGATAGGGGGGACATGATAACGACATACAAAATACTGAGAGGAATTGACAAGGTGGACAAAGACAGGATGTTCCAGAGATTGGACACAGTAACAAGGGGACACAGTTGGAAGTTGAAGACACAGATGAATCACAGGGATGTTAGGAAGTATTTCTTCAGCCACAGAGTAGTCAGTAAGTGGAATAGTTTGGGAAACGATGTAGTGGAGGCAGGATCCATACATAGCTTTAAGCAGAGGTATGATAAAGCTCACGGTTCAGAGAGAGTGACCTAGTAGCGATCAGTGAAGAGGCGGGGCCAGGAGCTCGGACTCGACCTCCGCAACCTCAACTAGGTGAGTACACACACACACACACACACACACACACACACACATATATATATATGTATATATATATATATATATATATATATATATATATATATATATATATATATATATATATATATATATATATATATATATATATATATATATATATATATATATATATATATATATATAGTATATATATATATATATATATATATATATATATATATATATATATATATATATATATATATATATATATATATATATATATATATATATGTATATGTATATATGTATGTATATATATATGTATATATATATATATATATATATATATATATATATATATATATATATATATATATATATATATATATGTATGTATATATATAAATATATATATATATATATATATATATATATATATATATATATATATATATATATATATATATACATATATATATACATACATATATACATATACATATATATTTCTATATATATATATTTATATTTGTATATATATCTTTATATATATATATATATGTATATGTATATGTATATATGAATATATATGTATATATATATATGTATATGTATATATGAATATATATGTATATATATATGTATATATATACATATATATATACATACACATATGTATATATATACATATATATATACATATACATATATATATGTATATATATAAAATATATATATATATATATATATATATATATATATATATATATATATATATATATATATATATATATATATATATATATATATATATATATATATATATATATATATATATATATATATATATACATGTTTATATATATATATATATATATATATATATATATATATATAAATATATATATATATATATATATATATATATATATAGAGAGAGAGAGAGAGAGAGAGAGAGAGAGAGAGAGAGAGAGAGAGACAGGGAGAGAGTAGAAGTGAGAGAGAATGCGAGGAGAAGGAAAGGGAAAGTAGAGAGATGGAAGATAGATAGTAAAGGCACATGACACTGCCGGTACTAGATCCTGGAGGTCCACTGACACACACTGTAGGTAAGTAGGTCCACTGACACACACTGTAGGTAAGTAGGTCCACTGACACACACTGTAGGTAAGTAGGTCCACTGACACACACTGTAGGTAAGTAGGTCCACTGACACACACTGTAGGTAAGTAGGTCCACTGACACACACTGTAGGTAAGTAGGTCCACTGACACACACTGGAGGCAAGTAGGTCCACTGACACATACTGTAGGTAAGTAGGTCCACCGACACATACTGTAGGTAAGTAGGTCCACTGACACACACTGTAGGTAAGTAGGTCCACTGACACTCACTGTAGTGAAGTAGGTCCACTGACACAATGTAGGTAAGTAGGTTCACTGACACATACTGTAGGTAAGTACATCACACACACTGTAGGTAAGTGGGTCCACTGACACATACTGTAGGCAAGTAGTTTCACTGACACACACTATAGGTAAGTAGGTCCACTGACACACACTGTTGGTAAGTAGGTCCACTGACACACACTGTTGGTAAGTAGGTCCACTGACACACACTGTTGGTAAGTAGGTTCACTGACACACACTGTTGGTAAGTAGGTCCACTGACACACACTGTAGGTAAGTAGGTTCACTGACACACACTGTTGGTAAGTAGGTCCACTGACACACACTGTTGGTAAGTAGGTCCACTGACACACACTGTTGGTAAGTAGGTCCACTGACACACACTGTTGGTAAGTAGGTCCACTGACACACACTGTAGGTAAGTAGGTTCGCTGACACACACTGTAGGTAAGTAGGTTCGCTGACACACACTGTAGGTAAGTAGGTTCGCTGACACACACTGTAGGTAAGTAGGTGTGGCTCAATGCGTATGTGTGTCTACGTGTACTCACCTAGTTTGAGGTTGCAAGGGTCGAGTCCTAGCTCCTGGCATCGCCTCTTCACTGGTCGCTACTAGGTCACTCTCCCTGAACCGCGAGCTTTATCATACCTCTGCTTAAAGCTATGTATGGATCCTGCCTCCACTACATCGCTGTTCTGAGGTTTGCTAGGTGCCCATATGTTGCAGCAGTTATATGGTTGATGTGTGCCTCAGGAGATGTGCCTGGTGTTATGCTCACCACAAGTTCTTTTTCCTTGAGTGAGGTTTGTAGTCTCTGGCCCCCTGGACTGTACTCCATCTGCAGTCTTCTTTGCCCTTCCCCAATCTTCATGACTTTGCACTTGGTGGGGTTGAACTCCAGGAGCAAATTGCTGGACCAGGTCTGCAGCCTGTCCTGATCCCTTCGTAGTTCTGCCTGGTCTTCGACCGAATGAATTCTTCTCATCAACTTCACATTATCTGCGAACAGGGACACTTTGGAGTCTATTCCTTCCGTCATGTCGTTCCCAAATACCAGAAACAACACTGGTCCTAGGACTGACCCCTGTGGGACCCCACTCGTCACAGGTACCCACTCTGACACCTCGCCACGTACCATGACTCTCTGATGTCTTCCTGACAAGTATTTCCTGATCCATTGTAGTGCCTTCGCTGTTATCACTGCCTGGTCCTCCATTTTTCCACTAATCTCTTGTGTGGAACTGTGTCAAACGCCTTCTTACAGTCTAGGAAAATGCAATACACCCACCCCTCTCTCTCTTGTCTTACTGCTGTCACCATGTCATAGAACTCCAGTAGGTTTGTGACACAGGATCTCCCGTCCCTGAAACCATGTTAGCTGCTGTTGATGAGATCATTCCTTTCTAGATGTTCCAACACTCTTCCCCTGATGATCTTCTCAGGTAATCTCCCTGTTTCGATAGATGAATTGAATATTGTTGTTAGTGGTACACAGCACCTCTGCTCCCTCTCTCAGGACCCATGGAGAGATGTTATCCGGCCCCAATGCCTTTGAGGTATCTAGCTCACTCAGAAGCCTCTTCACTTCTTCCTCGGTTGTGTGCACTGTGTCCAGCACTTGGTGGTGTGCCCCACCTCTCCGTCTTTCTGGAGCCCCTTCTGTCTCCTCTGTAAACACTTCTTTGAATCTCATGTAAAGTTTCTCACTTACTTCTCGGTCGTTTCTTGTTGTCTCTCCTCCTTCCTTCCTTAGCCTGATTACCTGGTCCTTGACTGTTGTTTTCCTCCAGATGTGGCTGTATAACAGCATCGGGTCAGATTTGGCTTCCGCTGCTATGTCGTTTTCATATTGTCGTTGGACCTCCCTTCTTACCTTTGAATATTCATTTCTGGCTCTACGACTGTTCTCCTTAATCTTCTGGGTCCTTTGCCTTCTGTACTTCTTCCATTCCCTAGCACTCTTGGTTTTTGCTTCCCTGCACCTCTGGGTGAACCATGGGCTCATCCTGGCATGTGTGTGTGTGTACTCACCCAATTGTACTCAACTAATTGTGGTTGCAAGGGTCAAGACTCAGCTCCTGGCTCCGCCTCTTCACTGGTCGCTACTAGGTCACTCTCCCTGAACCATGAGCTTTATCGTACCTCTGCTTAAAGCTATGTATGGATCCTGCCTCCACTACATCGCTTCCCAAACTATTCCACTTCCTGACTACTCTGTGGCTGAAGAAATACTTCCTAACATCCCTGTGATTCATCTGTGTCTTCAGCTTCCAACTGTGTCCCCGTGTTGCTGTGTCCAGTCTCTGGAACATCCTGTCTTTGTCCACCTTGTCAATTCCTCTCAGTATTTTGTATGTCGTTATCATGTCTTCCCTATCTCTCCTGTCCTCCAATGTCGTCAGGTTGATTTCCCTTAACCTCTCCTCATAGCTTATACCTCTTAACTCTGGGACTAGTCTTGTTGCAAACCTTTGCACTTTCTCTAGTTTCTTTACATGCTTGGCTAGGTGTGGGTTCCAAACTGGTGCCGCATACTCTAATATGGGCCTAACGTACACGGTGTACAGGGTCCTGAACGATTCCTTATTAAGATGTCGGAATGCTGTTCTGAGGTTTGCCAGGCGCCCATATGCTGCGGCAGTTATTTGGTTGATGTGCGCTTCAGGAGATGTGCCTGGTGTTATACTCACCCCAAGATCTTTTTCCTTGAGTGATATTTGTAGTCTCTGGCCCCCTATACTGTACTCCGTCTGCGGTCTTCTTTGCCCTTCCCCAATCCTCATGACTTTGCACTTGGTGGGATTGAACTCCAGGAGCCAGTTGCTGGACCAGGTCTGCAGCCTGTCCAGATCCCTTTGTAGTTCTGCCTGGTCTTCGATCGAATGAACTCTTCTCATCAACTTCACGTCATCTGCAAACAGGGACACCTCGGAGTTTATTCCTTCCGTCATGTCGTTCACAAATACCAGAAACAGCACTGGTCCTAGGACTGACCCCTGTGGGACCCCGCTGGTCACAGGTGCCCACTCTGACACCTCGCCACGTAGCATTACTCGCTGCTGTATTCATGACAAGTATTCCCTGATCCATTGCAGTGCCTTCCCTGTTATCCCTGCTTGGTCCTCCAGTTTTTGCACTAATCTCTTGTGTGGTACTGTGTCAAAAGCCTTCTTGCAGTCCAAGAAAATGCAATCCACCCACCCCTCTCTCTATTGTCTTACTGCTGTCACCATGTCATAGAACTCCAGTAGGTTTGTGTCACAGGATTTCTCATCTCTGAAACCATGTTGGCTGCTGGTGATGAGATCATTCCTTTCTAGATGTTCCACCATTCTTCTCCTGACAATCTTTTCCATGATTTTGCATGCTATACATGTCAGTGACACTGGTCTGTAGTTTAGTGCTTCATGTCTGTCTCCTTTTTTAAAGATTGGGACCACATTTGCTGTCTTCCATGATTCAGGCAATCTCCCTGTTTCGATAGATGTATTGAATATTGTTGTTAGGGGTACACATAGCGCCTCTGCTCCCATTGCCTTTGAGGTATCTAGCTCACTCAGAAGCCTCTTCACTTCTTCCTCGGTTGTGTGTACTGTGTCCAGCACATGGTGGTGTACCCCACCTCCCCGTTTTTCTGGAGCCCCTTCTGTCTCCTCTGTGAACACTTCTTTGAATCTCTTGTTGAGTTCCTCACATACTTCACGGTCATTTCTTGTTGTCTCTCCTCCTTCCTTCCTTAGCCTGATTACCTGGTCCTTAACGGTTGTTTTCTTCCTGATGTGGCTGTATAACAGCTTTGGGTCAGATTTGGCTTTTGCTGCTATGTCGTTTTCATATTGACGTTGGACCTCCCTTCTTATCTGTGCATATTCGTTTCTGGCTCTACGACTGCTCTCCTTATTCTCCTGGGTCCTTTGCCTTCTATATTTCTTCCATTCCCTAGCACACTTGGTTTTTGCCTCCTTGCATCTTTGGGTGAACCATGGGTTCATCCTGGCTTTTTCATTATTCCTGTTACCCTTGGGTACAAACCTCTCCTCAGCCTCCTTGCACATTGTTGCTACATATTCCATCATCTCATTAACTGGCTTCCCTGCCAGTTCTCTGTCCCACTGAACCTCATTCAGGAAGTTCCTCATTCCTGTGTAGTCCCCTTTCCTGTAGTTTGGTTTCATTTGTCCTTGCCTTCCTGCTTCCCCCTCCACTTGTAGCTCTACTGTGTATTCGAAGCTCAAAACCACATGATCGCTGGCCCCAAGGGGTCTTTCATATGTGATGTCCTCAATATCTGCACTACTCAAGGTGAATACTAAGCCCAGTCTTGATGGTTCATCCTCTCTTCTCTCTCTTGTAGTGTCCCTTACGTGTTGGTACATGAAGTTTTCCAATACCACCTCCATCATTTTAGCCCTGCATGTATCTTGGCCCCCATGTGGCTCCAAGTTCTCCCAGTCGATCTCCTTGTGGTTTAAGTCACCCATTATCAGTAGCTTTGCCCTGCATGCATGAGCTCTTCTGGCCACTGCAGCCAGTGTGTCAACCATCGCTCTAGTGCTCTCGTCATACTCTTGCCTTGGCCTCCTGCTGTTCTGTGGTGGGTTATACATCACTGCAATTATCACCTTGGGACCACCAGAGTGAAGCGTTCCCGCTATGTAATCACTTTCTTCTCCGCTGTCTCCTCTCTCCAGCTCATCAAAATTCCATCGGTGTTTGATCAGCAATGCCACTCCTCCACCCTCCCTGTTCCTTCTGTCTTTTCTCAGGATCTGGTATCCCGCTGGAAAGATGGCATCTGTTATCATACCTGTAAGCTTGGTTTCTGTGATCGCTATGTTGTCTGGTGATGCCTCTTTGACTCTTTCGTGCCACTCCTCCCACTTGTTTGTTATTCCATCAGCATGTGTGTACCATACCTTCAGTTTCCTTTCCAACACTGTGGTTTGGGGGGCCTGTGGGGGTGGGAGACCTGGTAGCATACTGTGGGATTCTATGGTTGGGGGTTGGGTGGAAGCTGTGGGTATGGATTGTATTGTGTTGGGATGGTGTGATAGGTTGTGGGGTACTGAGGATAGTTGTGTGCGTGCTTGCCCTTGCTGCTCTGTTCTGCTCTGACTGACCTCTGCTGGTTCCATCCTTGTCTCCTTTCCTAGCTCCTTTCGCTTTTTTGTCCTCTCCCTCAGCTGCTGTCTCTCTGTTTGTGTTCTGTCTCTGTCTAGGAATACCTTCTTGTACTCTTCCGAGCTTTTCAACCGTGGTTTCTCTTGGAGGATCCTGTTCCGCACTGCTTCTGTTCTGAGAATCAGCTTGATCGGTCGGTTTCTCCCCTTCAAGTACCCTTTTATTCTCTGAAAGAGAGAGAGAAAGAAAAAAAAGAAAAAGGGGGAGAGAGTGAGAGAGAGGGAGAGAGAGAAGGGGAGCCTAGAAGGAGGGGAAAAGAAGGGTAAAAAGGGGGAGAAAGTGAGAGAGAGGGAAAAGATAAGAGTGAGGGGGGAGTGACAAGGGAGGAGAGAGAGAGAGAAAAGAAGAGGAAGAGAGAGAGGGAGAGGGAGAGAGAGAGAGGAAGAGAGAGAAAGTGAGAGGAAGAGAGGGAGGAAGAGAGAGAGGATGAGAGAAAGGGAGAGATAGAGAGAGAGAGAGAGAGAGAGAGAGAGAGAGAGAGAGAGAGAGAGAGAGAGAGAGAGAGAGAGAGAGAGAGAGAGAGAGAGAGAGAGAGAGATAGAGGAGGGAGAGAGATGGGGGGAAAGGAAGGGTTATAGTGTCACTTCACAGGAAGGTGTGAAATCCTGTATATATGTGTGTTTGTGTTTGTGTGTGTGTACTCACCTATTTGTACTCACCTATTTGTGGTTGCAGGGGTCGAGTCCTAGCTCCTGGCCCCGCCTCTTCACTGGTTGCTACTAGACCCTCTCTCTCCCCGCTCCATGAGCTTTATCAAACCTCGTCTTAAAACTGTGTATGGTTCCTGCCTCCACTACGTCATTTTCTAGGCTATTCCACTGCCTTACAACTCTATGACTGAAGAAATACTTCCTACTATCTCTCTGACTCATTTGTGTCTTCAACTTCCAATTGTGGCCTCTTGTTTCTGTGTCCCCTCCCTGGAACATCCTGTCCTTGTCCACCTTGTCTATTCCACGCAGTATTTTATATGTCGTTATCATGTCTCCCCTGACCCTCCTGTCCTCCAGTGTCGTCAGGCCGATTTCCCTTAATCTTTCTTCATAGGACATTCCCCTTAGCTCTGGAACTAACCTTGTTGCAAACCTTTGTACTTTCTCTAGTTTCTTGACGTGCTTTATCAAGTGCGGGTTCCAAACAGGTGCTGCATACTCCAGTATGGGCCTGACATACACGGTGTACAGTGTCTTGAATGATTCCTTACTAAGGTGTCGGAATGCTGTTCTCAGGTTTGCCAGGCGCCCATATGCTGCAGCAGTTATCTGTGTGTGTGTGTGTGTGTGTGTGTGTGTGTGTGTGTGTGTGTGTGTGTGTGTGTGTGTGTGCTACAGCTATTCAATTGCCTAACAGCAGAGTTGTTCTCACCAAGTGTGTGTGGATATGTTTATGTAAATAGTCCTTATTTCCCACGTATGTACTACATATGTATTGTATATGTACCCGATCTCTTGGTTCCCACTGTACTCTTATGCGTTTAAAATTACGTTCAAAAATAAATACACTAGGCTTCGCCTACATGCCGCTACCTCTAAATTCTATTATATACCAGTAAATGTTGCTTATTCTAATTCTGATAGCTCGAGGAGAGTGACCCCCAGTTCCAGCTAGAGACAGGTACTATTGACCCCATGCAACTCAAACTAGGTGAATATTACTTGCGGCTGGCAGTGCAGTGATGTTGCTGGTCTGTCCAGTCTCCCAGAAGTTGAAGAAGTTTGATGCTTCTCGGTAATTTTTCCACTAACTTCCTGTATGCACTATAGTCTCTACCTCTTCTAATTTTTTCACTCACTCACTGTATTTACTGACACATCTATACATATCTCTTATCTCCCTGGTCTTGAGTCGCACTTACTCTTCAAATACCCCACTGCGTTATTATGGCAACACTATTTAGGCCTGACACAACCGTTCACCCTTCCAACGGCCCCCAATAACACTCAGCCACTAATTTTCTTCGTTTTCTTTTCTGTGATCACTTATATTTCCTTTTTTCGGGGCTTAAGTGATTATATGCACTCTTATGCGTGCACACACCTATATCCCACACTCTATTCCTTACGGCACAGTCAGAAATTACCACCAAAACACGAGCTCAAACCACGTGACTCCTCCACGAGTGTGTGTGTGTGTGTGTGTGTGTGAGTGTCTACCCTTGTGTGTGTGTGCTTGTGTGTGAGGGAGGGATGGTTAGGCGGGGTAGGTGGTGTGGTTGAAAGATCCGTCGTGTAGGCACAAATTTAGTCTCATTTATCTTTCCCAATTATGCTACTCTCTCCACTTATTGCCCTTTCTGGATTACGTATTAATTGTTGCTGGTTATTATCATTTTCCTTGTTCACATTGAGAGAGGACTTCCTAGCTTCCTAAGTATTCTTACTGCTAATAACTACCGGTAGTAACACTGCCTGTGTGCGTGTGTGCATGTGTGTGTGTGTGAGTGTGTGTGTGTGTGTGAGAGTGTCTTGTGCGGTGTAATGACTAGCCGCAACTTCTTGTGACCTGACACAACCCTCCTGGGACTTGATCCTAGCACCGTCTTACAATGTTGCCCTTAAAAGCTTGTCCCACCTACCTTCTCACACTCGTCAACACTATATTCTCTATGTCTGTGCTATTTCTATTCTAATTCTGGTAATAGCTTGCAGGAGTAAGTGACCAGTATCAAACAGTATGCAAGGCCAGCCAGGGCTGTCAACATGCAAACCACAAATAGGCGAATAAACTTGCGCTCAATGGTGCGGTGACAGGTTGCCAGCTGCTGATGACGAAGTCGTCGTACGTAGGCCTTAAATCCCTATTTTGGAGATCCTTCACCCGTGATGTTTATAACCACATATTCTCATACATCCCGCTTCCTCAAGTGATTTCACTCTTCACTGATAATAGTATACACTTCACATTATATACACTTCACTTTATATGTATAATGGCTCACAACTTGTCGTGACGTCACTTCTTCAGGCCTACTGCTACCAATGTGGCAACAGTGCCTAAGACCCCCAACGGTTTGCGCTTTGAAATATTATGCTTACAGCTTTCCTCTCACTTTCTTTAACTAATAACTTTAATTATCACTCGTAGTATTGTTCACTAACGTTCCACTACCACTGATTACTGCTAGCTGTTATTGCACGCCTTACAACGCTAAGGTTCTCGGAGCCTTGTTACCCACGTCTGCACCCCACGGACCCACGTGTGTGTGTGTGTGTGTGCGTGTGTGTGTGTGTGTGTGTGTGTGTGTGTGTGTGTGTGTGTGTTTGTGTGTGTGTGTGTTTGTGTGTGTGTGTATTTTTCTTGACCTAGTTGTAGTTGCAGGGGTCGAGTCATAGTTCCTGGCCCCGCCTTTTCACTGCCCGCTAATGGGTCACTCTCCCTGTACCATAAGCTTTATCATACATCTTCTTAAAGCTATGAATGGATCCTGCCTCCACTACATGTGTACTCACTTAATTGTACACACCTAATTGTGGTTGCAGGGGTCGAGACTCAGCTCCTGGCCCCGCCTCTTCACTGAGTGCTACTAGGTCCTCTCTCTCCCTGCTCCATGAGCTTTATCATACCTCATCTTAAAGCTATGTATGATTCCTGCCTCTACTACCTCACTTGCTAGGCTATTCCACTTCCTGACTACTCTATGACTGCAGAAATACTTCCTAACATCCCTTTGACTCATCTGAGTCTTCAACTTCCAATTGTGACGCCTTGTTTCTGTGTTCCCTCTCTGGAACATCCTGTCTCTGTCCACCTTGTCTATTCCACGCAGTATTTTGTATGTTGTTATCATGTCGCTCCTAACCCTCCTGCCCTCCAGTGTCGTCAGGCCGATTTCCCTTAATCTTTCTTCGTACGGCATTCCCCTTAGTTCTAGAACTAACCTTGTCACAAACCTTTGCACTTTCTCTAATTTTTTGATATGCTTGATCAAGTGTGGATTCCAGTCGCTCTTATCTAACACGCTCACTCATGCTTGCTGGAAGTAGCATGCATGAGCTAAGCTTTCCTAGGACGACCTCTACCCCATCCTCTCTAAATGTCCAAGCCACCTCAACAACCTCTCTCCAACCCTATGGATAATAATTTTCAAAACCCCGCACCTCCTTCTAATTTTCAAACTACGAATTCTCTGCATAATATTCACTCCACACATTGCCCGCAGACACAACATCTCCACTGCCTCCAGCCTTCTCTTTGTTGCAACATTCACTACCCATGTTTCACACCCATATAAGAGTTTTTGTGTAACTATGCTCTCATACATTCTGTATCAGAAATCTTCCCTATGAGGATAGACTGAGGGCCCTGAATCTGCACTCTCTAGAAAGGCGTAGAATTACAGGGTATATGACTGAGGCATATAGATGGAAAACAGGAATAAATAAAGGGGATGTAAACAGCGTGCTAAAAATATCTAGCCTAGACAGGACGTGCAGCAATGGCTTTATGCTGGAAAAATTCAGATTCAGGAAGGATATAGGAAAGCACTGGTTTGGTAATATAGTTGTGGATGAGTGGAACAAACTCCCGGGTACCATCATAGAAGCTAAGATGTTGTGTAGTTGTAAAAATAGGTTAAATAAATACATGAGTGGTTTGGGTGGGTGTGAGTTGGACCTGACTAGCTTGTGTTACTAGGTTAGATGCCGTGCTCCTTCCTTAAGTGAATGTGAACTGACCTGACTGGGTTAAGGCATTTGCTTAAGCCGGTAGGAGAATTGGACTTGCCTCACATGGGCCAATAGGCCTACTGCAGTGTTCCTTCTTTCTTATGTTCTTTGCTTCCATGGATAATATTCTTTGTCTCCATAGACTACTCAGTGCACTGCTCACCTTTTTCCCCTTCATCAGCTCTATGAATCACCTCATCTTTTATAGACCCATCTGCTGACAAGTCCACTTCCAAATATCTGAATACACTCACCTCCTCCATACCCTCTCCCTCCAATCTGATATCTAGTCTTTCACTACCTAATTTTTTTTTCTATTCATCACCTTGCTCTTTCCTATGTTCATTTTTAATTTCCTTCATTTACATACCCTCCCAAATTCGCTCACCAACCTTTGCAGTTTTTCTTCAGTATCTCCGAAGAGCAGTGTCATCATCAAATAGCAACTGTGACAACTCTCACTTTGTGTTAGATTCTTTCTCTTTTAATTCCATACCTCTTGCCAACACCCGAGCATTCACTTATAATCCCATTTACAAATATACAAGTACTATGTTGAACAACGATGGTGACATCATTCATCTTTTAGACGTCTATGGCCTACTTTTACTGGGAAATAATCTCACTTTTTTCTGCATACTATAACCTGAGTCTTACTATCCTCGTAAAAACTCATGACTGCTTTTAATAACCTACCACCTATTCCATACATTTACAACATCTGCCACATTGCTTCCCTGTCCACGCTATCATATACCTTTTCCAGATTCATATATGCAATGAAAACCTCTTTGCTCTTATCTAAATACTGTTCACCTATATGCTTTACTATAAACATTTGGTCTACACACCCCCTACCCTTCCTAAAGCCTCCCCGTTCATCTGCCATCCTGCTCTCCGTCTTACTCTTGAATTCTTTCAATAATAACTTTACCATACATTTCATAAGGTATACTCAATAAACTTATTCCTCTATAATTTTTATACTCTCTTTGTCCTCTTTGTCTTTATACAAACGAAGTGTGTATGCTCTCTGCCAATTCCTAGGTACCTTCCTTTTTCAATACATTTTTTAAATAAAAACATCAACCATTCTAAAACAATATCTCCACCAACTTTTAACATTTCTGTCTTGATACCTTCAATTCAAGCAGCTTTACCCCCTTTCATTCTACCTGCAGCTTCACATACCTCCCCCGCATTCACATCTGGCTCTTCCTCACTCCTACAAGACGTTATACCTCCCTGTCCAATGCATGAAATCACAGCTTCCCTATCTTCAATATTTAACAGTTCCTCAAAATATTCCCTCAATCTTCCCAGTACGCCCAACTCTCCATCTAATCTCTCTCCTCTCTTATTTTTATCAGTCAAATCCATTCGTTCTCTAGGTTTTATCACTTACTAATTTCAATACAATTTTTTTTCTTATTCTAAGCAAAATTTGTCGATAGTGTCTCAACTACTCTCTCATTTGCTCTCCTTTTACGTTCCTTCACCACTCTCTTAACCTCTCCTTTTTTCTATATACACTCCTCCCTCCCTGCATAACTTCTACTTTATAAAAACCTTTCATATGCTAACTTTTTCTCTCTTATTGCTCTCTTTACATCATCTTCCACCAATCGCTCTTCTTCCCTCCCGCACCCACTTTCCTGTAACCACAAACTTCTGCTGAACACTCTAACACTACAGTCTTAAATTTATCTCATATCTCTTCAACCTCATTACTTATATTCCAGTAGCTCATTTTTCTTCCAGCAGTTGTTTATATCTTACTCTAACTGATTCCTCCTTTACTTTAGAAACCTTCATCTCTCTCATACTTACTGATGCTATTCTCCTTGTATCCTATCTAATTTTTACTCTCACTGTAGCTACAGCTTAAAAACGGTCTGATATATCTGTGGACCCTCTATAAACATGCGCATCCTGAAGTCTACCCATCAGTCTTTTATCTACCAATACATAGTCCAGCAAACCTCTGTCATTACTCCATATATTATATCTTGTATACTTACTTATCCTTTTTTCTTAAAATATGTGTCACATGTCACCAAAATGCTTTCTATACAGAGTTTGGTCAAAGGTTCCAAAATTATCATTTACACTTGGCACCCTAAACCTACCTACCATGTTCTCTATAACTGTTTCCCGCCACTTCAGTATCCATGTCCCTCACCACAGCAACTCTCTCACTTGCTTCAAAATTTCCCGGATACTCACTCAACATTTCCTAAAATCTCTCTCTCTCTCCTCTTCACTCTTCTCTTCTCCAGGAGCATAAACACTTATTATAACCCTCTTTTCACATCTATCCCTTATTTTATTCCACATAATTGAAGGATTATGTTGATTAAAATAAGGGCCAGATGCGAAAAGTGGTTTATATAAAGTGTTTATGCTCCTGGGGAAGAGAGGTGTGTAGAGGAGAGAGAAATTTTGGGAAATGTTAAGTGAGTGTTTGGGAAGTTTTGAACTAAGTGAGAGAGAAGTTGTGGTAAGGGACATAAATGCTCAAGTGGAAGAAACAGTTATAGAGGGCTTGGTAGGTAAGTTTGGGGTAACAGGTGTAAATGATAATGAGGAGCCTTTGATTGAACTTTGTATAGAAAGCGGTTTGGTATTAGGTAATACATATTTAAAAAAAAAAAGGTAAATAAGTATAATTTGTTCCATGGGTAGAGTTTCAGCTCCTGGCCCAGCCTCTTCGCTGGCTGCTACTGCGTTCACTCTCTCCTGGCCTCTAGAACCTTATCGTATACTTCTTCTTAAAGCTAAGTGTGGATCTTGCCTCCACCACTCCACTCTCCAGTGTAATCACCTAACTGTACTCATCTAATTGTGGTTACAGTGGTCGATTCATAACTCCTCAGTGTGTGTTCTCAAAAATTCTTCCCAGTGTTCAGAGTAAGACTCGGTCTCTCACTGATGACCCAGTATCCTACTTCTCCAAACATGAATTTTTCCAATTTTCTCCAAATCTTTGAAGTCCATCCCTATTAAGTCCTAGTAATGCGCTCTAATTGGACGCGGAAGCTGTGCAAATATGAGAGATTTGCACGTAAGACGTGACAGTGTAAAAATATTGAACAGGGAAGAGGATCTATATGTCTCGGTGTGATATTCGTAATAACTGCCATCAGCATCCACTGGTGGCAGGATGGCAATGTGTAGTTGTTCACATTGTTCCACTGAAGGACTTAAAACAGGAAGACGTCAAGAGACGTTCTGTTGTTATCAGCTTAACGTTTGTCAACAAACCACCATCGCAGCAGCCTCTCATAATACCCTGCTCTGCCTTCCACACTCCCAGTCCCCACTAACTCCTCCCTCCCTTCTACCAAAACACATCACTGGAAAGGAAACTGAAGGAATAGTACACCAACGCAGATGGAATAACAAATAAGACTAAGGAGTGGCAAGAAAGAATCATTGAGACATCCCCAGACATCATAGTACTCATGGAGACAAAGCTCAAGGGGATGATAACAGATACTATCTTTCCAAATGAATATCAGATCTTGAGGAAAGATGGAGGGGAAAGAAGGGGAGGAGGAATTGCACCGCTCATCAAAAACTAGTGGAGTTTTAAGGAAATAGGAGGATTGGTTAGAGGAGAAGCAGATGACTCCATAGTAGGACCACTTCAGACCAGGGGTCCAAAGATGATGATAGCACTGATGTACAACCCACCACTGAACAGCAAGAGACCAAGACAAGTATACGATAAGAGTGACGGAGCAATGGTACCTTACCCATGTAGGCCAGAAGAGCCCACATGGGTGAGGCAAAGTTATTTGTCATGTGGGATTTCAATCACAGGGAGATTGTCTAGGAAAATCTAGAGCCACATGAGGGACCAGAAACGTGGAGGGCTAAGATGTTGGAAACAGTATTGGAAAAATTCATGCACCAATATGTTAGGAATACAACCAGAGAGAGAGAGAGAGAGAAGAGGATGTTTCAGCAAGGCTGGACCTCGTATTCACCTTGAACAGTTCAGACAGGGATATTACACACGAAAGGCCCCTTGGCGCAAGTGATCACATGGTCCTGAGTTTCGAATACCATGTAGAGTTCACAGTGGAGAATGCAGCAGCACGAGAAGTACGGAAAAAGCCAAACTTCAAAAATGGGAACTACACAAGTATGAGGCGATTCCTGCATGAGATGCAGTGGGAAAGATAACTAGATGGAAAGACAGTAAATGAAACGTTGGAACTAGTGACCACACAATACCAGAAGGCACAGAAGTTCATACCAAGGTGTAACAGAAAAAAAATGAAAAAACCAGAGTGAGCCCATGGTTTACCTGGAAGCGTCAAGAAGCCAAAGCCAAGTGTGCTAGAGTATGAAAAAACATATAGAACGCAAAGGACTCAAGAAAACAAGGAGTTCAACAGAAAAACCAGAAACGAATATGCATGGATAAGGAGAGAGGCTCAGCGGCAATATGAGAATGACATGGCATCAAAAGCCAAATCTGACCCAACATTGTTGTACAGTCACATCAGGAGGAAAACAACAGTCAAAGACCAGGTAATCAAGCTGAGGGAGGAAGGAGGGGACCTCACAAAGGGTGACCAGGAAGTATGTGAAGAGCTTAACACAAGATTTAGAAAAGTATTCACAGTGGAGACAGAAATGATTCCACATAACCAAGGAGGTGAAGAAACTGCTAGCTGAACTAGATACCTCGATGGCGGTGTACCCAGATAACATCTCTCCATGGATCCTGAGAGAGGGAGAAGAAGAACTGTATATGTGCCACTAGCAGCAATCGAAACAGGGCAAACACCTGGTTGTAGAAGACAGAAAATGTAGTCAAATTTTTAAGAAAGGAGACAGACAGGCAGCACTGAACTACATACCAGTGTCACTGGCATGTGTAGTATGTAAAATCATGGAGAAGATTATCAGAAGAGTGGTGGAGCTCATAGAAAGGATTGGGTTCATAAATGATAATCAGCAGGGTTTCTGGTATGGGACTTCTACGGCAAGGTAACAGAAGTAAGAAAAGGAAAGAGAGAGAAGGATGGGTAGATTGTATCTTTTATAGACTGTAATAAGACTTTCGACACAGTACCAAACAAGGGATTGACTCAAAAACCTAGAGGAGCAGGTAGGAATAGTAGGGAAAGTACTGTCAGAGTGGGCGCATGTGTTGAGTGGGGTTCCACAAGGGATAGTCCTAAGTCCGGTGCTGTTTCTTTTATATTATGGAAGGAATAGATTCAGAGGTGTCACTGTTCGCTGATGATGTGAAACTAATGAGGAGAATACAAGCGGACAAAGATCAGGTAAGATAATAAAGGGATCTGGATAGCATGCAAGCCTGGTCGGGCAATGACAAAGTTATGACGCTTGGGGAAGGACAAAGAAGACCTCAGACGGAGTGCAGGCTATGGGATCAAAGACTGCAAACCTCACTTAAGGAAAAGGATCTTGGGGTGAGCATTATACCGAGAATGTTCCATGAGGAGTACATCAATCAAATAACCGCTGCAGCATATGCATGCCTGAAAAAAATGAGAATAGCATTTCGACTTCTAAGTAAAGAGTCATTCATGACACTGTACACCGTGTACGTCAGGCCTATAATGGAGTGTGAAGCACCAGTATGGAACCCACACCTGGCCAAACACGTAAAGAAATTGGAGAAAGTGCAAAAGTTGACAAGGTTAATCCCGGAGCTAAAGGGTATTTCTTAGAGGTTAAAGGAACTCAACCTGATGACATTAGAGATAGGGGGGATATGATAACGATGTATAAGATACTAACGCTGCTTAGCCTACACAAAGCTATGTATGGATCCTGCGTCTACTACATCACTCACGAGATTGTTCCACTTCATGACAACTCGATGAATGAATAAATACTTTCTAACATCCCTGTGACTCATTTAAGACTTCAACTTTCAGTTGTAACTTCTTGTTCTTGTATCCCATGTCTGAAGCAACTTGTCCATAGCCACATTGTCAATTCCTCTCAGTATTTTATATGTCGTTTTAATTAATGTCTCCCCTATGCCTTCCGTCCTCCAATGTCGTAAGGTCAATTTCCCCTAACCTTTCTTCGTAGGACATATCCCTTATCTCCGGGACTAGTCTTGTTGCAAACGTTTGCACTTTCTCTAATTTATTGACGTGCTTGACCAGGTGGGGGTTCCATACTGGTGCTGCATACTCCAGTATGGGCCAGATGTACACTGTGTACAGAGTCTTGAACAATTTCTTACTACGGTGTCGAAACGCTATACTTAGGTTTGCCAGGCGCCCATATGCTGCAGCAGTATTTGGTTGATGTGCGCCTCAGAAGATGTGCTCGGTATTATACTCACCCCAACATCCTTTTCCTTGAGTGATGGTTGCAGTCTTTGGCTCCCCTAGCCTGCACTCTGCGGTCTTCTTTGACCTTACCTATTCTTCATGACTTTGCACTTGGTGAGGTTAAACTCCATGAGCCAGTTGCTGGACCAGGCTTGTAGCCTGTACAGCCCATTTGTAGTCCTACCTGATCCTCATCCGATTTAATTCTTTGAATTATCTTCACATCGTGTGCAAAAAGGGACACCCCTGAAATTATCTCTCTATACCAGAAATAGCACTGGCCCTAGGATTGACCCCTGTGGAGCCCCGCTCGTCACAGGCGCCCACTCTGACACCTCGTCACGCACCATCAGTCGTTGTTTCCTTCTTGTCAGGTATTCGCCTTTAATGTTATTCCTGTTTGCTCCTTTAGCTTTTGCACTAATCTCTTGTGTGGAACTGTGTGGAAAGCCTTTTTACGGTCCAAGAAAATGCAATCTGCCCACCCCTCTGTCTCCTGTCTTACTGTCACCTAGTCATAAAACCAGTTATCGTTTATAAGTTCATTCCTTTTTAAGTGCTCCACCACCCTTCTGTGTGTGCACTCACCTAATTGTGGCTGCAGGGAGCGAGACTCAGCTCCTGGCAATGCCTCTTCACTGATCGCTACTAGGTCTTCTCTCTGCCTCCTGAGCTTTGTCATGCCTCGTCTTAAAGCTATGTATGGTTCCTGCCTCCACTACATCGATTGCTAGGCTATTCCACTTCCTGACGACTCTGTGGATGAAGAAGTACTTCCTAACATCCCTGTGACTCGTCTGAGTCTTCAGCTTCCAATTGTGGCCCCTTGTTTCTGTGTCCCCTCTCTGGAACATCCTGTTTCTGTCCACCTTATATATTCCAAGCAGTATTTTGTATGTCGTTATCATGTTTCCCCTGACCCTCCTGTCCTCCAGTTTCGTCAGTCCGATTTCAGTCAACCTTTCTTCGTAGGACATTCCCCTGAGCTCCGGAACTAGCCTTATTGCAAACCTTTGCACTTTCTCTAATTTCTATACGTGCTTGACCTAGTGTGGGTTCCAAACTGGTGCTGAACACTCCAGTATGGGCCTGACGTACACAGTGTACAGTGCCCTGAACGATTCCTTACTAAGGTAGTCTAAATGCTATTCTCAGGTTTG
>NC_091312.1:30841816-30861816 GCF_038502225.1 Cherax quadricarinatus
TCCAATTGCATCAAACAGGCCTGATACATCATTGCAGTAGCACAACCTGTCTTCATTAGTGAAGAAGCTTGAGAAATGTTGGTGATGTTTTCTTTGGCTTGTCACTAGCACACTTTCATCCACCAAATCCCACTCCTTGAACCTTGAAATCAAAAGCTCATCATTTGACTTTGTCAAACCAAGATCTCTGATAAGGTCCTTGAGGTTTGTTTGGTTTGGGTAGTAAGGATTCCTCCCAACAGCTGCATCACTGTGTTCTTCATTTTCTAATCTGCTGCTTTCTTCTTCTGACGGTTGACTACTTTCTGGAGGTGTAGGTACAGGAAGATCAGCACTGTGTGGTACTGCTGCAATAGAAGAGGGAAGGTCTGGATAAGAAAAAGCAGGTGAACTTTTCCCAGTTCGGCTTTTGAAAGGATCCACCAGACAGAAGTAACAGTTGGTTGAATGATCAGTGAGTTGACGCCATATTCTAGGAACACCAAACTTCATGGTTCTTTTTTCTCCTCAATATCATCATGTAAAAGAACAAAAGAATTAATTTCTGTTACATCTATTTCATTTAAAAAATGTTCCTATTCAAGATTTTACCCTTCATGTAACTAATGACTTTCTTACATTCCAATGTTTTCTTACATTGTTCACAAGTAACATGAGGCGCCCAGGTCTTGTCTTGGTCCACAACTGGCAGGCAAAAATATGCTTTGTAAGCTCCACACATTGTTTTAGATGCTGTTACAGAGAACTTCTTTGCTCTTGTCTTAATGAATTGACCACAAATGTGGCAGAATGTATCTGGAGAATGATTGTAGCTTCTTCACTTATTTTGATGTGTCTTCTCAGGTAGCCAGAGCTGAACTGAATGATGGTTTGTGACCCTCTGTTTTTATGTTTGCCAAACAAAATCCTAAAACATAACAGTTTTACATGAGTCTGTCTTGAAAGTGTCCCAGAAGTGTCCTGACCACAAAAACAAAGTTCTGGGATCAAAAATGTTTTTTTCAAACTTTGTTTAGTTATAAACAATTGGGAAATGATACTTATTTCTCAGGAACACAAGAGTGAAATTTTATTACATAGTGTTATCTTCGTTTAATATTTCTTTTCAAAACGCTTCTCAGGCAGGAAAGTATTACTAGCCATGGAATATTACAAAATATTACTAGCCATGGAATATTACAAAATATTACTAGCCATGGAATATTACAAAATATTACTAGCCATGGAATATTACAAAATATTACTAGCCATGGAATATTACTAAATATTACTAGCCATGGAATATTACAAAATTAGGTAATTTTTGCAGGCAAAACCGTGTTTGAGTTTAAGCTAATTTCATGTAATTTCTGAATTATCTTCTGCTACAATGGTATAATATTTCTTGACAGACTTTTTTTTCCACGCAGGAATAAAAAAAAATGTTCAGTTTTAATCTGTGATGTGAGAAGATATTGAAAATTTGTACACATGTGTTTTACTCGTTACTCTTCAACTGGAGAACTGATGAATGAGAGAGACGTGTAATACTGGGGTGTGTTTATTACCTAGGTAATAATGATAAGTGTAGCAGACGGTTCTTATTTATCAACTTGACGGTGTTGTGGACCATTAATAATGAAATGCGCATTTGTCGCGGTTTTTTCACGAACGGTTTTCAAAATATACAGGAAACCTGCGTTCTTCACTAACTCACTCATACATTCAGTGTTATTATCATCCACTCAATAACACTGAGTGTATATGATCCACTCATACATTCAGTGTTATTAACATCCACTCATACAGTCATTATTATCATCCACTCATACACATATAATAACCTATGTGATATATCAAGGTATCTTATTAATAAAACTACCGTCCATAGGATGGATATGAGATACACAGTAAACTAGCCACTTGGGTCCCAAAATGTATATAATCAGGAAGAGTAGCATTAACAAGGCTACCAGCAGCAGCAGCACCACCAGCAGCAGCAGCAGCAGCAGCAGCAGCAGCAGCAGCAGCAGCAGCAGCAGCAGCAGCAGCAGCACCAGCACCAGCACCAGCAGCACCAGCAGCAGCACCAGCAGCAGTAACAGCACCAGCAGGAGTATTAACAACAGAAACAATACCAGCAGTAGCAGGAGCAGAGGCAGCACCAGCAGCAATAGCAGCAACAGCAGCACTACCAACAGCAATAGCACTATGCTGTAATTACAGCAGTTCTAGAAACAGCCAGAAGATTAAACAGTGTGCGTGAGTCCGGGTGATAGAGGTGGCCCTGGGCTTGTCTTGGAGAGAGGAGGCGATAGACTGTAAAAGTCTACTGGTCTGTCTGTCTCTTTACTGGTCTATCTGTCTGTAGGTGTACCAGTCTGTATGTGTCCCTTTCTCTGTTTCTGTACCTCCCTCATTTTGTATCTCTCTTATGGAAATGTTTTAATTGTTAGTAGATGACGCCATGGTCAGGAGGAGAGAGGACGTTGACATGAACTGCCAGCAGTAACAGCAGCAGTAACAGCAGCAGAAACAGCAGCAGTAACAGCAGCAGAAACAGCAGCAGTAACAGCAGCAATAATAGCAGCAGTAACAGCAGCAACAATAGCAGCACTAACAGCAGCAGTAACAGCAGCAACAATAGCAGCACTAACAGCAGCAACAATAGCAGCAGTAACAGCAGCAACAATAGCAGCAGTAACAGCAGCAACAATAGCAGCACTAACAGCAGCAGTAACAGCAGCAACAATAGCAGCACTAACAGCAGCAACAATAGCAGCAGTAACAGCAGCAACAATAGCAGCACTAACAGCAGCAGTAACAGTAGCAATAACAGCAGCAGTAACAGCAGCAGTAACAGCAGCAGTAACAGCAGCAATAACAGCAGCAGTAACAGCAGCAGTAACAGCAGCAGTAACAGCAGTAATAACAGCAGCAGTAACAGCAGCAGTAACAGCAGCAGTAACAGCAGCAATAACAGCAGCAGTAACAGTAGCAATAACAGCAGCAGTAACAGCAGCAGTAACAACAACAGTAACACTAGCAGCATAGTAGCAACAGTAACAGTAGCAGCAGCAGTAACAGTGGTAATAACATCAGAAGTAACAGCAGAAGTATCAGTAGCAGCAGCAGTAGCAGCGGCAGTAGAAGTAAAAGTAGCAGTAGCAACAACAGCAACAGTAGCAGTAACAGTAAAAACAGCAGTAACAGTATCAGTAACAGTAACAGCAGCAGTAACAGCAGCAGTAACAGCAGCAGTAACATCAATAGTAGCAGCAGCAACAGCAAACGCAGCAGTAGCAATAACAGTAGAAGCAGTAACAGTAGGGGTAACAGCAACAGTAGCAGTAACAGCAGCAGTAACAGTAGCATTAACATCAACAGTAGCAGTAATAGCAGCAGTAATAGCAGCGGTAACAGTATCAGTAACAGTAGTGGGAACAACAGCAGTAACAGTAGCAGTAGCAGAAGCAGTAACAGCAGTAACAATGGCAGCAACAGTAGCAGTAACAGCAGCAGTAACAGTAATAGTAGCACTAATAACAGCAGCAGTAACAGTAGAAGCAACAGCAGCAATAACAGTAGCAGTAACCGTAGCAGTAACAGTACTGTCACCACCACCACCACTGCTACCACTAGCAACAGCAACAGAGATGGCAACTGCTACAGCAGTACCAACATAAGAGTATCAGTAGGGTTAGCAGTTGTCGGCTTGACTCCTGGTCTGCCGGTCTACTGGTCTGCAGTCTGCCAGTCTCTCGGTCTACTGGCCTGCCGATCTGCTGATCTGTCGGTCTACCGGTGTCCGGGTCTGTTGGTCTGCCAGTCTGCTGGTTGGCTGATCTGCTGATTAGTTGGTCTCCTGGTCTTCCAGTCAGCCGGTCTGCTGGTCTGCCAGTCTGCTAGCTTGCCAGTCTGCTGGTCTGCCAGTCTACCAATCTGTTGGTCAGTTAGTCTGCCGGTCTCCTGCTCTGCTAGTCTGCTGCTCTGCTGGTCTAATAGTCTGCTAGTTCGATAGTCTGCTGGTCTGCTAGTCTGCTGGTCCGCTAGACTGCTAGTCCGACAGTCTGCTGGTCTGCTAGTTTGCTGGTCCGCTAGTCTGCTGGTCCGCCAGTCTGCTGGTCTGCTAGTCTCCTGGTCTATAGTCTGTTGGTCTGCTAGTCTGCTGGTCCGCCAGTCTGCTGGCCTCCTAGTCTGCTGGTCCGCCAGTTTACTGGTCTGCTAGTATTACAACCAAGGAGTCCCAAAGGCCTGTTATCCTGGGTGTAAAGGGAGCAAAATAAACACAGCAGAAAAACTTTTGACTTGTATTATGCTTCACCAATTTAGAACAGAATTATGTACACTATATACACTATGTACAACAATAGGTATTAATGCACTCCACGGTAAGCAAGGTAGAATAGAACCCACTAGAGAGTAGACCGTGCTTCAACCAGCTCTAGAAAGGGAATGACAAGGGCAGATAGGTGAGTGGTACCCACATCACCTCTGCAATTGCCAAAACCATCTTCTCATTGGCTGGAACCCGGGTACTGGTTGAACGATGGGGCCCCATCATCAACCCTTAGTACCTGGTTCACTGGTTGGGGGATATAGCCTTTCAATGAGGGTGTGTACATGCGCCGAATAAAGGTTACGTACTCTTTGCATGCCACAGCTAGTCTGCTGGTCCGCGAGTCTGCTGGTCCGCTAGTCTGCTGGTCTGCGAGACTGCTGGTCCGCTACTCCGCTAGTCTGCTAGTCTGATGGTCCGATAGTCTGCTGGTCTGCTGGTCTGTTGGTCTGCTGGTCTACTGGTCCGCCAGTCTGCTGGTCCGTCAGTCTGCTGGTCCGCCAGTCAGCTGGTCCGCTAGTCTGCTGTTCTGCCAGTCTACTGGTCTGCTGGTCAGCCAATCTGCTGGTCAAAGACATTTTCCCTTCATTACCACAATAATTAAGAGCCAGTACGGAAGACACTTAAAGTAAAAATTCGTCTCCTCTAGATATTTCTTACACCAAAAAAAAAAAAGAAAATGAAAGAGAATCATGGGAATAAATATCCAACATTGATTAAAATATTTTTCAATTACTTTGCTTTACTTTACTGTAGTTATATTAATTCCTTTAAATCCAGTAATTCCATTTTTTAGGGTGTGGGTTGTTACGCCCCAGCACAGCATGCTGGTGCCACCTCTGCAGGGGAGTGGGGGGTTGTTAAGCCCCCCACACAGCATGCTGGTGCCACCTCTGCAGGGGGGTGGGGGGTTGTTACGCCCCCACACAGAATGCTGGTGCCTCTGCAGGGGAGTGGGGGGTTACGCCCCCACACAGCATGCTGGTACCTCTGTAGGGGAGTGGGGGGTTGTTACGCCCCCCACACAGCATGCTGGTGCCACCTCTGGAGGGGAGTGGGGGGTTGTTAAGCCCTCCACACAGCATGCTGGTGCCACCTCTGCAGGGGGGGGGGTTGTTACGCCCCCCACACAGAATGCTGGTGCCACCTCTGCAGGGGAGTGGGGGTTGTTACGCCCCCCACACAGCATGCTGGTGCCACCTATGCAGGGGGTGGGGGGTTGTTACGCCCCCACACAGCATGCTGGTGCCACCTCTGGAGGGGAGTGGGGGGTTGTTAAGCCCCCCACACAGCATGCTGGTGCCACCTAAGCAAGGGGGTGGGGGGTTGTTAAGCCCCCCACACAACATGCTGGTGCCACCTCTGGAGGGGGTGGGGGGTTGTTACGCCCCAACACAGCATGCTGGTGCCACCTCTGCAGGGGGGGTGGGGGATTGTTACGCCCCAGCACAGCATGCTGGTGCCACCTCTGCAGGGGGGTGGGGGGTTGTTACGCCCCCCACACAACATGCTGGTGCCACCTCTGGAGGGGGTGGGGGGTTCTTACGCCCCAACACAGCATGCTGGTGCCACCTCTGCAGGGGGGCGGAGGTTGTTACGCCCCCAACACAGCATGCTGGTGCCACCTCTGCAGGGGGGTGGGAGTTGTTACGCCCCCACACAGCATGATGGTGCCACCTCTGCAGGGGGGTGGGGGGTTGATACGCGCCTCACACAGCAGGCTGGTGCCACCTCTGCAGAGGAGTGGGGGGTTGTTACGCACCCCACACAGCATGCTCGTGCTACCTCTGCAGGGGAGTAAGGGGTTGTTACGCCCAGCACACAGCATGCTGGTGCGACCTCTGCAGGGGAGTGGAGGGTTGTTACGCCCCCACACGTCATGCTGGTGCCACCTCTGCAGGGGGTAGGGGGTTGTTACGCCCCCACACAACATGCTGGTGCCACCTCTGCAGGGGGGTGGGGGTTGTTACGCCCCCCACACAACATGCCGATGCCACCTCTGCAGGGGGGTGGGGGATTGTTACTCTCCCCACACAGCATGCTGGTGCCACCTCTGCAGGGGGTGGGGGGTTGTTACGCCCCTCACACAGCATGCTGGTGCCACCTCTGCAGGGGGGTGGGGGGTTGTTACGCCCCCACACAACATGCTGGTGCCACCTCTGCAGGGGGGTGGGGGTTGTTACGCCCCCCACACAACATGCTGGTGCCACCTCTGCAGGGGGGTGGGGGATTGTTACTCTCCCCACACAGCATACTGGTGCCACCTCTGCAGGGGGTGGGGGGTTGTTACGCCCCTCACACAGCATGCTGGTGCCACCTCTGCAGGGGGGTGGGGGGTTGTTACGCCCCCCACACAACATGCTGGTGCCACCTCTGCAGGGGGGTGGGGGGTTATTACGCCCCCCACAATATGCTGGTGCCACCTTTGCACGGGGGTGGGGCTTGTTACGCCCCCCACACAGCATGCTGGTGCCACCTCTGCAGGGAGCGGGGGGTTGGTACGCCCCTCACACAGCATGCTGGTGCCACCTCTGCAGGGGGTGAGGGGTTGTTACGCCCCCCACACAGCATGCTGGTGCCACCTCTGCAGGGGATGGGGGGTTGTTACGCCCCCACACAGCACGCTGGTGCCACCTCTGCAAGGGGTGGGGGCTTGTTACGCCCCCCCACACAACATGCTGGTGCCACATCTGCAGGGGGATGGGGGGTTGTTACGCCCCCCACACAACATGCTGGTGCCACCTCTGCATGGGGGAGGGGGGTTATTACGCCCCCCACACAGCATGCTGGTGCCACCTCTGCAGGTTGTGGGGGGTTATTACGCCCCCCACACAACATGCTGGTGCCACCTCTGCAGGGGGTGGGGGGTTGTGACGCCCCCCACACAGCATGCTGGTGCCACCTCTGGAGGGGGTGGGGGGTTGTACGCCCCAACACAGCATGCTGGTGCCACCTCTGCAGGGGGCTGGGGGTCGTTACGCCCCTCACACAGCATGCTGGTGCAACCTCTGCAGGGGGGTGGGGATCGTTACGCCCCTCACGCAGCATGCTGGTGCCACCTCTGCAGGGGAGAGGGGGGTTTTTACGCCCCATACACAGCATGCTGGTGCCACCTCTGCAGGGGGTGGGGGGTTGTTACGTCCCCCACACAGCATGCTGGTGCCACCTCTGCAGGCGGGTGGGGGTTGTTACGCCCCTCACACAGCATGCTGGTGCCACCTCTGCAGGGGAGTGGGGGGTTGTTACGCCCCCAACACAGCATCCTGGTGCCATCTTTGCAGGGGGTGGGGGGTTGTTATGCCCCCCACACAGCATGCTGGTGCCACTTCTGGAGGGGGTGGGGGGTTGTTACGCCCCAACACAGCATGCTGGTGTCACCTCTGCAGGGGGGTGGGGGTTGTTACGCCCCCAACACAGCATGCTGGTGCCACATCTGCAGGGGGGTGGGGGTTGTTACGCCCCCATACAGCATGCTGGTGCCACATCTGCAGGGGGGTGGGGGGTTGTTACGCCCCCACACAGCATGCTGGTGCCACCTATGGAGGGGGTGGGGGTTGTTACGCCCCCACACAGCATGCTGGTGGCACCTCTGCAGGGGGGTGGGGGTTGTTACGCCCACCACACAGCATGCTCGTGCCACCTCTGCACGGGGGTGGGGGTTGTTACGCCCCCACACAGCATGGTAGTGCCACCTCTGCAGGGGGGTGGGGGTTGTTACGCCCCCCACACAGCATGCTGGTGCCACCTCTGGAGAGGGTGGGGGCTGTTACGCCCCCACACAGCATGCTGGTGCCACCTCTGGAGGAGAGTGGGGGTTGTTACGCCCCCGACACAGCACGCTGGTGCCACCTCTGGAGGGGGGTGGGGGTTGTTACGCCCCCTCACACAGAATGCTGGTGCCACCTCTAGAAGGGGTGGGGGTTGTTACGCCCCCACACAGCATGCTGGTGCCACCTCTGGAGGGGGGTGGGGGTTGTTACGCCCCAACACAGCATGCTGGTTCCACCTCTGGAGGGGAGTGGGGGTTCTTACGTCCCCCACACAGCATGCTGGTGCCACCTCTGGAGGGTGAGGGACTTTGTCAACGCCCACACAGCATGCTAGTGCCTCCTGTGGAGGGGGTGGAGGTTGTTACGCCCCCACACAGCATCCTGGTGCCGCCTCTGGAGGGGGGTGGGGGTTGTTACGTAGCCACACAGCATGCTGGTGCCCCCTCTGGAGGGGGGTGGGGGTTGTTACGCCCCCACTCAGCAGGCTGGTGCCACCTCTGAAGGGGGTGGGGGTTGTTACGCTCTCACACAGCATGCTGGTGCCGCCTCTGGAGGGGGGTGGGGGTTGTTACGTACCCACACAGCATGCTGGTGCCACCTCTGGAGGGGGGTGGGGGTTGTTACGCCCCCACCCAGCATGCTTGTGCCACGTCTGGAGGGGGTGGGGGTTATTACGCACCCCACACAGCATGCTGGTGCCACCTCTGCAGGGGATGGGGGGTTGTTACCCCCCCACACAGCATGCTGGTGCCACCTCTGCAGGGGGTGGGGGCTTGTTACGCCCCCCACACAACATGCTGGTGCCACCTCTGCAGGGGGATGGGGGTTGTTACGCCCCCCACACAACATGCTGGTGCCACCTCTGCAGGGGGTGGGGGGTTATTACACCCCCACACAACATGCTGGTGCCACCTCTGCAGGGGGTGGGGGGTTGTGACGCCCCCCACACAGCATGCTGGTGCCACCTCTGGAGGGGTTGGGGGTTGTTACGCCCCAACACAGCATGCTGGTGCCACCTCTGCAGGGGGGTGGGGGTCGTTACGCCCCTCACACAGCATGCTGGTGCAACCTCTGCAGGGGGGTGGGGATCGTTACGCCCCTCACACAGCATCCTGGTGCCACCTCTGCAGGGGAGAGGGGGGTTGTTACGCCCCATACACAGCATGCTGGTGCCCCCTCTGCAGGGGGGTGGGGGGTTGTTACGTCCCCCACACAGCATGCTGGTGCCACCTCTGCAGGCGGGTGGGGGTTGTTACGCCCCTCACACAGCATGCTGGTGCCACCTCTGCAGGGGGTGGGGGGTTGTTATGCCCCCCACACAGCATGCTGGTGCCACTTCTGGAGGGGGTGGGGGGTTGTTACGCCCCAACACAGCATGCTGGTGCCACCTCTGCAGGGGGGTGGGGGTTGTTACGCCCCAACACAGCATGCTGGTGCCACATCTGCAAGGGGGTGGGGGTTGTTACGCCCCCATACAGCATGCTGGTGCCACATCTGCAGGGGGGTGGGGGGTTGTTACGCCCCCACACAGCATGCTGGTTCCACCTATGGAGGGGGTGGGGGTTGTTACGCCCCCACACAGCATGCTGGTGGCACCTCTGCAGGGGGGGGGGGGTTGTTACGCCCACCACACAGCATGCTCGTGCCACCTCTGCAGCGGGGTGGGGGTTGTTACGCCCCCACACAGCATGGTAGTGCCACCTCTGCAGGGGGGTGGGGGTTGTTACGCCCCCCACACAGCATGCTGGTACCACCTCTGGAGGGGGTGGGGGCTGTTACGCCCCCACACAGCATGCTGGTGCCACCTCTGGAGGAGAGTGGGGGTTGTTACGCACCAGACACAGCATGCTCGTGCCACCTCTGGAGGGGGGTGGGGGTTGTTACGCCCACTCACACAGAATGCTGGTGCCACCTCTAGAAGGGGTGGGGGTTGTTACGCCCCACACAGCATGCTGGTGCCACCTCTGGAGGGGGGTGGGGGTTGTTACGCCCCAACACAGCATACTGGTTCCACCTCTGGAGGGGAGTGGGGGTTCTTACGTCCCCCACACAGCATGCTGGTGCCACCTCTGGAGGGTGAGGGACTTTGTGAACGCCCACACAGCATGCTAGTGCCTCCTCTGGAGGGGGTGGAGGTTGTTACGCCCCCACACAGCATGCTGGTGTCACCTCTGGAGGGGGGTGGGGGTTGTTACGCCCCCACTCAGCATGCTGGTGCCACCTCTGAAGGGGGTGGGGGTTGTTACGCTCCCACACAGCATGCTGGTGCCGCCTCTAGAGGGGGGTGGGGGTTGTTACGTACCCACACAGCATGCTGGTGCCACCTCTGGAGGGGGGTGGGGGTTGTTACGCCCCCACTCATCATGCTGGTGTCACCTCTGAAGGAGGTGGGGGTTGTTACGCCCCCACACAGCATGCTGGTGCCACCTCTGGAGGGGGGTGGGGGTTGTTACGTACCCACACAGCATGCTGGTGCCACCTCTCGAGGGAAGTGGGGGTTGTTACGCCCCCACACATCATGCTGGTGCCACCTCTGGATTAGGGTGGGGTTTGTTAAGCCCCCACACAGCATGCTGATGCCACCTCTGGAGGGGGTGGGGGTTATTACGCACCCCACACAGCATGCTGGTGCCACCTCTGGAGGGGGTGGGGGTTGTTACGGCCCCTACACAGCATGCTGGTGCCACCTCTGGAGGGGCCGGGGGTTTTTACGCCCCCTCACAGTGTGCTGGTGCCACCTCCGAAGGGGGGTAGGGGTTGTTACACCCCCACACAGCATGCTGGTGCCACCTCTAGAGGAGGGTAGGGGTTGTTATGCCCCCACACAGCATGCTGGTGCCACTTCTGGAGGGGGGGGTTGTTACGCCCCCACACAGCATGCTGGTGCCACCTCTGGAGTGAGGTGGCTGGTTGTTACGCCCCACACAGCATGCTGGTGCCACCTCTGGAGGGGTGGGAGGTTGTCACCCCCACACAGCATGCTAGTGCCTCCTCTGGAGGGGGGTGGAGGTTGTTACGCCCACAAACAGCATGCTGGTGCCACCTCTGGAGGGGGGTGGGGGTTGTTACGCCCCACACAGCATGCTGGTGCCACCTCTGGAGTGAGGTGGCTGGTTGTTACGCCCCCACACAGCATGCTGGTCCCATCTCTTGAGGGGGGTGGGGGTTGTCACCTCCACACATCATACGGATGCCACCCCTGGAGGGGGGTGGGGGTTGTAACGCCCACAAAGCATGCTGGGGACACCTCTGGAGGAAGTTGGGGGGGTTGTTGCGCCCCACACACCATGCTGGTGCCACCTCTGGAGGGGTGGCAGGATGTCACCCCCACACAGCATGCTAGTGCCACCTCTGGAGGGGGGTGGGGGTTGTTACGCTCACGCACAGCATGCTGGTGCCACCTGTGAAGGGGTGCGGGGGTTGTTACGCCACCCACACAGCATGCTGGCGCCAACTCTGGAGGGTGTGGGAGGTTGTCAATCCCCACACAGCATACTAGTGCCTCCTCTGGAGGGGTTGGGGGTTGTTACGCTCCCACACTGCATACTGGTGCCACCTGTGGAGGGGAGTGGGGGTTGTTACGCCCTCACACAGCTTGCTGATGCAACCTGTGGAGGGGGGTGGGGGTTGTTACGCCCCCACTCAGGATGCTGGTGCCACATCTGGAGGGGGTGGGGGTTGTTACGCCCCAACACATCATGCTGGTGCCACCTCTGGAGGGGGGTGAGGGTTGTTACGCCCCCCGTACAGCATGCTGGTGCCACCTCTGGATTGGGGTGGGGGTTGTTACGCCCCCACACAGCATGCTGGTGCCACCTCTGGAGGGGGTGGTAGTTGTTACGCCCCCACACAGCATGCTGGTGCCACCTCTGGAGGGGGGTGGGGGGTGTTACGCCCGCACACAGCATGCTGGTGCCACCTCTGGAGGGGGTGGGGGTTGTTACGCCCCCACAAACCATGCTGGTGCCACCTCTGTAGGGTGTGGGGGTTGTTACGCCCCCACACAGCATGCTGGTGCCACCTCCGGAGGGGGTGGGGGTTGTTACGCCCCCACACAGCATGCTGGTGCCACATCCGGAGAGGGTGGGGGTTGTTACGCCCCCACACAGCATGCAGGTGCCACATCTGGAGAGGGTGGGGGTCGTTACGCCCCCACACAGCATGCTGGTGCCACCTCTGTAAAAGGTGGCGGTTGTTACGCCCCCACACAGCATGCTGGTGCCACCTCTGGAATGGGTGGGGGTTGTTACGCCATCACACAGCATGCTGGTGCCACCTCTGTAGTGGGTGGGGATTATTACGCCCCCCCACAGCATGCTGGTGCCACCTCTGGAGGGAGGTGGGGGTTGTTGCGCCCACAAACAGCATGCAGGTGCCACCTCTGGAGGGGGGTGGGGGTTGCTACGCCCCCACACAACATGCTGGTGCCACCTCTGGAAGGGGGTGGGGATTGTTACGCCCCCACACAGCATGCTGGTGCCACCTCTAGAGGGGGTGGGGTTTGTTACGCCCCCACACAGCATGCTGGTGCCACCTCTGGAGGGGGTGGGGGTTGTTACGCCCCAAGACAGCATGCTGGTGCCACCTCTGGAGGGGGTTGGGGGTTGTTACGCCCCCACACAGCATACTGGTGCAACCTCTGGAGGGGGTGGGGTTTGTTACGCCCCAACACAGCATGCTGGTGCCAACTCCGGAGGGGGTGGGGGTAGTTACGCCCCCACACAGCATGCTGGTGCCACCTCTGGATGGGGGTGGGGGTTGTTACGCCCCAACACAGCATGCTGGTGCCACCTCTGGAGGAGGTTGGGGGTTGTTACGCCCCCACTCAGCATGCTGGTGCCACCTCTGGATGGGGGTGTGGGTTGTTACGCCCCCACTCAGCATGCTGGTGCCACCTCTGGATGGGGGTGGGGGTTGTTACGCCCCAACACAGCATGCTGGTGCCACCTCTGGAGGGGGTTGGGGGTTGTTACGCCCCCACACAGCATGCTGGTGCCACCTCTGGATGGGGGTGGGGGTTGTTACGCCCCAACACAGCATGCTGGTGCCACCCCTGGAGGGGGTGGGGGTTGTTACGCCCCCCACAGCATGCTGGTGCCACCTCTGTAGGGGGTGGGGGTTGTTACGCCCCCACACAGCATGCTGGTGCCACCTCTGGAGGAGGGTGGGGGTTGTTACGCCCCCAAACAGCATGCAGGTGCCACCTCTGGAGGGGGGTGGGGGTTGCTACGCCCCCACACAGCATGCTGGTGCCACCTCTGGAGGGGGATGGGGGATGTTACGCCCCCACACAGCATGCTGTTGCCACCTCTAGAGGGGATAGGGGTTGTTACGCCCCCACTCAGCATGCTGGTGCCACCTCTGGATGGGGGTGGGGGTTGTTACGCCCCCACACAGCATGCTGGTGCCACCTCTGGAGGGGGGTGGGGTTTTTTACGCCCCCACACAGCTTGCTGGTGCCACCTCTGGAGGGGGTGGGGGTTGTTACGCCCCCACACAGCATGCTGGTGCCACCTCTGGAGGGGTGGGGGTTGTTACGCCCCCACACAGCATGCTGGTGCCACCTCTGGAGGGGTGGGGGTTGTTACGCCCCCACACAGCATGCTGGTGCCACCTCTGGAGGGGGTGGAGGTTGTTATGCCCCCACACAGCATGCTTGTGCCGCCTCTGGAGAAGGGTTGGGGGTTGTTACGCCCCCACACAGCATGCTGGTGCCACCTCTTGAGGGGGGTGGGTTATGTCACCTCCACACATCATACGGATGCCACCCCTGGAGGGGGGTGGGAGTTGTCACCCCCACAAAGCATGCTGGGGACACCTCTGGAAGGAGGTGGGGGGTTGTTACGCCCCACACAGCATGCTGGTGCCACATCTGCAGGGGGGTGGAGGTTGTTACGCCCCCCACACAGCATGCTGGTGCCACCTCTGGAGGGTGTGTGAGGTTGTCAATCCCCACACAGCATGCTAGTGCCACCTCTGGAGGGGGGTGGGGGTTGTTACGATCCCGCACAGCATGCTGGTGCCACCTCTGTAGGGTGTGGGAGGTTGTCAATCCCCACACAGCATGCTAGTGCCACCTCTGGAGGGGGGGGGTTGTTACGCCCCCACACACCATGCTGGTGCCACCTCTGGAGGGGTGGGGGTTGTTACGCCCCCACACAGCATGCTGGTGCCACCTCTAAAGGGGGGCGAGGGTTGTTACGCCCCCACACAACATGCTGGTGCCACCTCTGGAGGGGTGGGGGTTGTTACGCCCCCACACAGCATGCTGGTGCCACCTCTGGAGGGGGTGGGGGTTGTTTCGCCCCCACTCAGCATGCTGGTGCTACCTCTGGAGGGGGTGGGGGTTGTTACGCCCCCACACAGCATGCTGGTGCCACCTCTGGAGGGGGTGGGGGTTGTTACGCCCCCACAAAGCGTGCTGGTGCATCCTCTGGAGGGGGTGGGGGTTGTTACGCCCCCCACACAGCATGCTGGTGCCACCTGTGGAGGGGGTGGGGGTTGTTACGCTCAGACACAGCACGCTGGTGCCACCTCTGAAGGGGGTGGGGGTTGTTTCGCCCCCACACAGCATGCTGGTGCCACCTCTGGAGGGGGTGCGGGTTTTTACGCCCCCACACAGCATGCTGGTGCCACCTCTGGAGGGGGTGGGGTTTGTTACGCCCCCCACAGCATGCTGGTGCCACCTCTGGAGGGGGTGGGGGTTGTTACGCCCCCACACAGCATGCTGGTGCCTCCTCTGGAGGGGGTGGGGGTTGTTACGCCCCCACACAGCATGCTGGTGCCTCCTCTGGATGGGTTGGGGGTTGTTACGCCCCCCACACAGCATGCTGGTGCCACCTCTGGAGGGGGTTGGGGTTGTTACGCCCCCCACGCAGCATGCTGGTGCCACCTCTGGAGGGGGTGGGGGTTGTTACGCCCCCACACAGCATGCTGGTGACTCCTCTGGAGGGGGTGGGGGTTGTTACGCCCCCCACACAGCTTGTTGGTGCCACCTCTGGAGGGGTGGGGGTTGTTACGCCCCCCACACAGCATGCTGGTGCCACCTCTGGAGGGGGTGGGGGTTGTGACGCCCCCACACAGCATGCTGGTGCCACCTCTGGAGGGGGTGGGGGTTGTTACGCCCCCACACAGCATGCTGGTGCCACCTCTGGAGGGAGTGGGGGTTGTTACGCCCCCACACAGCATGCTGGTGCCACTTCTGGAGGGGGTGGGGGTTGTTACGCCCCCCACACAGCTTGCTGGTGCCTCCTCTGGAGGGGGTGGGGGTTGTTACGCCCCCCACACAGCTTGCTGGTGCCTCCTCTGGAGGGGGTGGGGGTTGTTACGCCCCCACACAGCATGCTGGTGCCACCTCTGGAGTGGGTGAGGGTTGTTACGCCCCCACACAGCTTGCTGGTGCCACCTCTGGTGGGGGTGAGGGTTGTTACGCCCCCCACACAGCATGCTGGTGCCACCTCTGGAGTGGGTGAGGGTTTTTACGCCCCCCACACAGCATGCTGGTGCCACCTCTGGAGGGGGTGGGGGTTGTTACGCCCCCCACACAGCATGCTGGTGCCACTTCTGGAGGGGGTGGGGGTTGTTACGCCCCCCACACAGCATGCTGGTGCCTCCTCTGGTGGGGGTGAGGGTTGTTACGCCCCCACACAGCATGCTGGTGCCACCTCTGGAGGGGGTGGGGGTTGTTACGCCCCCACACAGCATGTTGGTGCCACCTCTGGAGGGGGTGGGGGTTGTTACGCCCCCACACAGAATGCTGGTGCCACCTCTGGAGGGGGTGGGGGTTGTTACGCCACCACACAGCATGCTGGTGCCACCTCTGGAGGGGGTGGGGGTTGTTACGCCCCCCACACAGTATCCTGGTGCCACTTCTGGAGGGGGTGGGGGTTGTTACGCCCCCACACAGCTTGCTGGTGCCACCTCTGGTGGGGGTGAGGGTTGTTACGCCCCCCACACAGCATGCTGGTGCCACCTCTGGAGTGGGTGAGGGTTTTTACGCCCCCCACACAGCATGCTGGTGCCACCTCTGGAGGGGGTGGGGGTTGTTACGCCCCCCACACAGCATGCTGGTGCCACTTCTGGAGGGGGTGGGGGTTGTTACGCCCCCCACACAGCATGCTTGTGCCTCCTCTGGTGGGGGTGAGGGTTGTTACGCCCCCACACAGCATGCTGGTGCCACCTCTGGAGGGGGTGGGGGTTGTTACGCCCCCACACAGCATGTTGGTGCCACCTCTGGAGGGGGTGGGGGTTGTTACGCCCCCACACAGCATGCTGGTGCCACCTCTGGAGGGGGTGGGGGTTGTTACGCCCCCACACAGCATGCTGGTGCCACCTCTGGAGGGGGTGGGGGTTGTTACGCCCCCCACACAGCATGCTGGTGCCACTTCTGGAGGGGGTGGGTGTTGTTACGCCCCCCACACAGCTTGCTGGTGCCACCTCTGGAGAGGGGTGGGGGTTGTTACGCCCCCCACACAGCATGCTGGTGCCACTCCTGGAGGGGGTGGGGGTTGTTACGCCCCCCACACAGCATGCTGGTGCCACCTCTGGAGGGGGTGGGGGTTGTTACGCCCCCACACAGCATGCTGGTACCACCTCTGGAGGAGGTGGTGATTGTTAGGCCCCCACACAGCATGCTGGTGCCACCTCTGGAGGGGGTGGGGGTTGTTACGCCCCCACACAGCATGCTGGTGCCACCTCTGAAGGGGGTGGGGGTTGTTACGCCCCCCACACAGCATGCTGGTGCCGCCTCTGGAGGGGGTGGGGGTTGTTTCCCCCCCACACAGCATGCTGGTGCCTCCTCTGGAGGAAGTGGGGGTTGTTACGCCCCCACACAGCATGCTGGTGCCACCTCTGGAGGGGTGGGGGTTGTTTCCCCCCATACAGCATGCTGGTGCCACCTCTGGAGGGGGTGGGGGTTGTTACGCCCCCACACAGCATGCTGGTGCCACCTCTGGAGGGGTGGGGGTTGTTTCCCCCCACACAGCATGCTGGTGCCACCTCTGGAGGGGGTGGGGGTTGTTTCCCCCCACACAGCATGCTGGTGCCACCTCTTTAGGGGGTGGGGGTTGTTTCCCCCCACACAGCATACTGCTGCCACCTCTGGAGGGGGTGGGGGTTGTTTCCCCCCCACACAGCATGCTGGTGCCACCTCTGGAGGGGTGGGGGTTGTTTCCCCCCACACAGCATGCTGGTGCCACCTCTGGAGGGGGTGGGGATTGTTACGCCCCACACAGCATGCTGGTGCCACCTCTGGAGGGGGTGGGGGTTGTTACGCCCCCACACAGCATGCTGGTGCCACCTCTGGAGGGGGTGGGGGTTGTTACGCCCCCCACACAGCATGCTGGTGCCACTTCTGGAGGGGGTGGGGGTTGTTACGCCTGCACACAGCATGCTGGTGCCACCTCTGGAGGGGGTGGGGGTTGTTACGCCCCCACACAGCATGCTGGTGCCAACTCTGGAGGGGGTGGGGGTTGTTACGCCCCCACACAGCATGCTGGTGCCACCTCTGGAGGGGGTGGGGGTTGTTACGCCCCCCACACAGCATGCTGGTGCCACTTCTGGAGGGGTTGGGGGTTGTTACGCCCCCACACAGCATGCTGGTGCCACCTCTGGAGGGGGTGGGGCTTGTTACGCCCCCACACAGCATGCTGGTGCCGCCTCTGGAGGGGCTGGGGGTTGTTACTCCCCCACACAGCATGCTGGTGCCACCTCTGGAAGGGGTGGGGGTTGTTACGCCCCCACACAGTATGCTGGTGCCACCTCTGGAGGGGTGGGGGTTGTTACGCCCCCACACAGCATGCTGGTGCCACCTCTGGAGGGGGTGGGGGTTGTTACGCCCCCCATACAGTATGCTGGTGCCACCTCTGGAGGGGGTGGGGGTTGTTACGCCCCCCACACAGCATGCTGGTGCCACCTCTGGAGGGTGTGGTGGTTGTTACGCCCCCACACAGCATGCTGGTGCCACCTCTGGAGGGGGTGGGGGTTGTTACGCCCACCACACAGCATGCTGGTGCCACCTCTGGAGGGGGTGGGGGTTGTTACGCCCCCCACACAGCATGCTGGTGCCACCTCTGGAGGGGGTGGGGGTTGTTACGCCCCCACACAGCATGCTGGTGCCACCTCTGGAGGGGGTGGGGGTTGTTACGATCCCCACACAGCATGCTGGTGCCACCTCTGGAGGGGGTGGGGGTTGTTACGCCCCCCACACAGCATGCTGGTGCCACCTCTGCAGTGGGTGGGGGTTGTTACGCCCCCACACAGCATGCTGGTGCCACCTCTGGAGGGGGTGGGGGTTGTTACGCCCCCACACAGCATGCTGGTGCCACCTCTGGTGGGGTGGGGGTTGTTCCCCCCCCACACAGCATGCTGGTGCCACCTCTGGAGGGGGTGGGGGTTGTTACGCCCCCACACAGCATGCTGGTGCCACCTCTGGAGGGGGTGGGGGTTGTTACGCCCCCACACAGCATGCTGGTGCCACCTCTGGAGGGGGTGTGGGTTGTTACGCCCCCACACAGCTTGCTGGTGCCACCTCTGGAGGGGGTGGGGGTTGTTACGCCCACCACACAGCATGCTGTTGCCACCTCTGGAGGGGGGTGGGGGTTGTTACGCCCCCACACAGCATGCTGGTGCCACCTCTGAAGGGGGTTGGGGGTTGTTACGCCCCCACACAGCATGCTGGTGCCACCTCTGGAGGGGGGTGGGGGTTGTTACGCCCCCACACAGCATGCTGGTGCCACCTCTGGAGGGGGTGGGGGTTTTTACGCCCCCACACAGCATGCTGGTGCCACCTCTGGAGGGGGTGGGGGGTTTTACGCCCCCACACAGCATGCTGGTGCCACCTCTGGAGGGGTGGGGGTTGTTACGCCCCCACACAGCATGCTTGTGCCACCTCTGGAGGGGTGGGGGTTGTTACGCCCCCACACAGCATGCTGGTGCCACCTCTGGAGGGGGTGGGTGTTGTTACGCCCCCCACACAGCATGCTGGTGCCACCTCTGGAGGGGGGTGGGGTTGTTACGCCCCCACACAGCATGCTGGTGCCACCTCTGGAGGGGGTGGGGGTTGTTACGCTCCCCACACAGCATGCTGGTGCCACCTCTGGAGGGGGGTGGGGGTTGTTACGCCCCCACACAGCATGCTGGTGCCACCTCTGGAGGGGGTGGGGGTTGTTACGCCCCCACACAGCATGCTGGTGCCACCTTTGGAGGGGTGGGGGTTGTTACGCCCCCACACAGCATGCTGGTGCCACCTCTGGAGGGGTGGGGGTTGTTACGCCCCCACACAGCATGCTGGTGCCACCTCTGGAGGGGGTGGGGGTTGTTTCCCCCCACACAGCATGCTGGGGCCACCTCTGGAGGGGTGGGGGTTGTTACGTCCCCCACACAGCATGCTGGTGCCACCTCTGGAGGGGGTGGGGGTTGTTTCCCCCCACACAGCATGCTGGTGCCACCTCTGGAGGGGGTGGGGGTTGTTTCCCCCCACACAGCATGCTGGTGCCACCTCTGGAGGGGGTGGGGGTTGTTTCCCCCCACACAGCATGCTGGTGCCACCTCTGGAGGGGGTGGGGGTTGTTTCCCCCCACACAGCATGCTGGTGCCACCTCTGGAGGGGGCGGGGGTTGTTTCCCCCCACACAGCATGCTGGTGCCACCTCTGGAGGGGGTGGGGGTTGTTTCCCCCCCACACAGCATGCTGGTGCCACCTCTGGAGGGGGTGGGGGTTGTTTCCCCCCACACAGCATGTTGGTGCCACCTCTGGAGGGGGTGGGGGTTGTTTCCCCCCACACAGCATGCTGGTGCCACCTCTGGATGGGGTGGGGGTTGTTTCCCCCCACACACCATGCTGGTGCCACCTCTGGAGGGGGTGGGGGTTGTTTCCCCCCACACAGCATGCTGGTGCCACCTCTGGAGGGGGTG
>NC_091312.1:30866816-31059908 GCF_038502225.1 Cherax quadricarinatus
GCAGAATCGTGGCCACTTTGCAGGCGTTTATGTATCTTACTCTGTCAGCCAGGGAAGGAAGCCGGGCCTCAGATCTGAGACATACTGTGTTGGTCCAGATGGGGGCCCCAAGCATAGTTCTTATCGCCTAACAGAGGTAGAAAGACATTATATATATAGGCGGAGAGTGAGATGTGACGCACGTGACCTGAGGAATGTCATACGAACATAAGAACGGAGGAACACTGTAGAAGGCCTACTGTCCCATGCGAGGCAGGTCCTTATCAAAACAACCTCTGCCTATGATGAGGACGGGTAGACGATGAAATCATGTGACTCCTGTGTTGTTGGGTTGGTGCTGCTTAAGTATCATGTATGCCAATGTTTTTGAAATTTTGTAGTTTCCAGTGTTGCGTTCTATAGTGTCGGTGACGGCGATAAGTGAGGCTTCTAGGCACCGTCGGCGTCTGAGGTCTGGTTCGGTGAGAACGAGTTGTGCCTCATTCCAGTTCATCAAATGCCCCGTGGAGTCTCTGTGGAGGACACAGGCGTACCTTACATCGTCTCTGTTAGAGGCATTTCGATGCTCATTCAGGCGGACTGCAAGATCTCTGCCTGTCTCGCCTACATATTTCTTGGGACAGAACCCACAGGGGATAGTGTAGACGCCTGCTGTAGAAGTTAGAGGTGTGGGGCTGCGTTTCGTAGTGAGGTCTTTGATAGATGATGTGTTTATGGTGGAAACGTTGACGTTACTCATAACAAGTGCCCGGCGAGTATTCGTGGCAACATCACCACATGGGAGTGCTATGAACTGCTTAGGGGGCTGTTCCATGGGCGGTTTGTTGAGGATAGCTTGTGCCTTGAGTCTGCAATCTCGGATGAAGAAAGATGGGAACTGAAGACGTGTAAAGGCTTGTGTTATGTAAGAACATTCTTCTTCTAGAAAACAAGGGCTGGAGATGCGAAGAGCTCTCAAGAAGAAGCCAATGAGGACTCCTCTCTTAGTACGGGTGTCTTGGTGTGAATAAAAGTGTATAAGATCGTCCTTGTTGGTAGGTTTTCTATACACTTTGAAGAGAAGTTTATCACTGTCGGGAGATCTGCACAGTAGAACGTCGAGGAAAGGAAGTTTGCCATCATTTTCGAGTTCAAGTGTAAACTTTATTGATAGTGTTTGCTTACGTGTCTTTCTAAACCAACTTGTCGGTATTTATTACCAAGGTTTATACCACTATAATCTGTCTCAGAAATGTCATAAACGACATTTAATACAAATAAATCCCGTATAAAAACAGACATTAGCACTGACTTACCAGCACCAACAACTTACCATTCTTCTTCTTTGTGAAGTTAATAAATATCTGAGTGTTATCATTTTTCAGCTCCGGATGTGTTCTTGTGTTAACTTTTTTCTGCAATCTTAAACATTGAGAGCAAAAAAAAATAAATAAATAAAATTGAATTCGTTACATTTAAATTCTGAATTATATTCCTATAATATTTTTTCTCTTATTCTTCAACACTGAAAGTAAATGGAAAAAAAAAATATGTATATTTACTCATGTATAATTATTGCCAATTATGGAGGAGATTATTAGAGAAATTACGGAGGTTCGAGTTCACAGTTGATTCAAGAATCTGAGAAAAGTCACAGAGGAAAATAAAGTTTGCCTGAAACTCTTTTATTTCAAATAAAAACAAAAGTGTCTTTGTTGCGCATCGATTCGTTCACCTGTGAGGTTTTCACGAGTAAAATGTGAAAAACTTAACCTGTGAGCGAAACTTTGTGTAACTCTATTTACTGCTGTTAGTGTCTTTGTACTGACACTCTGCTGTCTCGTCTACTGCCAGTCTCTTACCCTCGGGTGAAGGAGCGGGCGAAACGTTCTTACGATGGTGAGAAGAGGTCAAGGTGAGGTAATAGCTGGTCAGGTCACCGGTTTCCACTAGAGAGAGAGAGAGTAGCAGTGAGGACAACATCCTCACAGCCTCCACCACCATCATCATCATCTCCTGCAACAGCATCAATGTGTAAATATTGAGACACTTATACAACATATGCGAATCTTTATTAAGGAAACGTTTCGCCACACAGTGGCTTCATCAGTCAAATACAGAGCAGAAAGATTTAAGGAGAGGAGGAGTTTGAGGTAATCAGTCCCTTAGCCTGGAATCGATGTGTTCAGTCCATCAGTCTTAAGAACATAAGAACATAAGAAAGGAGGATCACTGCACCAGGCCTGTTGGCCCATACTAGGCAGGTCCTTTACAATCCATCCCACTAACAAAACATTTGCCCAACACAATTTTAATGCTACCCAAGAAATAATCTCTGATAACTCTATCTACTCATTTGCAAGTCCCAATCAGATCCAACCCCTCTCACTCATGTATTTATCCAACCTAAATTTGAAACTACCCAAAGTCCTAGCCTCAATAACCCAACTAGGTAGACTGTTCCACTCATCAACTACCCTATTTCCAAACCAATACTTTCCTATGTCCTTTCTAAGTCTAAACTTGTATAATTTAAATAAATTACTGCGGGTTCTCTCTTGGAGAGACATCCTCAAGACCTTATTAATATCCCCTTTATTAATACCTATCTTCCACTTATACACTTCGATCATGTCTCCCCTCATTCTTCGTCTAACAAGTGAATGTAATTTAAGAATCTTTAATCTTTCTTCATAAGGAAGATTGTAAAGGTACAGCATAGGGACGGAGAAGTGACTCATATACTGTAGTGTAAGTATGTCTTCGGACGAATATCTACTTACAGTAGTGGATGGTTCCATTGTGATCCCGCCTCCTCCTGCTTCCACTCACCTGACTATAGTATATAAGTCACTTCTCCGGCCATATGCTGTACTTTCTACATAATTGATGGACTGAACACATCGATTCCAGTCTGAGGACTGATTACCTCAAATTCCCCCCACTTTTTACACCGTTCTGCTTTGTACTGGACTGATGAAGCCGCTGTGTGGCGAAACATTTCCTCATTAAAGATTCCCATATATTGCGTAAGTGTCTCAATCTTCAACTTGTCGGTTTTCAGAACCATTTATCGCATCAGTGTGTAAGTCAGCAGCAGTGATGAACCAGCCTCTCTCTACCTCTCTAAAGCTTACATGAAAATTGCAAAACAAATATGAGTCTTCTCTTTTTTTTAATTACTCTGCGTGAGTACGCAGTTTATGTTCGTAGCTTTCCGCTTTGAACTATATATATATATATATATATATATATATATATATATATATATATATATATATATATATATATATATATATATATATATATATATATATATATATATATATATATATATATATATATATATATATATATATATATATATATATATATATATATATATATATATACATAAATATATAAAGTAAAGGTACCACCTCTGGAACTGTCTTGGGGACCCTCATCGTCTGAGAAAAGAATAAACTTGCTTCAGGGAAAACTCAAGATTCTCCCTGAAGCTGTTTGAATATTGTTTTCTCCTACCACCCCTATATTTTATTTAGACTTTATTTAAAAACAAAATGCACTGACAAAATACATTGACAAAAATACAGTAGGGAGTAAAACAACATACATAACAGCCGAGAGCTACATCTCGAATTTTTCGTCCGGCTCCCCGACGGTCGATCACAACACTGAGTCTCTGAAAGAGGAAGCTGGTCGCCCTGTGGTACTTGGTTTCTATGACGAGTTTTTCACCCGGCTCTTTGAGAAACTTTAGAGCACATATGCCCCATGCTGCAAGGATCTCCGACCCTATTGGATTAAACTTATAGCAAAGGGGAAGGCCTTCATATCTGCGGGTCTTCTGGGTCTCCTTGTGACTGGCAGTTCCACCCCCTCATCTACGGAGTGTGGGAAGTAGTTGTTTGCCAATGTGGCAGCACAGGTGTAGTCCCAGGCAATCTGCTTTCCATCCTTCCAGGGTAGCATAGTGACTGCATCAGAACGCTTTTGACTTCCGTCAGACCTCTGCACTTGGGGTTTCCGTTGGGCTGGGCAACGGGCTGTGGCGAGGCTTCTCTTTATGATTTCGTTGACTTCCTCATGTCTGGTATACTTCCCTTCTGACGTGTGACACACAAGACCATGAAATCCGAATTGATCAGCAGTCGCCCTGCAACAAATACACTTATGTTCGGTGAGGATGGGGCGGCTAGACGAAGAGCAACACCGAGTACAGTGGCACTATCACTTTTATATGGGTGAAGTATGGGTTTTAAACATTGCAGCGAGGAGGAGGCTTGAGGCAGTGGAGATGTCATATTCGAGGGTGATGTGTGGTGTGAATATTGTAGAGAGAATTAGGAAAGCAGAAATTAGAAAACGGTGTTGGCGTAAGAGTACAATTCAGAGGACAGAAGTGGGATTGCTGTGTGGTTTTGGCTATTTTGCGAGGATGGAGCAGAAAAGGATGATAAGGATGATGCATAAATCTAAGGTGGAAAGAAGGAGTAGGGGTCATCCCAGGAAGAGATGGAGAGAAAGGGTAAGGAACGTTTTGAATGCTAGAAGCTTGAGCATCCAGCAGGCGCGATGTACTCTGGCGCCTGCACTCTGAAGGACGGGCAGGGTTGTTGCAGTTCCCAGGATCACTTGAATACTGATGGCTGCACGACTCTACCAAGACAGCTATTGAATGAATGATGGTGAATATGTTTCCTACTCTGGGTCACCCAGATGGTAGACGGCGACTCAACTGCCAGGGTTGAATAATGAATAAGAGGAAGCAAAAGCTGACAGCTATATAGAGGAGGAGAAGAGAAGAGAAGAACTATACGAAGATAATAATTTTACCTAGAGAGTGATAGCGAAGAATGAAAACATGAGTTGAAAATAATATATCTTCATGTGAAGGAAATTCGTAAGGAACCAGAGTAGCAGCACCAAGAGGATGGAAGGATGCAACTGAGGTTGAAGAGTAGGATGAAGCAATAAGAAAGAGAAATAGACAGATGATGAACAGGAGGGAGAGGCAGAGTAAGAGTTGAAGAGCTGAAGAATGGAGAAAAAGAAGCAGTAGGAAGAGAAGAAGGTAGTACAGAATAATAAGAAAAAGGAGAAAGACGTAAATATGAGAAGAGGAAAATGAATAGGATGACGATGAGAGAAGAATAGAATGAAAGACTAGGAAGAGGATGAAGAGAGGAGGGTGAAGAGAAGAGGATGTGTTAGGAAAGGCAATAAAAAACAAGAAGGTGCAGGATGACAAGGACAGGCGGAGAAGGACAAGGAAGAAGAAGAGGAAGAGGAGGAGGAAGATCAAGAGGAGGAAGAAGAGGAGAAGTCAGTGGGACAACCCAGGTAAATTTATGACTCAGAGGATTAAAATGATAGCGAATTAGGCTCGGCTGGAGGCCACGATGGTACCGCAATGGCACTGCGATGACACTGCAATGGCACTGCGCTTTTACCAGTCCCTCCGTTTTTGATGGGATACAAGATGTTCCAGGGGAAGTCAAATATCTGACTTCCAGGTGAAGTCAAACATTTAACATCCTGAACATTTAACATCCAGGAAAAGACATCCGCAATGTAAGTATTAAATCACACAAAATATACGTGTGTATTAACATTTACAGTTAACACATTACAACATGTATGGTATACCTGGGGTTAACACCTGAAAAACAAAGAAGAAGAAACAGCGGTCCAAACACACCAACACCCTGACAACGCGTTCTCTGTCAAATTATATTTACAGAAGAATCAGCCTCGCTGCAAGACATATAAAGTTACTCGCAACACGGCCATTAAAGTGGCCCCATGATGATGATGATGATAATAATAATTATAAAAATAATAACAATAATAAAATTGATAATAATAATAACAATAATAATAATATCTTCATTTACTACAAGTACATGTACAAGGTACACAGTCCTAGCTGACAACAATGACATACTACTATATAGAATGCGGCTTGTTATGCTCAGAGCATATCGGGCAAATTAGGTCAGTTTTGTCCCAGGATGCGACCCACACCAGTCGACTAACACCCAGGTACCTATTTTATATTGATGGGTGAGCATGGACAACAGGTGTCTCATGGGAACACGTCCTAATGTTTTCCATCAGTACCGGAGATTCGAACTCCGGATCTCAGTGTGTGAGTTGAGTGCGGTAGCGATTGAGCTACGGGACACCTTTGCATTACCCATGGTGGTCCCACCATTAAGATGACGAGAATACGAAACATCCATTAACAGTTCACTCTGGTCTCACTAGGTATTTCAGGTCCAGAACCATCAACACCAGTTATTAAGTAGAGTAAACTGAGCCTATCTCGCTCCTCGTCATAGAATCATTAATTAAGAAACTCAAGAGTTCCTGCCAGGCAGGTCTAACTCTCCTGGCTGGGACCACCTGCCAGGCAGGTCTAACTTTCCTGGCTGGGACCACCTGCCAGGCAGGTCTAACTCTCCTGGCTGGGACCACCTGCCAGGCAGGTCTAACTCTCCTGGCTGGGACCACCTGCCAGGCAGGTCTAACTCTCCTGGCTGGGACCACCTGCCAGGCAGGTCTAACTCTCCTGGCTGGGACCACCTGCCAGGCAGGTCTAACTCTCCTGGCTGAGACCACCTGCCAGGCAGGTCTAACTCTCCTGGCTGAGACCACCTGCCAGGCAGGTCTAACTCTCCTGGCTGGGACCACCTGCCAGGCTGGTCTAACTCTCCTGGCTGGGACCACCTGCCAGGCAGGTCTAACTCTCCTGGCTGGGACCACCTGCCAGGCAGGTCTAACTCTCCTGGCTGGGACCACCTGCCAGGCAGGTCTAACTCTCCTGGCTGAGACCACCTGCCAGGCAGGTCTAACTCTCCTGGCTGGGACCACCTGCCAGGCAGGTCTAACTCTCCTGGCTGGGACCACCTGCCAGGCAGGTCTAACTCTCCTGGCTGAGACCACCTGCCAGGCAGGTCTAACTCTCCTGGCTGAGACCACCTGCCAGGCAGGTCTAACTCTCCTGGCTGGGACCACCTGCCAGGCAGGTCTAACTCTCCTGGCTGGGACCACCTGCCAGGCAGGTCTAACTCTCCTGGCTGGGACCACCTGCCAGGCAGGTCTAACTCTCCTGGCTGGGACCACCTGCCAGGCAGGTCTAACTCTCCTGGCTGGGACCACCTGCCAGGCAGGTCTAACTCTCCTGGCTGAGACCACCTGCCAGGCAGGTCTAACTCTCCTGGCTGGGACCACCTGCCAGGCAGGTCTAACTCTCCTGGCTGGGACCACCTGCCAGGCAGGTCTAACTCTCCTGGCTGAGACCACCTGCCAGGCAGGTCTAACTCTCCTGGCTGAGACCACCTGCCAGGCAGGTCTAACTCTCCTGGCTGGGACCACCTGCCAGGCAGGTCTAACTCTCCTGGCTGGGACCACCTGCCAGGCAGGTCTAACTCTCCTGGCTGGGACCACCTGCCAGGCAGGTCTAACTCTCCTGGCTGGGACCACCTGCCAGGCAGGTCTAACTCCCCTGGCTGGGACCACCTGCCAGGCAGGTCTAACTCTCCTGGCTGAGACCACCTGCCAGGCAGGTCTAACTCTCCTGGCTGGGACCACCTGCCAGGCAGGTCTAACTCTCCTGGCTGGGACCACATGCCAGGCAGGTCTAACTCTCCTGGCTGAGACCACCTGCCAGGCAGGTCTAACTCTCCTGGCTGAGACCACCTGCCAGGCAGGTCTAACTCTCCTGGCTGGGACCACCTGCCAGGCAGGTCTAACTCTCCTGGCTGAGACCACCTGCCAGGCAGGTCTAACTCTCCTGGCTGAGACCACCTGCCAGGCAGGTCTAACTCTCCTGGCTGGGACCACCTGCCAGGCAGGTCTAACTCTCCTGGCTGGGACCACCTGCCAGGCAGGTCTAACTCTCCTGGCTGGGACCACCTGCCAGGCAGGTCTAACTCTCCTGGCTGGGACCACCTGCCAGGCAGGTCTAACTCTCCTGGCTGAGACCACCTGCCAGGCAGGTCTAACTCTCCTGGCTGAGACCACCTGCCAGGCAGGTCTAACTCTCCTGGCTGGGACCACCTGCCAGGCAGGTCTAACTCTCCTGGCTGAGACCACCTGCCAGGCAGGTCTAACTCTCCTGGCTGGGACCACCTGCCAGGCAGGTCTAACTCTCCTGGCTGGGACCACCTGCCAGGCAGGTCTAACTCTCCTGGCTGGGACCACCTGCCAGGCAGGTCTAACTCTCCTGGCTGAGACCACCTGCCAGGCAGGTCTAACTCTCCTGGCTGAGACCACCTGCCAGGCAGGTCTAACTCTCCTGGCTGAGACCACCTGCCAGGCAGGTCTAACTCTCCTGGCTGAGACCACCTGCCAGGCAGGTCTAACTCTCCTGGCTGAGACCACCTGCCAGGCAGGTCTAACTCTCCTGGCTGGGACCACCTGCCAGGCAGGTCTAACTCTCCTGGCTGGGACCACCTGCCAGGCAGGTCTAACTCTCCTGGCTGAGACCACCTGCCAGGCAGGTCTAACTCTCCTGGCTGAGACCACCTGCCAGGCAGGTCTAACTCTCCTGGCTGGGACCACCTGCCAGGCAGGTCTAACTCTCCTGGCTGAGACCACCTGCCAGGCAGGTCTAACTCTCCTGGCTGGGACCACCTGCCAGGCAGGTCTAACTCTCCTGGCTGAGACCACCTGCCAGGCAGGTCTAACTCTCCTGGCTGAGACCACCTGCCAGGCAGGTCTAACTCTCCTGGCTGGGACCACCTGCCAGGCAGGTCTAACTCTCCTGGCTGGGACCACCTGCCAGGCAGGTCTAACTCTCCTGGCTGGGACCACCTGCCAGGCAGGTCTAACTCTCCTGGCTGAGACCACCTGCCAGGCAGGTCTAACTCTCCTGGCTGGGACCACCTGCCAGGCAGGTCTAACTCTCCTGGCTGAGACCACCTGCCAGGCAGGTCTAACTCTCCTGGCTGGGACCACCTGCCACGCAGGTCTAACTCTCCTGGCTGGGACCAAATGCCAGGCAGGTCTAACTCTCCTGGCTGAGACCACCTGCCAGGCAGGTCTAACTCTCCTGGCTGGGACCACCTGCCAGGCAGGTCTAACTCTCCTGGCTGGGACCACCTGCCAGGCAGGTCTAACTCTCCTGGCTGGGACCACCTGCCAGGCAGGTCTAACTCTCCTGGCTGGGACCACCTGCCAGGCAGGTCTAACTCTCCTGGCTGGGACCACCTGCCAGGCAGGTCTAACTCTCCTGGCTGGGACCACCTGCCAGGCAGGTCTAACTCTCCTGGCTGGGACCACCTGCCAGGCAGGTCTAACTCTCCTGGCTGGGACCACCTGCCAGGCAGGTCTAACTCTCCTGGCTGGGACCACCTGCCAGGCAGGTCTAACTCTCCTGGCTGGGACCACCTGCCAGGCAGGTCTAACTCTCCTGGCTGGGACCACCTGCCAGGCAGGTCTAACTCTCCTGGCTGGGACCACCTGCCAGGCAGGTCTAACTCTCCTGGCTGGGACCACCTGCCAGGCAGGTCTAACTCTCCTGGCTGAGACCACCTGCCAGGCAGGTCTAACTCTCCTGGCTGGGACCACCTGCCAGGCAGGTCTAACTCTCCTGGCTGGGACCACCTGCCAGGCAGGTCTAACTCTCCTGGCTGAGACCACCTGCCAGGCAGGTCTAACTCTCCTGGCTGGGACCACCTGCCAGGCAGGTCTAACTCTCCTGGCTGGGACCACCTGCCAGGCAGGTCTAACTCTCCTGGCTGGGACCACCTGCCAGGCAGGTCTAACTCTCCTGGCTGGGACCACCTGCCAGGCAGGTCTAACTCTCCTGGCTGGGACCACCTGCCAGGCAGGTCTAACTCTCCTGGCTGAGACCACCTGCCAGGCAGGTCTAACTCTCCTGGCTGGGACCACCTGCCAGGCAGGTCTAACTCTCCTGGCTGAGACCACCTGCCAGGCAGGTCTAACTCTCCTGGCTGGGACCACCTGCCAGGCAGGTCTAACTCTCCTGGCTGAGACCACCTGCCAGGCAGGTCTAACTCTCCTGGCTGAGACCACCTGCCAGGCAGGTCCAACGCTCCTGGCTGGGACCACCTGCCAGGCAGGTCTCCCTCTCCTGGCTGAGACCACCTGCCAGGCAGGTCTAACTCTCCTGGCTGAGACCACCTGCCAGGCAGGTCTAACTCTCCTGGCTGGGACCACCTGCCAGGCAGGTCTAACTCTCCTGGCTGGGACCACCTGCCAGGCAGGTCTAACTCTCCTGGCTGGGACCACCTGCCAGGCAGGTCTAACTCTCCTGGCTGGGACCACCTGCCAGGCAGGTCTAACTCTCCTGGCTGAGACCACCTGCCAGGCAGGTCTAACTCTCCTGGCTGGGACCACCTGCCAGGCAGGTCTAACTCTCCTGGCTGGGACCACCTGCCAGGCAGGTCTAACTCTCCTGGCTGGGACCACCTGCCAGGCAGGTCTAACTCTCCTGGCTGGGACCACCTGCCAGGCAGGTCTAACTCTCCTGGCTGGGACCACCTGCCAGGCAGGTCTAACTCTCCTGGCTGAGACCACCTGCCAGGCAGGTCTAACTCTCCTGGCTGGGACCACCTGCCAGGCAGGTCTAACTCTCCTGGCTGGGACCACCTGCCAGGCAGGTCTAACTCTCCTGGCTGGGACCACCTGCCAGGCAGGTCTAACTCTCCTGGCTGAGACCACCTGCCAGGCAGGTCTAACTCTCCTGGCTGAGACCACCTGCCAGGCAGGTCTAACTCTCCTGGCTGGGACCACCTGCCAGGCAGGTCTAACTCTCCTGGCTGGGACCACCTGCCAGGCAGGTCTATCTCTCCTGGCTGGGACCACCTGCCAGGCAGGTCTAACTCTCCTGGCTGGGACCACCTGCCAGGCTGGTCTAACTCTCCTGGCTGAGACCACCTGCCAGGCAGGTCTAACTCTCCTGGCTGGGACCACCTGCCAGGCAGGTCTAACTCTCCTGGCTGAGACCACCTGCCAGGCAGGTCTAACTCTCCTGGCTGGGACCACCTGCCAGGCAGGTCTAACTCTCCTGGCTGGGACCACCTGCCAGGCAGGTCTAACTCTCCTGGCTGGGACCACCTGCCAGGCAGGTCTAACTCTCCTGGCTGGGACCACCTGCCAGGCAGGTCTAACTCTCCTGGCTGAGACCACCTGCCAGGCAGGTCTAACTCTCCTGGCTGGGACCACCTGCCAGGCAGGTCTAACTCTCCTGGCTGGGACCACCTGCCAGGCAAGTCTAACTCTCCTGGCTGGGACCACCTGCCAGGCAGGTCTAACTCTCCTGGCTGGGACCACCTGCCAGGCAGGTCTAACTCTCCTGGCTGGGACCACCTGCCAGGCAGGTCTAACTCTCCTGGCTGGGACCACCTGCCAGGCAGGTCTAACTCTCCTGGCTGAAACCACCTGCCAGGCAGGTCTAACTCTCCTGGCTGGGACCACCTGCCAGGCAGGTCTAACTCTCCTGGCTGGGACCACCTGCCAGGCAGGTCTAACTCTCCTGGCTGGGACCACCTGCCAGGCAGGTCTAACTCTCCTGGCTGAGACCACCTGCCAGGCAGGTCTAACTCTCCTGGGTGGGACCACCTGCCAGGCAGGTCTAACTCTCCTGGCTGGGACCACCTGCCAGGCAGGTCTAACTCTCCTGGCTGGGACCACCTGCCAGGCAGGTCTAACTCTCCTGGCTGGGACCACCTGCCAGGCAGGTCTAACTCTCTTGGCTGAGACCACCTGCCAGGCAGGTCTAACTCTCCTGGCTGGGACCACCTGCCAGGCAGGTCTAACTCTCCTGGCTGGGACCACCTGCCAGGCAAGTCTAACTCTCCTGGCTGGGACCACCTGCCAGGCAGGTCTAACTCTCCTGGCTGGGACCACCTGCCAGGCAGGTCTAACTCTCCTGGCTGGGACCACCTGCCAGGCAGGTCTAACTCTCCTGGCTGGGACCACCTGCCAGGCAGGTCTAACTCTCCTGGCTGAAACCACCTGCCAGGCAGGTCTAACTCTCCTGGCTGGGACCACCTGCCAGGCAGGTCTAACTCTCCTGGCTGGGACCACCTGCCAGGCAAGTCTAACTCTCCTGGCTGGGACCACCTGCCAGGCAGGTCTAACTCTCTTGGCTGGGACCACCTGCCAGGCATGTCTAACTCTCCTGGCTGGGACCACCTTCCAGGCAAGTCTAACTCTCCTGGCTGGGACCACCTGCCAGGCAGGTCTAACTCTCCTGGCTGGGACCACCTGCCAGGCATGTCTAACTCTCCTGGCTGGGACCACCTGCCAGGCAGGTCTAACTCTCCTGGCTGGGACCACCTGCCAGGCAGGTCTAACTCTCCTGGCTGGGACCACCTGCCAGGCAGGTCTAACTCTCCTGGCTGAGACCACCTGCCAGGCAAGTCTAACTCTCCTGGCTGAAACCACCTGCCAGGCATGTCTAACTCTCCTGGCTGAGACCACTTGCCAGGCTGGTCTAACTCTCCTGGCTGAGACCACCTGCCAGGCATGTCTAACTCTCCTGGCTGAGACCACCTGCCAGGCACGTCTAACTCTCCTGGCTGAGACCACCTGCCAGGCATGTCTAACTCTCCTGGCTGAGACCACCTGCCAGGCAGGTCTAACTCTCCTGGCTGAGACCACCTGCCAGACAGGTCTAACTCTCCTGGCTGGGACCACCTGCCAGGCAGGTCTAACTCTCCTGGCTGGGACCACCTGCCAGGCAAGTCTAACTCTCCTGGCTGAAACCACCTGCCAGGCATGTCTAACTCTCCTGGCTGAGACCACTTGCCAGGCTGGTCTAACTCTCCTGGCTGAGACCACCTGCCAGGCATGTCTAACTCTCCTGGCTGAGACCACCTGCCAGGCACGTCTAACTCTCCTGGCTGAGACCACCTGCCAGGCAGGTCTAACTCTCCTGGCTGAGACCACCTGCCAGACAGGTCTAACTCTCCTGGCTGGGACCACCTGCCAGGCAGGTCTAACTCTCCTGGCTGGGACCACCTGCCAGGCAGGTCTAACTCTCCTGGCTGAGACCACCTGCCAGGCAGGTCTAACTCTCCTGGCTGAGACCACCTGCCAGGCAGGTCTAACTCTTATGGCTGAGACCACCTGCCAGGCAGGTCTAACTCTCCTGGCTGGGACCACCTGCCAGGCAGGTCTAACTCTCCTGGCTGGGACCACCTGCCAGGCAGGTCTAACTCTCCTGGCTGGGACCACCTGCCAGGCAGATCTAACTCTCCTGGCTGGGACCACCTGCCAGGCATGTCTAACTCTCCTGGCTGGGACCACCTGCCAGGCAGATCTACCTCTCCTGACTAGGACTACCTGCCAGGCAGGTCTAACTCTCCTTGCTGGGACCACCTGCCAGGCATGTCTAACTCTCCTGGCTGGGACCACCTGCCAGGCATGTCTAACTCTCCTGGCTGGGACCACCTGCCTGGCAGGTCTAACTCTCCTGGCTGGGACCACCTGACAGGCATGTCTAACTCTCCTGGCTGGGACCACCTGCCAGGCATGTCTAACTCTCCTAGCTGGGACCACCTGCCAGGTATGTCTAACTCTCCTAGCTGGGACCACCTGCCAGGCATGTCTAACTCTCCTGGCTGGGACCACCTGCCAGGCATGTCTAACTCTCCTAGCTGGGACCACCTGCCAGGCATGTCTAACTCTCCTAGCTGGGACCACCTGCCAGGCATGTCTAACTCTCCTGGCTGGGACCACCTGCCAGGCATGTCTAACTCTCCTAGCTGGGACCACCTGCCAGGCATGTCTAACTCTCCTGGCTGGGATCACCTGCCAGGCATGTCTAACTCTCCTGGCTGAGACCACCTGCCAGGCATGTCTAACTCTCCTGGCTGGGACCACCTTCTAGGCATGTCTAACTCTCCTGGCTGGGGCCACCTGCCAGGCATGTCTAACTCTCCTGGCTGGGATCACCTGCCAGGCATGTCTAACTCTCCTGGCTGGGATCACCTGCCAGGCATGTCTAACTCTCCTGGCTGGGACCACCTGCCAGGCATGTCTAACTCTCCTGGCTGGGACCACCTGCCAGGCATGTCTAACTCTCCTGGCTGGGGCCACCTGCCAGGCATGTCTAACTCTCCTGGCTAGGACCACCTGCCAGGCAGGTCTAACTCTCCTGGCTGGGACCACCTGCCAGGCATGTCTAACTCCCCTAGCTGGGACCACCTGCCAGGCAGGTCTAACTCTTCTGGTTGGAACCACCTGCCAGGCAGGTCTAACTCTCCTGGCTGGGACCACCTTCCAGGCATGTCTAACTCTCCTGGCTGGGGCCACCTGCCAGGCATGTCTAACTCTCCTGGCTGGGATCACCTGCCAGGCATGTCTAACTCTCCTGGCTGGGATCACCTGCCAGGCATGTCTAACTCTCCTGGCTGGGACCACCTGCCAGGCATGTCTAACTCTCCTGGCTGGGACCACCTGCCAGGCATGTCTAACTCTCCTGGCTGGGGCCACCTGCCAGGCATGTCTAACTCTCCTGGCTAGGACCACCTGCCAGGCAGGTCTAACTCTCCTGGCTGGGACCACCTGCCAGGCATGTCTAACTCCCCTAGCTGGGACCACCTGCCAGGCAGGTCTAACTCTTCTGGTTGGAACCACCTGCCAGGCAGGTCTAACTCTCCTGGCTGGGACCATCTGCCAGGCAGGTCTAACTCTCCTGGCTGGGACCACCTACCAGGCAGGTCTAACTCTCCTGGCTGAGACCACCTTCTAGGCATGTCTGACTCTCCTGGCTGGGACCACCTGCCAGGCAGGTCTAACTCTCCTTGCTGGGACAACCTGCCAGGCAGGTCTAACTCTCCTGGCTGGGACTACCTGCCAGGCAGGTCTAACTTTCGTGGCTGGGACCACCTGCCAGGCAGATCTAACTCTCCTGGCTGGGACCACCTGCTAGGCAGGTCTAACTTTTCTAGCTGAAACCACCTACCAGCTACACTATGTACCTTGTTTTCTGATCAGGTACACTATGTACCATGTGTTCTGATCAGCTACACTATGTACCTTATGTTCTGACCAGCTACACTATGTACCTTGTGTTCTGACCAGCTACACTATGTACCTTGTGTTCTGCCCACCTACACTATGTACCTTGTGTTCTGCCCACCTACACTATGTACCTTGTGTTCTGCCCACCTACACTATGTACCTTGTGTTCTGCCCACCTACACTATGTACCTTGTGTTCTGCCCAGCTACACTATGTACCTTGTGTTCTGCCCACCTACACTATGTACCTTGTGTTCTGCCCACCTACACTATGTACCTTGTGTTCTGCCCACCTACACTATGTACCTCATGGACACTTTTTTCGTGGTTCAAACTCTCACAAGAATATTTCATCAAACTTGAGTTTAATAACTATCGGGATTTTAGTTATCACAAAATCATTAATTGCTAACTGACACAAGTTATATGTACTGCACTTGCTAATGGTACCTAAGTAACTGTTCTTAAGTTCTCTTATAAGATAAAGCCGTTCGGATCTTCGTAAATCTGAGTGCAGAATAACTTTGCGAATTTCACTTTCTTGGTAAAATTTAAAAAATCTTAATAAGTTATGCATTTGGGAAGAGACAATGACTAGAATCGTGAATAAATCTACGGGGGAGTGGGGGGGAAGAAAGGGTAGTGATCGTACCAGGAAAGGTTGAAGGAAGGGGGTTAAAGGAGGTCTTTTGCGTTAGGGACTTTGCCAGCCAATAGGCTTCAATGAGTGTGTGAGATGCACTAGAAAGTTTAGACAAATGATTTTCATGACTACGTCTTGTTGGATTTTAAGCACAGAAACATTTATTGAGGAATTCAACTGGATTTGAGTCCTGGAGGTGGAAAGTACAATGCCTACACTCTGATGAAGAGGTAAGGAGGTTACATTTCCGAAGGTCATCTGAACTTTGATGTCAAAACGCTTCTGTCATGACAGTGATTGAATGAGGCACAGTGATTTTTTTTTTTTTTTTGGGGGGGGGGAGGTCACTCCACCTCAGTGAAAGATCACTGGTAAAATAAGAAAATAGAATAGTGAAAGACAAGTGTATTCTATCCAGATATAGACAATATCTACAATGTGAGCAACTCTCAGCTATTTTACATGACTGGTTATCTAACAACAGTCACACAAAACATCCAGAACTCACCACGTGGAGGTGGCTGCTCTTAGAGTGCCTTTTTTTTAATACATAAAAATTATAAAAAACAAAATAAACTTAAAATCATAAAGTAAAATAAAAACTTCACTTTATCCATAGCAAAAAGTGTTCACCGGAATGAGATATATTCTTATAACATTCAAACTTCATTAACCTATGATTCTTGACTAACATGACCGAGTCCTCTAAGGTACTTTTCTAGGCTGTTGATCTCCCAAGTGAAGCGCTTCCTACGGAGAACAGAAATAGTATCTTTTTCACCGCAGAGCTTCAGAGCCTTGCCTTGGATCTCATGGACTTTAGATCTCACTCGAGAGATTTGCTGATCTTTATCGAGCACCTTAAAAGATGATCTGTTACATAGAAAATAAAGCTCTTCCCTAGGAAGCTCCTGACGTTCTGCAAGGGTCACGGTGTATTGGTTCTGAGATACATATTTTGGCAAATATACTGGAGGAAGACTGTATGAATTAAAGTATGGGCGTCGGACAGGAAAAAGGGAGAAGGAGCGGGACTCTTCACGAGGAACCTCAAGAACCACCTCGTAGTCCATAGTGGCTGACCTGAGGTCCTTTCCCTCTGGGAATCTTATGAAGTTTGTAGTGATTCCTTGTTCGACGTTATTCTTGACAATGTCGTAAAGGTTAAGCTTCACTTTTCCAAATGTTTTTCTTCCAGAGGCAAGTTCGACGCAGACTTCATCACCCTGACGGACCTTGCTGACGTCAAGGCCCTTCTGCTGCTGATCATCCCACTCTTGCGCGCCATACCTCCATTCAGGGAAAGATAAAACCTGCCATGATGGATAAATTTTTCCACCCTGGACATGTCTTGTGGGTCGTGGGAAGCAGGAGAACAAACGACGACGGTAGGCGAATTTCATCTTACGGGGAAGATCTTGTTCTCCCCAAACTTCCACCTCGATACGTGTGAAGTTTACTCTCATCGTCATTTTCTTCTCAACGCAAGGAGCTGCTGAAATTTTATTCTAATATTCTAAAAATTAAACCCCTTTTAGTAAAAAAGAGTAATATTTGAAATAATAGTTGGGTTGGAATAATATGAAGAGGATCGTCCGGCAGTTGTCTTGAGCTTATGAGGATAGTGATGATAGTATTAATTATCTTTGATAGTGAAGACGCTCATTGTGGAGGTGAAGATAGTGTTAATATTTGTGAGAGTGAAGTTTGTTGTGGTGGTAGACATGGTATTGTTTGTAATAGTAAAGTTTGTGGTGACGAGTGTATACTATCCAGACATAGACAATATCTACAATGTGAGCAACTCTCAGCTATTTTACATGACTGGTTATCTAACAACAGTCACACAAAACACCCAGAACTCACCACGTGGAGGTGGCTGCTCTTAGAGTTCCTTTTTTTTAATACATAAAAATTATAAAAAACAAAATAAACTTAAAATCATAAAGTAAAATAAAAACTTCACTTTATCCATAGCTAAAAGTGTTCACCGGAATGAGATATATTCTTATAACATTCAAACTTCACTAACCTATGATTCTTGACTAACATGACCGAGTCCTCTAAGGTACCTTTCTAGGCTGTTGATCTCCCAAGTGAAGCGCTTCCTACGGAGAACAGAAATAGTATCTTTTTCACCGCTGAGTTTCAGAGCCTTGCCTTGGATCTCATGGACTTTAGATCTCACTCGAGAGATTTGCTGATCTTTATCGAGCATCTTAAAGGATGATCTGTTACATAGAAAATAAAACTCTTCCCTAGGAATCTCCTGACGTTCTGCAAGGGTCACGGTGTATTGGTTCTGAGATACATATTTTGGCAAATATACTGGAGGAAGACTGTATGAATTAAAGTATGGGCGTCGGACAGGAAAAAGGGAGAAGAAGCGGGACTCTTCACGAGGAACCTCAAGAACCACCTCGTAGTCCAAAGTGGCTGACCTGAGGTCCTTTCCCTCTGGGAATCTTATGAAGTTTGTAGTGATTCCTTGTTCGACGTTATTCTTGACAATGTCGTAAAGGTTAAGCTTTACTTTTCCAAATGTTTTTCTTCCAGAGGCAAGTTCGACGCAGACTTCATCACCCTGACGGACCTTGCTGACGTCAAGGCCCTTCTGCTGCTGATCATCCCACTCTTGCGCGCCATACCTCCATTCAGGGAAAGATAAAACCTGCCATGATGGATAAATTTTTCCACCCTGGACATGTCTTGTGGGTCGTGGGAAACAGGAGAACAAACGACGACGGTAGGCGAATTTCATCTTACGGGGAAGATCTTGTTCTCCCCAAACTTCCACCTCGATGCGTGTGAAGTTTACTTTCATCGTTATTTTCTTCTCAACGCAAGGAGCTGCTGAAATTTTGTTCTAATATTCTAAAAATTGAACCCATTTTAGTAAAAAATAGTAATATTTGAAATAATAGTTGGGTTGGAATAATATGAAGAGGATCGTCCGGCAGTTGTCTTGAGCTTATGAGGATAGTGATGATAGTATTAATTATCTTTGATAGTGAAGACGCTCATTGTGGAGGTGAAGATAGTGTTAATATTTGTGAGAGTGAAGTTTGTTGTGGTGGTAGACATGGTATTGTTTGTAATAGTGATGTTTGTGGTGACGAGTGTATACTATCCAGACATAGACAATATCTACAATGTGAGCAACTCTCAGCTATTTTACATGACTGGTTATCTAACAACAGTCACACAAAACACCCAGAACTCACCACGTGGAGGTGGCTGCTCTTAGAGTTCCTTTTTTTTAATACATAAAAATTATAAAAAACAAAATAAACTTAAAATCATAAAGTAAAATAAAAACTTCACTTTATCCATAGCAAAAAGTGTTCACCGGAATGAGATATATTCTTATAACATTCAAACTTCATTAACCTATGATTCTTGACTAACATGACCGAGTCCTCTAAGGTACTTTTCTAGGCTGTTGATCTCCCAAGTGAAGCGCTTCCTACGGAGAACAGAAATAGTATCTTTTTCACCGCTGAGTTTCAGAGCCTTGCCTTGGATCTCATGGACTTTAGATCTCACTCGAGAGATTTGCTGATCTTTATCGAGCATCTTAAAGGATGATCTGTTACATAGAAAATGAAACTCTTCCCTAGGAATCTCCTGACGTTCTGCAAGGGTCACGGTGTATTGGTTCTGAGATACATATTTTGGCAAATATACTGGAGGAAGACTGTATGAATTAAAGTATGGGCGTCGGACAGGAAAAAGGGAGAAGAAGCGGGACTCTTCACGAGGAACCTCAAGAACCACCTCGTAGTCCAAAGTGGCTGACCTGAGGTCCTTTCCCTCTGGGAATCTTATGAAGTTTGTAGTGATTCCTTGTTCGACGTTATTCTTGACAATGTCGTAAAGGTTAAGCTTTACTTTTCCAAATGTTTTTCTTCCAGAGGCAAGTTCGACGCAGACTTCATCACCCTGACGGACCTTGCTGACGTCAAGGCCCTTCTGCTGCTGATCATCCCACTCTTGCGCACCATACCTCCATTCAGGGAAAGATAAAACCTGCCATGATGGATAAATTTTTCCACCCTGGACATGTCTTGTGGGTCGTGGGAAACAGGAGAACAAACGACGACGGTAGGCGAATTTCATCTTACGGGGAAGATCTTGTTCTCCCCAAACTTCCACCTCGATGCGTGTGAAGTTTACTTTCATCGTTATTTTCTTCTCAACGCAAGGAGCTGCTGAAATTTTGTTCTAATATTCTAAAAATTGAACCCCTTTTAGTAAAAAATAGTAATATTTGAAATAATAGTTGGGTTGGAATAATATGAAGAGGATCGTCCGGCAGTTGTCTTGAGCTTATGAGGATAGTGATGATAGTATTAATTATCTTTGATAGTGAAGACGCTCATTGTGGAGGTGAAGATAGTGTTAATATTTGTGAGAGTGAAGTTTGTTGTGGTGGTAGACATGGTATTGTTTGTAATAGTGATGTTTGTGGTGACGAGTGTATACTATCCAGACATAGACAATATCTACAATGTGAGCAACTCTCAGCTATTTTACATGACTGGTTATCTAACAACAGTCACACAAAACACCCAGAACTCACCACGTGGAGGTGGCTGCTCTTAGAGTTCCTTTTTTTTAATACATAAAAATTATAAAAAACAAAATAAACTTAAAATCATAAAGTAAAATAAAAACTTCACTTTATCCATAGCAAAAAGTGTTCACCGGAATGAGATATATTCTTATAACATTCAAACTTCACTAACCTATGATTCTTGACTAACATGACCGAGTCCTCTAAGGTACTTTTCTAGGCTGTTGATCTCCCAAGTGAAGCGCTTCCTACGGAGAACAGAAATAGTATCTTTTTCACCGCTGAGTTTCAGAGCCTTGCCTTGGATCTCATGGACTTTAGATCTCACTCGAGAGATTTGCTGATCTTTATCGAGCATCTTAAAGGATGATCTGTTACATAGAAAATGAAACTCTTCCCTAGGAATCTCCTGACGTTCTGCAAGGGTCACGGTGTATTGGTTCTGAGATACATATTTTGGCAAATATACTGGAGGAAGACTGTATGAATTAAAGTATGGGCGTCGGACAGGAAAAAGGGAGAAGAAGCGGGACTCTTCACGAGGAACCTCAAGAACCACCTCGTAGTCCAAAGTGGCTGACCTGAGGTCCTTTCCCTCTGGGAATCTTATGAAGTTTGTAGTGATTCCTTGTTCGACGTTATTCTTGACAATGTCGTAAAGGTTAAGCTTTACTTTTCCAAATGTTTTTCTTCCAGAGGCAAGTTCGACGCAGACTTCATCACCCTGACGGACCTTGCTGACGTCAAGGCCCTTCTGCTGCTGATCATCCCACTCTTGCGCACCATACCTCCATTCAGGGAAAGATAAAACCTGCCATGATGGATAAATTTTTCCACCCTGGACATGTCTTGTGGGTCGTGGGAAACAGGAGAACAAACGACGACGGTAGGCGAATTTCATCTTACGGGGAAGATCTTGTTCTCCCCAAACTTCCACCTCGATGCGTGTGAAGTTTACTTTCATCGTTATTTTCTTCTCAACGCAAGGAGCTGCTGAAATTTTGTTCTAATATTCTAAAAATTGAACCCCTTTTAGTAAAAAATAGTAATATTTGAAATAATAGTTGGGTTGGAATAATATGAAGAGGATCGTCCGGCAGTTGTCTTGAGCTTATGAGGATAGTGATGATAGTATTAATTATCTTTGATAGTGAAGACGCTCATTGTGGAGGTGAAGATAGTGTTAATATTTGTGAGAGTGAAGTTTGTTGTGGTGGTAGACATGGTATTGTTTGTAATAGTGATGTTTGTGGTGACGAGTGTATACTATCCAGACATAGACAATATCTACAATGTGAGCAACTCTCAGCTATTTTACATGACTGGTTATCTAACAACAGTCACACAAAACACCCAGAACTCACCACGTGGAGGTGGCTGCTCTTAGAGTTCCTTTTTTTTAATACATAAAAATTATAAAAAACAAAATAAACTTAAAATCATAAAGTAAAATAAAAACTTCACTTTATCCATAGCAAAAAGTGTTCACCGGAATGAGATATATTCTTATAACATTCAAACTTCACTAACCTATGATTCTTGACTAACATGACCGAGTCCTCTAAGGTACTTTTCTAGGCTGTTGATCTCCCAAGTGAAGCGCTTCCTACGGAGAACAGAAATAGTATCTTTTTCACCGCTGAGTTTCAGAGCCTTGCCTTGGATCTCATGGACTTTAGATCTCACTCGAGAGATTTGCTGATCTTTATCGAGCATCTTAAAGGATGATCTGTTACATAGAAAATGAAACTCTTCCCTAGGAATCTCCTGACGTTCTGCAAGGGTCACGGTGTATTGGTTCTGAGATACATATTTTGGCAAATATACTGGAGGAAGACTGTATGAATTAAAGTATGGGCGTCGGACAGGAAAAAGGGAGAAGAAGCGGGACTCTTCACGAGGAACCTCAAGAACCACCTCGTAGTCCAAAGTGGCTGACCTGAGGTCCTTTCCCTCTGGGAATCTTATGAAGTTTGTAGTGATTCCTTGTTCGACGTTATTCTTGACAATGTCGTAAAGGTTAAGCTTTACTTTTCCAAATGTTTTTCTTCCAGAGGCAAGTTCGACGCAGACTTCATCACCCTGACGGACCTTGCTGACGTCAAGGCCCTTCTGCTGCTGATCATCCCACTCTTGCGCGCCATACCTCCATTCAGGGAAAGATAAAACCTGCCATGATGGATAAATTTTTCCACCCTGGACATGTCTTGTGGGTCGTGGGAAGCAGGAGAACAAACGACGACGGTAGGCGAATTTCATCTTACGGGGAAGATCTTGTTCTCCCCAAACTTCCACCTCGATGCGTGTGAAGTTTACTCTCATCGTTATTTTCTTCTCAACGCAAGGAGCTGCTGAAATTTTGTTCTAATATTCTAAAAATTAAACCCCTTTTAGTAAAAAATAGTAATATTTGAAATAATAGTTGGGTTGGAATAATATGAAGAGGATCGTCCGGCAGTTGTCTTGAGCTTATGAGGATAGTGATGATAGCATTAATTGTCTTTGATAGTGAAGATGCTCATTGTGGAGGTGAAGATAGTGTTAATATTTGTGAGAGTGAAGTTTGTTGTGGTGGTAGACATGGTATTAATGTTTGTAATAGTGATGTTTGTGGTGATGGTGATAATGTTAATATTTGTGGTAGTAATGGTGTTAATGTTTTGGTAGTGATGAGGTTAATGTTTGTGAAAGTGAAGTTTGTTAATGTTTGTGAGATTTAAGTTTGTTGTAGTGATGGTGTTTAATATTTGTGGTAGTGAAATTTTTGGTGGTAGTGATGGTGTTAATGTTTGTGGTAGTGAAGTTTGTGGTGATAATGATGGTGTTAATGTTCGTGAGAGTAAAGTTTGTCGTAGTGGAAGAGATATTAATGTTTGTAATAGTGATGTGTGTGTGTGGTGATAGTGATGGTGTTAATGTTTATAGCATTCATGGTGTTAATACTTTGGTAGTGATAGTGTTAATGTTTGTGAGCATGAAGATTGTTGTAGTGACGGTGATGGTGTTTAATGTTTGTGGTGGTATTGATGGTATTAATGTTTGTGAGAGTGAAGTTTCTTGTAGTGATGGTGATCGTGTTTAATGTTTTTGATAGTAGTGATGGTGTTAATGCTTGTGACAGTTAAGCCTGCTGTTTTGGTAGCGATGACGTTATTCTTTGTCAGAGTGAAGTTTAAGGTAATAGTGATGATGATAAAATGTGTGATAGTGAAATGTGTTGTGGTGATAGTGATGGAGTTAATGCTTGCGACGATGAAGCTGTCATAGTGATAGTGTTAACGTTTGTTATATGAATACATACATCAGGCATGTGTGAGACTGGTAGATATCAGTGAATGGAGACGAATGGTTTTGGGGACTTGACAAGCTGTTGTAGTGTAAGCAGATTATTATTAATATCTTATGAAGGAATTTAAGGAAACCGGTTAGCTGGAATTAAGTCCGGGAGGTGGGAAGTACAGTGCCTGCACTCTATAAGAGAGTTTTGGGATAGTTGCTGTTTAGAGTGACATCTAAACTGTCGTATCTGCGCGCCTCTGCCAAGGCAGTGATAGTGTGAGTGATGGTTAAAGTGTTTCTATATATATATATATATATATATATATATATATATATATATATATATATATATATATATATATATATATATATATATATATATATTATTTCCACAGAGAAGCTATAAATCCGTATGGGTCATGAAGAGATTTGGAATTGGGTAATATGCAGCTTCGAGGGCACACCTCTCACAACAACTAATGCTGTATATGAGAACTCGACGACAAATGTGACTAAAAAATAAAAATGCAAAAAAAGACAATTAAAAAAAAATGCAAAAATTATAAGTGGATGGTGATAAATAGATACCTGGAGTAGCAAGTACAGGACCTTTCAATGAAGCATGAGAACCTCCGCTTGGAAGTGTTGTGTGAGAGTTAGGACAGTAAGAGCTGGTGGAACCATCTTTACAATGTTCCATATGTTGGTGTTGTAATACGTATGATGGTTGGACCCCCCATCTGAAGGTACATCAGAGGAGATCAGAGATGTGAGTGGCCAGTAGTCGGCCCTTCCATCACTACTTATCACGCCTACAGCGAGATCTGAGAGACAAGAACAATGAGGGTTCGTACGTGTCAATGATGATTCTGTATGGACTGGCCTTCCTCGCTGGTGTAATGCTTTATCACTTCATGACCTGGTCTGATCCAGAAGTGTCTGACGAGGCAGAGGCTGAGGTCGGAGAAGAAGACTAAGAAATAGGGGAAAAAGACCCTTAGGTAGTAGAAGAAGACCCTAGGGTCTGAAAAGAAGACCCTCAGGTGTTGGGAAAAGACTCTGAGCTCAGGGAAGAAGACCCTGAGTTCGGGAAAGGATCTCAGGTCTGGAAAGAGCTTCAGGTCGGAGGAGACCTGGAACTGAGGTGGTCCCCTTTGCGAACTTTGCCTCCATAGCGTCGAGCTATAATCATAGTAACGTCCTAATGACGTGAACAAGTGTTAAAAATGAGACTGATAGGGAGTGAAGGGAAAAATGTTATGATGAGTTGACAGTAGATAATAGTTTATGGCAGGTCCATTCGCTGCCTGACCACGGTCGAGTGAGGTTGTGCGCTGCACCCCTCTGCTGTTCAGGCGAGCTACCTCAGTTCGTCACAACCATTGAGAAGTGAGGACGTGCGCTGCTCATTTACCAACATGGCGCTGCAGAGCTACAGGCGCATCAACACTGTTTGCGTTGAGTTGACCCGTGGGGCTGTCACTGGAGCCACGATGGACTTGTTACTACCGGCGATTATCCGTGATACCTACGGTATCGCTAATGAAGAGATATGTGGTGTAGCACTTAATGGGACGACACGGATCTTCGTTAAAATGACGTCAGCAAATGTTTATGAAGCGGTGGTGGATAAGTATCAAGAGACCATTATAGCCGTCAATTCAGCTGTATCAGTACGTCTACATGATGTATCACGACACTACACATGGGTTAAAATAAGGAATGTGCCTTTTGAGGCGAATGAATTTGTTATAAAAGATGAACTACGTAATTATGGTACGGTTCATATGGCCTCTGCAGGTCGTTGGGCCGCTGGACCTTATGCTGGAAGTTTGGAGGGAACATATTCAGTCAAAATGACCTTACGCCATCCCATACCGTCCTATATTATGTTGCAAGCATTTCGAACTCAAGTATATGTAACATATGCGGGGCAACGTCGTACGTGTCGGCTGTGTGGATCGTATGACCACATAGCGGCACAGTGTGGTAAGCGTCGTGGGAATCTCCAAATATCGCAACAGCAACAACCGGAAGAGGTCGAGGAAGTGGAGGGACGAGAACAGTCTTATGCTCACCCGTCTCGACAACGGACATCTTGGAGTGAAGAGGTAGAAAAAGCGCAGGAGAATGCTTTGGAGGATGCAAAACAGCGAGAAGAATCACCATCACTGGATATAAGTAAAGTATTTGAAGAGACTCTGCCCACTATGGGGGACGAGGATGTAGCGGCGTCTTTAGTGAAGGCACTGGATGTATTGTTAGATGAGTCGATCGTCAACCGTGTGGAGGAACCAGGTGCAAATTTGGGATCGGTTGAGCATCACGGTGAGGCGACGGATGAAAGCATTGAGTCTGGGGTGTCGCATGGTATGATGGTAAATATAGCAGAAGTGGAGGTGCATCATGATAGTACTAAAGAAATCCCAATGCAGGTGGAGGGTAGGACGCGAAAGCGAACTGCGACCCCACCAGACTCAGACGACGTGCTTACTCCTGCCCAAAGGCCAGGGAAAAAGTCTTGGGCGGATGTACAAAGGAAAGGGAACAGTGAATCCACGAAAAAAGAGTTTATCAAGGTGATTCCCAAAAAAGGGGAGAGGGATAGAGGTGTAAAATGTATAAGTGAAAAGTCTATACCTAGAACCAAAGGAAAATCCCATTAATTGACTTTAAGGTTTTGACAATAAATATTAACGGTTTGAGATCGGAGCGGAAGCGAAAGTGGTTTAATGAATTTTTGGTGCGTCTAGATGTGGATGTGGTATTTATCCAAGAACACAATTACAGAATTGGATATGAGTTAGAATTAGATGGTTACGATGTGTATATGGAATATGCGACGAGGTTAAAAGGAGGCGTCGCCATTCTGGTAAAGGAAAATAGCCCGTTTGTAGTACGCCATAGTGAAAGGGGGGAGGGGAGAGTGATTAGGGTGGATGGTTTATGGGGTAGAGTACATATAAGTTTTGTAGGTGTATATGGGCCGGCCGAGGGAGATGTACGACTTAAAACTCATTTTGTACAAGATGTATTAGTATATCATCTACGTAGTTTACCAAATGTAGCGATAATAGGGGGAGACTGGAATTGTGTAATACGACGAAAAGATGTGGAGCCTCGAGGAGCGGGTTGTTGCTTGGGGTTCCTGGGAGATTTATTGACGAGTGTGGGTTTAATGGATGTGTGTGGGGGGGGTGGCAATGTGGAGCATACTTTCATTAGACGAGATTATGCGGCGAGATTAGATAGAATGTACGTGTCTAGTGCGGTTACAGTGCGGAGAGTGAGTGTGATAAATGTGGTTTTTTCGGATCATAGAGGAGTTGTAATGGATGTAGATATTGAGGGTGTGCCTAGAAGGGGTCCGTCATTTTGGAAATTAAATGTAAAGTTATTGAAGAGAGAGGAAAGTCGTTTGTCTTTTGGGCATATGTGGGAACGCCTTGTGGTTGAAGCACCTGGAGATGTGGCTTTGGTTAATTGGTGGGAAATGATAGCCAAAAAGCGAATTAAGGAATTTTATATTAGTCAGGGAGTGAGATATAATCAGTTACAGTATGGTTTCCAACGATATTTAGAGGGGCAGTTGCGCGACTGCTATGTACAAGCGAATGCTAATTATCCTGTTACAGAAATTGAACGAATTAAGGAGCAACTACGAAATTTACAAAACGAAAGGTTTGATGGGGAAAGGCTTAAGGGTGGAATCGAAGAGGTTTTGTGGGGAGATCGGCCGTCGGCGTGTGTGTTGAGGAATCAACACAGACGTCGCAAAGCAATGGAGTTAATGGGGTTGAATGTCCAGGTAGGTATGCAGGGGTATAGAGTGAATCAGGTGTTGACGACGACGGAGGGTATGAGTGGGTATATTGATGCTTGGGTTAAATTGAAAACGCAAAGTGTTGGAATAAGTGAAATTGCATTGCAGTCAATCGGTAGGTTTGTGCGTTGTGAGCTGGAGGAGCATGATCGTTTGATGTTGGGAGGGCCGATAACGGAGTGTGAGACTTGGGAGGCTTTATCTGGGGCGCAATTGGGTAAGGCGCCAGGAATAGATGGGTTGCCCAGCGACTTTTATATTCAAAATTGGAACGTTTTAAAGGGGTTTTTGGTACGTTTATTCAATATCATGAAGCGGGATGGGGTTTTAGGGGAACAACAAAGGTTGGCTGTGGTCGTCCTAGTTCCTAAAGGCGAGCCATTAACGGTTAAAGATTATCGTGCAATCTCGTTATTATGTGGGGACTATAAAATTTTTGGAAGGATCTTGGCCAACAGAATAAAAAAAGTCCTGGGCAAAGTGATTGACAAAGGACAATATGGGGTGCCGGGCAGGTCTATGTATGAAGGTCACGGTATGATTAGAAGTTTTATTGAAGAAAGAGTAAGATTGGGAGGGGGGGGGTATTGGCTATAGATTGGGAGGCGGCATATGATAGTGTGGAACGGGAGACGTTATGGAAGATAATGAGATGGCAGGGGTTTGGGGCAGAAATTATATCATGGGCCAAATTAATGTATAAAGAGGCATCTTTGCGTGTGCAGGTGAATGGGAGGTTGGGAGATCGGATTCAGATGGGAAGGGGTTTGCGTCAAGGTTGTCCCCTTTCACAAATTTTTTTTGCTTGTTTTCAAGATCCCTTTTATAGAGGGATAAGGGTTTTATTGGAAGCAATTGGGTTGGGTAATGTAAGGGGTGGGGGAGCGGGCATTGTTGGATATGTCGACGACACGACGATTTTGGTGAGAGAAAACATGGATTTGATTCGGGTAGAAAAGTTAGTGAAAGTTTTTGAAAAGGCTACTGGCATGACGATCAACATGGGGAAAACAAAGTATATGAATCTTGGAAAAGGGTCGCGTGAGGAAGGAATGGTAGCTGAAAGGTGGGAAAGGGTGGACCAAATAAAGATATGTGGGATCGTTTATGTAAATGATATCAAGTCAGCACAACAAATAAATTCCGTGCGTATCGTTGATAGTGTTCTGAAGCGTCTTAGTGGGTTAAGAGCTGCTAATTTAAGTTTGCAACAAAGGGTGATAACAACGAATGTGCTATTATATAGTAAACTATGGCATGTTACGGTAATATTTCCGATACTTCGTTGTGAATTAAAAAGGTTACAAAAAAGTGTTTTTAGATTCATTTGGGGAACAGGGAGCGAATGGTTAAGTAGAGCGGTTGTCACACTCCCCGTTGGCCGTGGAGGGCTGGGTCTTATAGATGTCGAAAAGAGGATAATAAGTATGTATTTAAAACATAGTTATAAGCGGGAGGAGGGGGCCAAAGAAGACGGTCTTCATAGGATACATCAGGATATGCGACGGTGGTGGGGGGGTCGGGAGTTCATGATAGGTGAGGCAATGTTACGGGTCTTCATAAACGTGAGGGATCACTCACAAATTAAATTGAGAAATCTTGATAGGGCAGATGGTAAGGCTCTGGTAGCGGCGGTAGAAGGAGTTTATCCGATGTATGATTGGCATAATATTTGGGGGCGTTTAAATAAATTGCGTTTAAAACCTAAAGTCAGAGAAGTTATGTATAGATTTTTACATGGAATCTTGCCGTCAGGAATGGTTTTATTCTATAAGAGAATACGAGAGGATGGGGAATGCAAGGATTGTGGAGGATTGGCGACTATTTATCATACGGTATATTTTTGCGAATGTATTGAACTTATAAGGGTTTGGATGGGTAAGGTTTTAAGGTTAGTGGGGGGAGGGGGTTTGCAGGTTTTGAGGGTTTTAAGTTTAGATATAACTGGGGTGAATAAAATGGTTGAGAATGCGATTGGGTATATGATTACGGATTATATATACATGATGTGGGCTATGAGGGAGGCGGACGTGCGTGCAAGAATTAATGCATTGGCAGCAACTTTTTATAGGACACAGTGTAGAAATAAAGGGGTGTATGGAGGGAGATGGGAGAGAGATTTTAGTGAGGGTTATCGAAATTTCACATTAAGGGATTTATGGGATTTGCAAAATGGGTAAGGGGATACGACGGGCTATTTTCCTAGACGTGGGTGTGAGCATGGAGAGCTGTTTATATGGATGTATAATTGAGTTTTGATATCTAGAGGCAATAGGGTTATTACCCCGAGGGTTTCAGCAACTACACAGTTATCATTTAGAAAGGTGTAGCACTACGATTGCATATTTTTATCATGTATAAATCATTTCAAGGACTTTATGATGAAAATTTTCAATGAGACTCAAATATGTTATAGGTGTCATTACTGTTTTTGATTCAATTGTAAGTGGTAAAAAGTGTTTCCTAGCATATAGCAATTGGTTTATTTTATGTTATATTTTATGCTGTGTTACAGTGTGCTTTTCAGTAATATTATATTACATGTAACTAGTTTGCATTATTTTTCTTTGTTTTGCTGAGATGTAATATATCACATCGTAGTTTTGTTTTGTTATATTGGATGTTTTTATAGTGACTTTTAGTATTATCCCGTTTCCTTCTTTGAATACTAAATACCTATGTATGTTAAGATCTCGTGATAATCGCCAATATTAATGTTTTGAGTATCGTGGTGCTCTGTTAAGCACCTGAGATCTTAGAATTAGTCTTGCATACGTGTTTGACAGGCAGAAACCTCACCTAGTATGTGCCTGATGTAGTCTCATGTAGTGTAATGTGTGTGCTTGTGTGTGTCATTGTGCGTGTTTGTTTTTGTTTATCTCTGTTTTATTGTACAATCTTCATAATTTTCAGTGTTTGATGTTTGGTAATATGTAACCTTGTTAGAGATGTTCTTTAACAAATAAAACAATACCACTGTAATGTATAGTGTTGTGTGTGAGTGTATTACCAATGTAATATACGGTGTGTTGTGTGTGAGAGTGTATATTCACTGTAATATACGGTGTGTTGTGTGTGAGTGTAATACCAATGTAACATACGGTGTGGTGTGTGTGAGTGTGTATTACCACTGTACTGTATGGTGTCGTTATTAGGTCTCGGGTTAAGTGCGATTCTAGTGCAGTAATCTTTTGTCGTGTATCTTTTTAATATATTTCTGTCATTTGTATCGCACTGTTTTAAATAAAATATATAAAAAAAAAAAGTTTATGGCAGGTGTTAAGTGAAAGAGGATAGTGGATAGTTTCTGGCAGGTGTTGAGTAATAATAGTGTAAAAGAGAGTGTGTGGCAGGTGATAAGTGACAGAAGATAGTAGATAGTTTCTGACATGTGTTAAGCGGTGGTAGTGTAGAAGAGAGTGTCTGGCAGTTAAGTGACAGTAGGTTGTAGATAGTGTCCAGAATAAAGATTCCCAAGTGTTTGCACAAGTATCTTATTCGTTATGTTGTCGGTTTTTCTAAACCATTTATTCATATGCTTATATCTTTTATCTCCTTAAATTTATTGACTTTTACGTCGCTTTCACCTGCTGTAGCTACAATAATGATCACGTATAAAGAATAAAAAAAGCACAATAACGTGACTAGAACTGTGTGACTTGTCGGTGGGTCTCAATGGGTCAAAGTAGGACCGAAACGTCGTCATAATTTTGTCTTCTATGTGTGGGTTATTTGTGTATTGGTCTGATATATCTGACGCCCCTCTAAAACATGCACGTCCTCAACTCTACCCATCAACGTTTACTTTACCAATACATACATAGTCCAACAGACTGATGTCATTACGTCCTATATCGTATCTCCTGTTTTAATTTATCCTCTTATTCTTAAAATACTTTTTACCTATTACCAAACTCTTTCTATAGTTTAATTAAAGGCCTCCATTATTAGTTACCCCTGACCCTCCAGACGTACCAACCACCCCGTCTGCAACAGTTGTTCCAGCTCTTAACAGTAAAACTCCACAACAGTCATTGTCTCCTGGTTCGAAAGTTCATAAATTTTCACTTTATTTCTCTCAAACTCTTTCTCTTTCCTCTATGCACCTCTGTTCTCCAGGGGCAAAAATATTTATTATAACCCACTTCTCACTTCTCACTCTTATTATGATCCACATAATTCTTGAATTTAAGCACTTGTATCTTTCTCTTCCATAGTTCATTATTTAATATTGTCGCTAATATTTCTTTAGCTCTAATTCTCTTTCAGGTTCACCCTGTTTAACCTCATTTACTCTCCTTCGCTAGAGTTCTCCCACCTCCTCCAATTTTGTTTCGCTTAAAGCCAGGGTACCTACCTTCTCTTCTTCCTTAATATTCACAATAAACTCTTCTCCGTACTGCAAACACACACACACACACACACACACACACACACACACACACACACACACACACACACACACACACACACACACACACACACACACACGTTCAAACAACCCAACTTCAAAACTTCTTTCTCGTTGAGGTCATTAATGTATTAGAATCAGATACGAGCCTTCTTGTTCCTAGTATTTTAGTCTCCCTTTGCAACACTTATGGACGGAGGAAGGATTCTAATCCACTTCACATGGAGATGAAACGAAATACTGTAAGAACAAGAACTATTATGAAATTAGAGAGGAAGCTCAGATAAGTGAGTATACACAAACTTGTACATACATACTCGCATGTGTGTTATGAAGTAGGTGTGAGTAGCACTAGCAAGATGTACCTGTCATCTTACAACTGTATTATTATTATTATTATTAAAGATTCGCCGGTATTCTCCCGGCCCAGGCCTTTTCCAAGTGGTGGCCCGGCCTTGGCTCCCTCTTTAGGGAGTGTCTGAGACCTAAGTCTCCCATGGGAGGAGGCACAAGTACCTCCTCATCTTTGGGACCAACTGTCCCCAGGCCTAGCCACAAGCTAGGCCTCTCTGGTCTGCCATCCCCGCCCAAAGGGGGCAAATGGGAATGACAGTCTTATGAGCTAAAGGCTCGGGCTCAGGCACCTACCCTACCCTAGAAGGGTTAGGCATGGTATCGATGTTACAACTGTATCAGACGGAAAGATGCTACATGAGAACCTATCATTATTATTATTATTAGTAGTAGTAGCAGTATATTATTATTATTATTATTATTATTATTATTATTATTATTATTATTATTATTATTGTTATTATTATATTATTATTATTATTATTATTATTATTATTATTATTATTATTATTATTATTATTATTATTACTATTATTATAAGCACTGGACGAGCTTCATTAAATTGTTCCGGAAGGCTGGGCATACATTATAATTTTCATCATCATTATCATATCAATCAGCATCATTATGTCATCGTTACTATATTATTTAATTATTCATGTGTAATTATTATATTGTCATTATATTATCGTTTTCATGTCATAATTATTATATCATCATTTTATAGATCTGAAAGGTTGATATAATAATTTTACGTCGTTAACTGAGAATATTGTGATCATTTTGTGAATTGAAGTTAGAAAAATGGAGTCAAAGTTGAATACGACACAACTGGAAGAAGTCTGAAACAGCTGATACATGTAAACAGAGAGCTGGTAACAGCTGGAGAATTTAAACTAGCAGCTTCTTTGATCCACCACTCCATCTGCCTTGGTCCACCACTTTACCTGGCTTGGTTCACCACTCTACCTGCCTTGGGCCTCCACTCTACCTGCCTTGGTCCCACTCTACCTGCCTTGGTCCACCACTCTACCTGCCTTGGTCCACCACTTTACCTGCCTTGGTCCACCACTTTACCTGCCTTGGTTCACCACTCTACCTGCCTTGGTCCACCACTTTACCTGCCTTGGTTCACCACTCTACCTGCCTTGGGCCTCCACTCTACCTGCCTTGGTCCCACTCTACCTGCCTTGGTCCACCACTCTACCTGCCTTGGTCCACCACTCTACCTGCCTTGGTTCACCACTCTGCCTGCCTTGGTTCACCACTCTACCTGCCTTGGTTCACCACTCTACCTGCCTTGGTTCACCACTCTACCTGCCTTGGTCCACCACTCTACCTGCCTTGGTCCACCACTCTACCTGCCTTGGTCCACCACTCTACCTGCCTTGGTCCACCACTCTACCTGCCTTTGTTCACCACTCTACCTGCCTTGGTTCACCACTCTACCTGCCTTTGTTCACCACTCTACCTGCCTTGGTTCACCACTCTACCTGCCTTGGTCCACCACTCTACCTGCCTTTGTTCACCACTCTACCTGCCTTGGTTCACCACTCTACCTGCCTTGGTTCACCACTCTACCTGCCTTGGTCAACCACTCTACCTGCCTTTGTTCACCACTCTACCTGCCTTGGTTCACCACTCTACCTGCCTTGGGCCTCCACTCTACCTGCCTTGGTCCACCACTCTACCTGCTTTTGTTCACCACTCTACCTGCCTTGGTTCACCACTCTACCTGCCTTGGTCCACCACTCTACCTGCCTTTGTTCACCACTCTACCTGCCTTGGTTCACCACTCTACCTGCCTTGGGCCTCCACTCTACCTGCCTTGGTCCACCACTCTACCTGCCTTTGTTCACCACTCTACCTGCCTTGGTTCACCACTCTACCTGCCTTTGTTCACCACTCTACCTGCCTTTGTTCACCACTCTACCTGCCTTGGTTCACCACTCTACCTGCCTTGGGCCTCCACTCTACCTGCCTTGGTTCACCACTCTACCTGCCTTGGTCCACCACTCTACCTGCCTTGGTCCCACTCTACCTGTCTTGGTTCACCACTCTACCTGCCTTGGTTCACCGGTCCACCACTTTACCTGTCTTGGTTCACCACTCTACCTGCCTTGGTTCACCACTCTACCTGCCTTGGTCCACCACTCTACCTGCCTTGGTCCACCACTCTACCTGCCTTGGTTCACCACTCTACCTGCCTTGGTTCACCACTCTACCTGCCTTGGTCCACCACTCTACCTGCCTTGGTCCACCACTCTACCTGCCTTGGTCCACCACTCTACCTGTCTTGGTTCACCACTCTACCTGTCTTGGTTCACCACTCTACCTGTCTTGGCTCACCACTCTACCTGTCTTGGCTCACCACTCTACCTGTCTTGGCTCACCACTCTACCTGTCTTGGCTCACCACTCTACCTGTCTTGGTTCACCACTCTACCTGTCTTGGTTCACCACTCTACCTGCCTTGGTTCACCACTCTACCTGCCTTGTTCCACCACTCCATCTGCCTTGGTCCACCACTCCATCTGCCTTGGTCCACCACTCTACCTGTCTTGGTTCACCACTCTACCTGTCTTGGTTCACCACTCTACCTGTCTTGGTTCACCACTCTACGTTTATACAAGACACTGAACATTCTTTATCTTGCACTGCTTCACCTCTCATATTCTCCTGTCTGTCATGTCTCAGTCTTGTATATTTACACATGACTTTCCTCCTCTTCCTCCTCCTCCTCCTCCTCCTCCTCCTCCTCCTCCTCCTCCTCCTCCTCCTCCTCCTCCTCCTCCTCCTCCCCCTCCTCCTCCTCCTCGTCTTCTTCTTTCTCTTCCATCACTTTCTCTTTTTATTCTGTACCTGTTTTCCACTCAAGCTTCCCCCCCCTCCTGCTGCTTCTTTCCCGGTGCTCTGTCTGCTTGTCTCTTGCATTCACTTCCTTCGTGGGGAAGCCCTCTCGGAATGACTTGCCATTAATCAGCAGTGCAGCCTTGTCTGTTTCCAGTGAAGCATGAGTTATAGATCTTCTGGTGCTCAGATGCATCTCTCCCTCTCTCTCTCTCTCTCTCTCTCTCTCTCTCTCTCTCTCTCTCTCTCTCTCTCTCTCTCTCTCTCTCTCTCTCTCTCTCTCTCTCTCTCTCACACACACACACACACATTTTTTTTACACAGGGTTGTTCAAGGTTAGGTTAAGTATTCCTAATTTTACTGACAAGCTATTTACAGGTTAAGGATTCCTAACTTCATTGACAAGCTAAGAGCTGTTACCTACATCAGCTCATTTAAAAGAATTTTATTGTTACGAAACATACAAGTAAGGAACAGGATGAAGTTGGAGCCATCTGTGGGCCAACATTTTCATTTGATCAACTAATTTTATCTTGTTGACATCATAATGCTGTACGAACGTGTTCCATACTCGAGTTATCCTGGGGATAAATGATCTCAGATGAAGTGATGCTCTGGAGAAGGGTACAGCCAGAGTGAAGTTGCTGCTTTCTCCCCATCTTGTGGTACAGAAGCTTGCTTCTCGCTGTCCTCCAAGTGGAGCCAAGTGTGGTACTTTGACAATATTGGCCTTGTACATAACAGTAAGGTCACCCACATCCCTACTTTGTTGAAAGCTCTGCTGAAATGACAGATCTATCCAGGATGGATCCAGGCGAGAGATGAGAAGTCTTGCTCTGTTCTCTACTCTGTCAAGCAGTCGCAGATGAGAGGGGGGTGCAGGAAGTGAAGCATACTTAAGGTGTGAGCGTAGTTGTGCCTCAATCAGAATCTTGCAACCCCCACTGTCAAGCAGATGCGAGATACTTCGAAGTGCTGTAAGCTTCCTGGTTGCCTTGTTTGCAAGATTTACAACGTGGTTCTTCATGGTCAGTTTTGAGTCAAATTTCATCCCAAGGATATCAACTGCTTTCCCAGGTACCAACACTCTCCCAACCATACTTACTACAGCTCCGGCATTAAAATCATGGTGCCTAGAGATCATCATCATCATTTGTGTTTTCTCAGGTGGAAATGTTACCTGTCATCGGTTTCCGCAGGCAGATATAGCTCTTAGGTGGTGATTGATGTAGCTTAGAGCAGCTGGCATTTCTTCTCTTGGATAAGTGAATGTCAGAGTACAGTCATCTGCATATGCATGAGGTTCTGGAATGTGAGGAAGAATATCTCTCTCTCTCTCTCTCTCTCTCTCTCTCTCTCTCTCTCTCTCTCTCTCTCTCCCTCTCTCTCCGTCTCCCCCACACACGCACTTCACTTATTTACAATATATGACAAACGCCGATTTGACTGAACTCTAAAAAAATCCTTTCAGTCCTGAACGTTCGTCAAGGCCATTTAAACTTACAGTAATTTCAGACTGCTCGGGGCAGTCTGAAATTACTGAAAATTGTTTGAAGTCCTCAACAGTACTGAGGATTCTGGCAGTATAGGACTATAATAGGTTTTAGTGACTTTTCGAGGGAAAAAAAAAGTAAAGAGCCTCTGAACGGTCAGAAAAGTAATTCGAGCCTTTTGAAAGTGTGAAGCCGATCGGAAGAGGCATTCTCTAGTTGACGCTTCATGACCCGTATGGAGGTGATTGTCTTTAAAAATAACAAACACTATCCAAACACACAAACACACACACATACACACAAACACATACTTACACACACACACACACATACACACACACTCTCCAACACTTACATAAAAAGAAATGCTCACAAAACAATAAAAAAAATAAAAACATACACAAGTGCGTGTATATTGTGGTTGCAGGGGTCGCTACTAGGTCCTCTCTCTCCCTGCTTAATGAGCTTTATCATACCTCGTCTTAAAGCTATGTATGGATCCTGCCTCTACTACGTCACTTCCCAGACTATTTCACTTCCTGACAATTCTGTGACTGAAGAAATACTTCCTAACATCCCTGTGATTCATCTGATTCTTTATCTTCCAATTGTGACCCCTTGATTCTGTGTTCCCTCTCTGGAACATCCTGTCTCTGTCTATTCCACGCAGTATTTTGTATGTCGTTATCATATCTCCTCTAACCCTCTTGTCCTCTAGTGTCGTCAGGCCGATTTCCTTTAACCTTTCTTCGTATTACATTCCCCTTAGCTCTTGAACTAACCTTGTTACAAACCTTAGCACTTTCTCTGTTTTCTTGACGTGCTTGACTAGATGTGGGTTCCAAATTGGTCCTGCATACTCCAGTATGAGCCTGACGTACACAGTTTACAGTGTCTTGAACGATTCCTTACTAAGGTATTGGAACGCTATTCTCAGGTTTGCCAGGCGCCCATATGTTGCAGCAGTTATCTGGTTGATGTGTGCTTCCGGAGACATGTTCGGTGTTATGTTCACCCCAATATCTTTCTCCTTGATCTAGGTTTGCAGTCTTTGGCCACCTAGCCTATACTCTGTCTGCGGTTTTCTTTGCCCTTCCCCAATTTTCATGACTTTATATTTCACGGGGTTAAATTCGAGGAACCAGTTGCTGGACCACGTGTCTAGCCTGTCCAGGTCTCTTTGTAGTCCTGCCTGATCCTCATCTGATTTAATTCTCCTCATTAACCTCACATCATCTGCAAACAGGGACATTTCTGAGTCTATCCCTTCCGTTATGTCATTCACATATTCCAAAAATAGCATTGGTCATAGGACTGACCCCTGTGGGACCCCGCTCGTCACAGACGCCCACTGTGATACCTCATCAAGTACCATGACTGGTTGTTGCCTCCCTGCCAGGTATTCTCTGATCCATTGCAGTGCCCTTACTGTTATATGCGCCTGATCCTCTAGCTTCTGCACTAATCCCTTGTGAGGAACTGTGTCGACGGCCTTCTTGCAGTCCAAGAAAATGCACTCAACCCACCCGTCTCTCTCATGTCTTACTTCTGTTACTTTATCATAAAACTCCAGAAGGTTTGTGACTCAGGATTTTCCTTCCATGATTCCGTGCTGGCTGTCGTTAATAATCTTGTTCCGTTCCAGGTACTCCATCACTCTCCTGTGTGTGTGTGTACTCACCTAGTTGAGGTTGCAGGGGTCGAGTCCGAGCTCATGGCCCCGTGTGTGTGCGTGTGTGTGTGTGTGTGTATGTGTGTGTGTGTGTGTGTGTGTGTACTCACCTATTTGTACTCACCTATTTGTGGTTGCAGGGGTCGAGTCATAGCTCCTGGCCCCGCCTCTTCACTGATTGCTACTAGGTCCTCTCTCTCCCTGCTCCATGAGGTTTATCATACCTCGCCTTAAAACTATGTATGGTTCCCGCCTCCACTACTTCACTTTCTAGGCTATTCCACGGCTTGACTACTCTATGACTGAAGAAATACTTCCTAACATCCCTTTGATTCATCTGAGTCTTCAACTTCCAATTGTGACCTCTTGTGTCTGTGTCGCATCTCTGGAACATCCCGTCTTTGTCCACCTCGTCTATTCCATGCAGTATTTTATATGTCGTTATCATGTCTCCCCTGACCCTCCTGGCCTCCAGTGTCGTCAGGCCGATTTCCCTCAACCTTTCTTCGTAGGACAATCCCCTTAGCTCTGGGACTAGTCTTGTTGCAAACCTTTGCACTTTCTCTAATTTCTTGACGTGCTTGACTAGGTGTGGATTCCAAACTGGTGCCGCATACTCCAGTATGGGCCTGACGTAAATGGTATACAGAGTCTTGAACGACTCCTTACTGAGGTATCGGAACGCTATCCGTAGGTTTGCCAGGCGCCCGTATGCTGCAGCAGTTATCCGATTGATGTGCGCCTCAGGAGATGTGCTCGGTATTATACTCACCCCAAGATTTTTTTCCTTGAGTTAGGTTTGCAGTCTTTGGTTACCTAGAATATTCTGTGTCTGCGATCTTCTTTGCCCTTTCCCGATCTTCACGACTGCATTTGGCAGGGTTAAATTCAAGGAGCTGGACCAGGCTTGTAGCCTGTCCAGGTCTCTTTGTAGTCCTGCCTGATCCTCGACCGATTTGAGTGTCCTCATTAACTTCACATCATCTGCAAACAAGGACACTTCTGAGTCTGTCTCTTCCGTTATGTCGTTCATATATACCAAAAACAGCACAGGTCCTAATACTGACCCCTGTAGAATCCCGCTTGTCACAGACGCCCACTCTGACACCTGGTCATGTACCATGACTCGTTGTTGCCTCCCTGTCAGGTATTCTCTTATCCATTGTAGTGCCTTTCCTGTTATATGTGCCTGATCCTCTAGCTTTTGCATTAACCTCTTGTGAGGAACTGTGTTCAAGGTCTTCTTGTAGTCCAAGAAAATGCAGTCTATCCACCCCTCTGTGAGGGAAAAGTTCAATAGATAGGAGTAGCAATTTAATAACAATAGTTTCATTGCCGGCTACTAGTTAAGGTAGGGCAAGTCAAGCTCCCGCCTTTCTTCCCCCTCCCGGAAAGTGATAGTTTGACTGCCGGCTGCTTGTTAAGGTAGGGTCAGTCTAGCTCCCGCTATCCCTTCCCCTCCCTCTTCCCCCCCCCCCGAAAGGTGACGTGTGGGGCTCTGGTCAAACAGTAAATGACTCGACTCACAGCTCCCAGCACTACTGTAAGTACATGCCTGCCTTGTATTCTAGTGGATTTATTGGTTAAAAGCTTCACTTTTGACCAATAATAAACTTAGTCCTTTCAGTCTTGCTCTAGGTTGACTGTTGTAATAATCACCACGTCTTTTGAGTATTGTACTTGCCATGGAGAGTGATTATTTAAGCAGTGGGTAACCTGTCTATCTTTTCAGTTTGAATGACAGTGAGGGTTACCTGTCAATCAACGAGAAGAACAGGAGACGGACTAACGTCCTGGAGACGTCCCATTTTGGATTGAATTACCTGTGCACCTGTATGAAATTGCAGGACGTAACCCCACATCATTGCAGCGGTAAAGAACCTGCTTTCCTGTCATCGGGATACTACTCGAGGCTCTATCTACTGTGAAGAACTAGCCAGTGGGTCGTAACCAACACCTACGACCCCCTCCCCATCATCAGCAACGGCTACGATTTCAACACTCAGTGTCACCAACACCAGACACCCCTATATATATTAGCGTTGAATTCAGTTATCATTTATATTTTTCATTTTTCATTTTCTTTAATGTAGGATTAATATTTCATATTTAAGTGTTTTACATTTTATATTTTCTATATAATAAAGTGTTTATGTTTGTCTGTTATTATTTCTTTTTCTATTCACTAATTTTCCTGAGGAGGAGCCAGCCTTGGTAATACTGTCTGAAGTTGTTACAGGGCTGAGTAAGCCTTCACAAGTGGCGACCTTGCCAGGATCAACTCTACTGAATCAAGATTCAACTCCATCTCGAATCTACCATTGGAACTTCAACGCTGCATACCACAGACGGTTACCACCAGCCATGAGTAATCATTCTCTATGGTAGGACTACAGTACAGGTATTTAAAAGATTTGGTGATTGTTATAGTCTCAATTTATTGTAAGTCAAGTCAGGCAGGATATAATATTTAATTCTGCCACCTAATTGTGTGTGAGCTTGAAACACTTTGGAGGATTAGACTCTAGGGACCCGAGATTTTCCAGTGACAACTTGTTTCATTGAGCTCTTTATTATATCAAGGGAACTGTCATAGGACACTCTTGATTTGTTGGTGAGAAGATTGGATGGTCAAGTGACCCCATTCTACTTACTGTTTGCTCGGAGCCGGCATAGAACCCTTCGTTTTCATTAATACATATTGTTTAATTGAAGCAGGGATCGAGCCCTCTGGTTTATTTACAGTTTGAGTGGAGCAGGAATTGAACCCTCCATTTTCTTTAATACCCGTTTTATTTCCCCTGATAGTTTAAGTTATTCTTGCAAGTATGGATGAATACCAGTTTTGGATGAACGCTGGAAGTAAGTTAGGAATAACAAGGAAAAATTTAGAATCTTTCATTAGTGCTAAGATCCAGGAAAGACTTGAAAGAGAGAGAATTGAGAGAGAAGAAAGACAGCTAGAAAGGGAAAGAGAAGAGAATAAGGAGAGAGAGAGAATCGAAAGAGAAGAGAAAAAGGAGAGAGAGAGAGAATTGAGAGAGAAATCCAAGAAAGACAGTTAGAAAGAGAGCGAGAAGACCAAAAAGAGCGTGATAGACTTGATCGTGAGGAAAGAGCTAGGGAACGTGAGGAACAAGCTAAGATACGTGAGGAACAGGTTAAATTAAGAGAACTTGAGGAAAGAGCAAAGGATAGAGAAGTTGAGGAAAAAGCTAGAGAACGTGAGGAAAAAGCTAGAGAACATGAGTTAATAGAGAGAGAAAAGGATCGCGAGCTCGAAAAATCTCGCCTTGAATTGGAGAATAAAAAGTTAACTCTTACGCAACAACAATTAGAAGAAGGAGTAATGGAGCAACGGGCAGTCAATGCACATATTCCAACACCTAATTTACCTCCCTTCACAGAGGGGGAAGACATAACTTCATACATTATCAGGTTTGAAAATACCGCTACCCTCTGTGAATGGCCTGCTGACACCTGGGCTACCAGGTTAGGAATGTTATTTTCTGGTACCGCTTTGAATATCTATGCAACTTTGTCGCAGGATATCATATGTAATTATAACCTACTGAAAAAGGCAATCCTTAAAGCATATCAAAAAACCACTAATTCTTACAGGAAAGATTTCAGGTATGCCACCTTACAGCCTGGCCAGAACTTTCAGCAGTTACAGGTAACACTCTTTCGTTTGTTCGACTTTTGGATAGAGAGTTCAGGAATTGATCACAGTTATGAATCTCTTAGAGACTTCATGGTTGCTGACCAGTTCCTGACAGCTCTTCCCCATCAGATATGAACATTCATCAGAGAACGTAACCTGATTAAAGCTGAGGAAGTTGCTGAGGCTGCTGACCTGTATGCTGAGGCTCACAATTCCTATAAAGACCTAAAGGGATCGAACCCTAAAGGCAAGGGTTCATCAGACCTTAAGAAATCAAAGCCTCTAGTGGAAAGTAAAATGACTTCTTTTATTCCTGTTTGTCATTTGTGTGGTGTTAAGGGACATAAACGTCCAGATTGTCCTTCTAAGAAGGTACAAAAGATTGGACGATGTTTTAAAGACTGTAATGACCAAGCACCCTTATGTTCAGGAACAGTTAATGGATTTAATGTATCTACCATTTTACGAGACACTGGATGCACATGTATAGTCATTTCTGATAAGCTGTTCCCTAACCTTAAAGAAACTCATTCCTCTGCTATACTTTCAGACTACTTGGGCCGTACGGACACTTTTCCTACCATCCGTTGTTACATTAGGTCTAAATGGTTCACAGGTTGGTCTGAAGCCGTACTAGCTCCCATCACTTCTTGCTCCGTACTAATAGGTAATGTAAAAGGTGCCATTCTTCCTTCTGAGGTTGACCTTTCATCACCAAAGATGGATATAAGTGTTTCAGATCCTCTTCCTGTAGAGTCAGAGAAGCCCCTCGAAAGTTCAGATGAGACAATGTCTCGCGATATTCATGTGGGATTAAAAACCAGTGATGCTACTCTCGAAAGCGAGGAAGTAGGATCACCGGTTCACTTGTTAGATGAAAGTGAAGATATCACCTCCGATACCATAAATGTCTTGACTAGGGCTCAGACCAAAGCCCAGGCTTCTCCTACTATCCATCCTTTGATTTTCCCTGACTTTAAGCCTTTAGATATATCGAAGGACTCCTTTGTCAATTTACAACGTAATTGCCCTTCTCTTCAGAATTGCCATAATGCCGCTAAACAAAATCAAGTTATCCAAAGGAAAAACTTTTCATATAAATTTGAATATATAAAAGGTATCTTGTACAAGTCAGTATTCAAATTAAATTCAGATGAGATAGACTATTCCATCTTAGTTGTTCCAAGTCAATGCAGAGAGACTGTTCTTAAAATGGCTCATGACCTGCCAGTGGCCGGACATTTCTCGCATCGTAAAACCTTAAATAAAATTAGGGAAACCTATTTTTGGCCAAAAATGTCCTCAGATATCACTACCTATTGTAGATCGTGTAAAGTTTGCCAACTGTCATCCTCCCGAGGTACCAGGCGAGTACCTATGGTCAAAATGCCTATCTTTACGGTACCGTTTGAAAGAGTAGCTATTGACATCGTTGGTCCTTTATCTCCACTTTCATCTGGGGGACATAGATATATATTAACATTAGTTGATTATGCTTCGAGTTTCCCTGAAGCCGTACCCTTAAAGACCATAACTACTACAGAGGTGGCTGAAGCCCTTTTGTCCATCTTCTCCAGAGTGGGCATCCCTAGAGAAATTTTGTCTGACCGGGGGACACAATTCATATCTGACTTAATGCAACATCTATACCAACTTCTGGGAGTGAAGCCTCTCTTCACCACACCCTATCATCCCAGCTGTAATGGGAGGATTGAGCGCCAGCATTCGATTCTCAAGTCCATTTTAAGGAAACTTTGCTCCCTTAAACCTAAGGAGTGGCATCGTTACCTACCCTGTGCTTTGTTTGCCATGAGGGAAGTTCCCAGTGACTCTTTGGGGTTTTCACCTTTTGAACTTCTCTATGGTAGACAGGCCAGAGGCCCATTGTCCATCCTTCATGACTTATGGACTAATGAGGAGGTAAATGCTGAGGTTCAGTCTTCTTACCAGTTTCTCCTTGACCTTAGATCCAAACTTGAGGAGACCTCTGAGATAGTTTCGAAAAACCTAAGCTTGTCAATGGACCAGTACAAAACCTATTTTGATTCCAAAAGTCAGAGGAGAAGTTTTAAAGTAGGTGATGAAGTTCTTGTACTTTTGCCGATTAAGTCAAATTATTAGTAGCATGGAAAGGTCCATATAAAGTATTAAAAATTTGTGGGAAAGTTGACTACCTCATAGAAATCAAGGGGAAACCTAAGCTTTATCATATCAACATCCTTAAGAAATATTACCGAAGAAATTCGGTTAACTGCCTTAATAACTTTGACTTAGTTTTCCCACACGAACTTGATAAGACAACTGAAGAATGTAAAGTGTGCGTAATTGACACCTCTAACTTAGACCATGATGAAGAACTACATGACTTGGTGACTCTTGACCACTCGGACGCAACCACCATTAATATTAATGAATCTTTGGATGACCATAAGAGACATGAACTACTTCAATGTGTGAGTAACTTTTCAGACGTCTTTACTGATATTCCAAGTGTTACCTCCACGGTAGTCCATAAGATTGACTTAGTGACGGACAATCCTATCAAACGGAAATTATACCCAGTTCCAGTTCACCTTAGGCATGCATTTGACCGAGAGGTAGACAAATTATTAAAACTAAAGATCATTGAACCTTCAGTATCTGCATATTGCTCACCAGTAGTCATGGTTAAGGAGGATAATTCATATAGACTTGCTATTGACTTCAGAGGCCTTAATGCTATAACTCGGTGGGATGCTGAGCCTATGCCCTTAATAGGTAGCGATCTACACAAATTTTATGACGCTTCCTTCTTTTCAGAGATTGATATTGCGCAGGCATATCATCAAGTAATGTTAGATCCTTCTTCTAAGCAGTACACCGCTTTTCCTACACACCAAGGACTGATGCAGTATAGAACTATGCCCTTCGGTTTGGTAACTGCCTGTGCTACCTACGTGAGACTGATGAGAAAGGTCTTGGGTAATATGCCAAATGTTTCAGTTTATTTTGATAACATTTACGTAATGACATCTACGTGGGGCGAACATATCCAAACATTAACATCAGTTTTGCGTAGGTTACGCCCACATGGCCTCACTGCCAAGCCGAAGAAATGCTTCCTTGGGTATAACAAGATTAGATATCTTGGACTGATACTTTCTAATAACTCTCTGCAGCCTCTCCCCAGTAAGATCAAAGCTTTATTAGAATTTAAATTCCCCAAAACCAAGAAGCTCATGCGTGGCTTTCTTGGTTCTGTAAATTTTTATGCACGGTTTATCCCGAACCTTACTGATCTTACAGGCATCTTATCCGACTTCCTTAAAAAGTCTGTGAAGGAATCTCTTGAACTTTCCGACGTAGCTCGGGAAAAGTTTAATGAGATTAAAAGCATCTTTTCGAAAGACCCTATACTTAAGATTCCAGATATTAATAAAACATTTTGTTTAAGAACTGATGCCTCCAATACTGGCTTAGGTGCGTTGTTACTACAATACCATGATGGTACTCCCTTCCCTGTATGCTTCCTAAGCCGGAAACTCCTTCCCGCAGAAACAAGATACTCTACAATAGAACAGGAATGTTTAGCCCTTGTGTGGGGTATCTCCAAACTTAAATTTTATTTGCTGGGAAAAGAATTCATTTTAGAAACGGACCACAAACCTTTGATATACCTAGAAACTTTTAAGGGAGCCAACACTCGCCTCTTGAGGTGGACATTGGCACTCCAGGCTTTTAAGTTCCATATTGTGTATATCAATGGTTCATCCAATTATTTCTCTGACTGGTTAAGTCGTGACAGTCAGTTGAAGATTTGTTGCCTTACGCGACTTGCACATGTTAGAACTTTTTCCTCGCCTATTCTTCTTATACTCCTTGACTATAAGTCTTGGTATGGGGGAGTGTGAGGGAAAAGTTCGATAGATAGGAGTAGCAATATAATAACAATAGTTTCATTGCCGGCTACTAGTTAAGGTAGGGCAAGTCAAGCTCCCGCCTTTCTTCCCCCTCCCCGAAAGTGATAGTTTGACTGCCGGCTGCTTGTTAAGGTACGGTCAGTCTAGCTCCCACTATCCCTTCCCCTCCCTCTTCCCCCCCCCCGAAAGGTGATGTGTGGGGCTCTGGTCAAACAGTAAATGACTCGACTCACAGCTCCCAACACTACTGTAAGTACATGCCTGCCTTGTATTCTAGTGGATTTATTGGTTAAAAGCTTCACTTTTGACCAATAATAAACTTAGTCCTTTCAGTCTTGCTCTAGGTTGACTGTTGTAATAATCACCACGTCTTTTGAGTATTGTACTTGCCATGGAGAGTGATTATTTAAGCAGTGGGTAACCTGTCTATCTTTTCAGCTTGAATGACAGTGAGGGTCACCTGTCAATCAACGAGAAGAACAGGAGACGGACTAACGTCCTGGAGACGTCCCATTTTGGATTGAATTACCTGTGCACCTGTATGAAATTGCAGGACGTAACCCCACATCATTGCAGCGGTAAAGAACCTGCTTTCCTGTCATCGGGATACTACTCGAGGCTCTATCTACTGTGAAGAACTAGCCAGTGGGTCGTAACCAACACCTACGACCCCCTCCCCATCATCAGCAACGGCTACGATTTCAACAACAGTGTCACCAACACCAGACACCCCTATCTACATTAGCGTTGAATTCAGTTATCATTTATATTTTTCATTTTTCATTTTCTTTATGTAGGATTAATATTTCATATTTAAGTGTTTTACATTTTATATTTTCTATATAATAAAGTGTTTATGTTTGTCTGTTATTATTTCTTTTTCTATTCACTAATTTTCCTGAGGAGGAGCCAGCCTTGGTAATACTGTCTGAAGTTGTTACAGGGCTGAGTAAGCCTTCACACCCTCTTTCTATTGTCTTACTTCTGTCACCTTGTCATAAAACTCCAGTAGGTTTATAACACAGGATTTTCCTTCCCTGAAACCGTGCTGGTTGACGATTATTACACTTGTTTCTTTCCAGGTGCTCCACCACTCTCCTCCTGATGATCTTCTCCATGACTTTGCATACTATACACGTTAGTGACACTGGTCTGTAGTTTAATGCCTTGTGTCTCCTTTTTTAAAATTTTAGACTACATTTGCCATCTTCCATACCTCAGGTAGTTGCCCAGTGTTACGCCGAGATGCAGTTGTGATATATGTCTTTCATATTTGATCATCCTTCTAATATTACATTGCCATTACCATCGTTAAATGCTAAAACGAGAGTAATCAGCTTTCTAATATTAAATATTAATTTTCATCTTCCCCATTTTCATTCTATGTATATATTTATTCTGGTGAGGAACTGGATGGTTCACCATGGGTAACCACCAATTTATGTTTGTGTGGCCTCACCTCGCAGTACTCGCCTGGCGCCAGCTGGCGTAACGGGTGAGTGGTGTGGATTAAGCAGTACAAAACCTCTCAGTCTTGAGATGGTTCTCTCTACTTACTAGTTTACTTTGACTGAGAAGTTATTCAGCAGTTTCTTGTTTCTTGTTTCTTGTCCAGACCAGAGCTTTGGTGAGATGGGTAAGGAAGAAGGATGGGTAAGGATAGAAATTTTGGAAAAGGGTGGGAGGGGGGGGGAGAGAGGTAGGATATAAAAGGTAAGTGGCCCAACCACTTTGGTGTAATTTAAAAAGTGTACGTGAAATAAGATATTCTTTAAGGGGTATAACACTAACCCATCAGAGTCACATAGATATAACAGATATATAAGTACATGACTCTGAATTGGTAGTAATTATACAAGTTGTATTTTTTTTTTTTTTTTTTTTTTTTTTTTTTTTTTTTTTTTTTTTTTGCGATTGCACAGCGGATATTTATGCGACAATGAAGGCAATAATTTTCTGGCCAGTTTATAGAATTACGTGACAATGGCTTCTTACAGGTGGTGTCCAGCCATAGTAAATATAACATAATTTTTACAGTAGATTGTTATATAAGATGTCTCCCTAATTAGGGGCGATGATTTTCTCAGTATACATAGAAGGGTTCTGGTGTTACCCAATCATCTTCATCAGGGAGGTTGCTCAATATTATGGGTCGATGGTAATCAGCTTTATGTATAAAACGACGGACCCTCTGTGGTAGAGTCATTCTTTGAGTCCTGTGAGGAGGAGTATTAATGATATAATCCGTGGTATTTACAACTTGTATAGGATGTTCTCTATCTGGCATGTATAGTTCTTGCATTGTATAAAGTTGTTTCTTTTTTAGGGTGTCGAGGCGTACATTTATGGCAGTAATATCTTGTTGTATGTGCAAATCTGCCATTTTAACTCTGTCTCTCCTCCTGGTATCGGTAATGAAGCGAAGAGCTCTATTCTGGACCCTTTGCAACCGTAGCATGTTGGTCTTTGTTGTTAATGACATTGGGACACAAGGGTATTCGAGTATAGGTCTTATTAACATTTTATACAGATGTTTTTTGACATGTTGAGGGGATTGATTGAATCGAAAGAGACTGCTAAGACCGGCTTTGGCTATGTTGATCTTTTTAGTTACATGAGATGTTGAGTGGAGCAGCCTGTCTATTTCATATCCCAAAATCTTGTTAGGGTTTCTAATGGCTACAGGTGTACCTCTGATGGAGATACCCCCTTTATCTTCAATTGTTGATGCAAAACATCCTATCGTGCTAACAAGGACCTTGTCAGGATTAGTCGTAATTCTCCATTTCTTTTCCCAATTAGATGTTCGACGAAGTTCAACATTCATTTTTTCTATGACTCTCTCGTACTTGTATTTTCCTGTTACCGGAGTTGATGAGACGACATGAATAACATCATCTGCAAACTGTGTCACAATTGTATCATTAAACTCTGGTTGAGGAAGGTCGTTCACATAAATGTTGAACAGAAGTGGACTGAGACAAGAACCTTGTGGGACACCAGCTGTCGGTATAAAAGGCTCTGTCGACCTGCCATGAAAGGTGGGAATGATTTTTCTTTGAGTTAAGAAATTATAAATTAATCTGAGAAAAGTCCAGTTATGGTCTGGTAGGTCAATGAGTTTGTATATAAGGCCATCATGCCATAAGCTATCAAAAGCTTTATGAACATCTCTGGTGGCAATTAAGGCAAGATTGCCCTGCTGTTTTAGACTTGCTACAGTGTCAAAAATAACATTTATTGCATGATTGGTACCTCTATGTGTTCTAAAGCCAAATTGTTTTTCAGTAAAAAAGTGATTAAACTCCATATAGTAGTTCAGTCTGTTGGAAATGACTTTCTCAAGAACTTTTCCAGTGACTTCAAGTAAAGATATAGGTCTATAGTTCCCAGGTTGGTGGATGTCTTTATTGGGCTTAGCAAGAAAGATCCTCCTAGCAGTCTTAAAATCCACTGGAAAATGTCCTGAGGCCAAGATGGCATTAAAGATATTAACCAAAGACTGTTTGCAATTTCTGGGTAGGAACTTTATTTGTTTCATTGTTATTCCAGAGAGGCCAGGGGCTCTATTTCGCATTCTTCCGATAACCTGACTCATCTCTAGTAATGTAATAGGTCTAGTAAGCGGGTGGGTATCTTCAAGAGTTGAAGTATCGATGGAAGGTAGTGGTTGTAGATCATCCAAGTTCTCATCTCTCCATTCATTTACCAACTGATAGTGATTATTGTTAAATTGACGACTGTTATTGTGGGAAAGAATTTTCTCCCATACATCACCCATCAAATTAGCCTGGTCCTGTGGATCGTCAAGTTTAATTTCAACATCTTCATCATCCTCATCAGTGAAGGTATGAACTAGGTAGTTAGGAGCCTTGTGCTTTGCCCCTAAAAGTTGTCGGATCTTACTCCAAAATTTTGCTGGTTCACGTTTATACTGATTAGCTTGAAGAACCAGCAATTTCCATAAGTCCCGTTTGTGATGACTAATCATGTTAATTAATTCTTGCCTTAATCGGTGCAGTGTAGCTACTGGTCTTTGTCGCGTTTGAAGATGCCTTCGACATTCTGCTTGATAATTTCGTAAATTGTCTCTAATTTCCCTAGTAGGTTTATATTGTTGGTATATCTTTGTGGAAGCTAATTGGCAAGTTGCATTAGTAGCTTCAATTATTCTATTGTGAAGGGACCTGATTGCGTCATCAATTGCAGTAGAAGGTAGATTTCCAATGACACAATTTCATCTTCACCCAGAAATGCTCTGAAGGGGTCAAATCCTAGGGTGTTAAGATTAGATTTAGGAGTTACAGGTATTCTAAATGGAGAAGTTTGTAGTTGTATTATAACAGGGATATGGTCAGATCCTACGTTTCCACCAGGAGATATACGGCAGTGAAAGATGTCACAGTCTCTGTTTGTCAGTACTATATCTGGTGTCCCTGGATGAGGTCCAATGTACGATTTAAAGAATGGGCCTTGAAATGACAAGTTTCTAGCTGTCATGATATTAAATAGTTGTTTTCCTTTTAAGTCACCCAGTGGAATACCAGCACCACAGTTGAAGAGGGCAGGGTGATGAGCATTAAAATCTCCTGCTAGAATTGTTGGAATATTTCTGCTTAATATCCTATGTAGAGGAATTGACTCTATATATGGCTGTCTCGGGGGAAAATATCCAGTTACTATCACTAGTTGTCCATGAGACGTTGTCATTTCTATTGCAAGAATGTTATCTTCATCAACATGAATATTTTTAAATGTATAGCCTAATTTAACTAAGATGGCTACACCACTAAAGGGTCCTCTCGATTTCTCCACAGTAGAGTAACCACGTAATTTAATATGTTGATCAACTCTTGCAGCTGTCTCGTTCAAGAGTATAACATCGGGATTGTAATTATGTAGTTCAACCTCAAGGAGGTAACGGTTATTAAAGAAATGTTGAACATTAAGTTGGTAAATTGTAATCCCCATTATTTCTTGCACTTCGCTCGTGTACTGCGGTCTGAACGCCTGCAAGTAATGTCATGTTTGGTATCCACACTATCCCTGCTGGACTCGTCAAGGGGAGGAGGGAACTTCTGCGTAGTTGTTTGTGTATTAAAAATGCCATCATCTTCACTAGAGGTAGTAATATTAACAGACTCATTAGAATCGTTAGAGTCATCATCAGAAAACTGAGGTGTGATATTCCCAGTTACAGGAAGCAGAGGCTCGTGAGAGTTAATGGGAGACTGTGGAGGCTCCAAGGGAAAATTAGTTAGGCAAGGTGAGTTACCCTGGGAAAGTTCCTGTTCAACAGGATCAGCTTCAATAGCGGGAGAGTAGGCACCAATTTCTGGGGCATTGTTATGTTCAGGTGTTGACTTATCGGGTTGAGGGGAGTTGACAACCTGGGTATGCGAGGTGGGCGATCCCTGGGCCAGGGATGACTTAGGTTTATTTTTAGATGTAGAGTATGGTACATACTTCTTGTTATGAGAAGGCTGGGTCATAATAGCCTTCACATTTTCTGGGATAGTGATGGGAGTGATCCCATTAGCCATTAACAGATCATTTAAAACCTGAGAGCAGAGTTGAATGTCACCACCTGCTATGTCTTTGGCCATCATATACATTAGTTGTGCTCTCGTCATATCCCCGGCTGAGGATACCTGAGACATAGGAGATGAGACTGAACCTTGTTGTTGCGTTTGTGTATGTTGTAGGTGAGGGTTAGATTGGGGCGCTCCAAGAGGGGCAGAATTCCAAACATTGGAACCATTGGTAGAGACCTGAGGAGTCCCACTTGATCCAGGCAGAGCTGGGAAGGAAGTTTGGGACATCGTTGGCGGTGCCTGGGGAGTGGTCTTCTTAGAAGTGGACAGTTTCTTGGCTTCAATAATTTTCTGCATTTCCTTTTTTCATTCAGGACAAATAGCAGAAACAGCATGATGTTTTCCGTTGCAGAGGACACATTTGGGTGTATTTTCATTATTACAATCTCGATAAGAATGTTGGCCAGAGCAAATGCTACAAATCTGCCCTTGAGTACTGCATTTGTTGGTGTTATGACCAAAGGCATAACACTTAAAACATTGTGTCACACTGACAAATCGTTCAAGAGAGATTTGGTCAGGTGTACATCTGGTGCCAAAACATTTGAAGCCATTTTGACACACAAGTTTGGCCTCTTCAAGTGTCTCAAGTATTAACTTTAAGGTTACCTTGTTGTTGTTAGGATTAGAGAATGTATGTGCTTCTACAGCCCTAAATTCAGAATTCTCTGTATTAAAGTCCTCAACAATTTCATTCGCTGTGCTATGTTTCATGAAACTGTTGATTCTGGCCACAAACACAGTCCTCTGAGCTTGATAGATCTCAGGTGCAACTGGGGTAACACCAGAAGTCTTCAGTTTTTCAAGGACATCATGCTTCAGCAGTTGAAGTAACTCTTCTTCCGAAGAGAGGAGAAGTACTGCTCCAGCGTGGGTTTGAAAAACATCCACTGGAGCAACAGTTGAGTTCGAGCAAATACATGCTAGAATTTCTTTCATCGACATTTGATTTCCATCAATACGTAATCACACTCGTATCCTCGCCATGATGTCTAGGAAGGAACATCTGGCAGAGGAGTTTCTTAACAAAAAGGGAACTTTCCTTAATGTTATACTAGCATCCTATTTCAGCTGACTTATGAAGGTCAGCCCCTAAGATAGCCTACCCTCGAGTGGTGAGGGGAAAGGGCCCAAGGCAAAGATCGGCCGGATTTTAAAAAACCACACGGGCTACCGGATAGTCAAAATGCCTTGTGTTAACTCTCCAAAGCGAAGTTGCCGAAAAAGAAGAAGATAGGAAAGTCAGAAGGATAGCAATGTATGTAGTGTGTTGGTGTGTGGGCCAGTGTAGTTGTCTGGGTGAGGGGAGGAAGGGGAAGGATGGGGGGATGGGGAAGAGAGGGGTGAACAAGCAAGCAAGTCACCGCCTTACCCTCTTGATGGGATGGTGCTCGAAGTGACTGCAAGCAAGTTTCCTCTCAGCTCTGGTGAAGAACTACTCAGGATAACCCAAGAAAAATCTCGAGTAACAGTGTTCAGAGTTGCTCAGCTCGAGAATTACTCAGGATAACTGAAGAGCAGGAACGACGACGTCTTCTCTCCACGGCGGCTGGGCTGCTTCCTATTCAGCAGTATAGTATTATTCTCACAATCTCTTGAAAGTAAAGTATTTGTAAGACTCTGACCAAGTAAAATTTCCTCAGCGTTTGAAGAGATTTCAATTATTAAGCTTGGATTCTCTCTGGTTTAAGTGACCATGTAACTTTATCAGTTTCACATATAAGTACCCATTCGGTCAGAAAATGTAATTGTAAACGGTAAATACGTTATAAGTCTGTTCAGAGTTATTTCTTTATAAGTAAAGGTACCATTTTAAAACACCTTATAGAATATTACGTAAATTACGTTATATTAAAAACAAGATTTAATGCAGTCTTTTCATCGCCCCGTTGTACAAATCCTTATTACGATTTTCCATGAGTATATTCAGTATTAAGCATCTCCTCTATTCAGGCCAAATATATTACAAATTATAAGGTCAATTGTAATACCCAGTTTCAATGGATGTGTTGAAGATCTTTGTTAGTGGCACACACAGCATCTCTGCTCCCTCTCTAAGGACCCACGGAGAGATGTCTGGTCCCACCGCCTTTGAGGTATCAAGTTCACATAGCAGCTTCTTCACCTCCTCCTTGGCTATGTGTACCTCATCCAGCACTTGTTGGTGTACCTCCCTCTTCTGATTTCCTGGAGTCCTACGGGTTTTCACTGTAAATACTTCTTTAAATCTCGTGTTTAGCTCCTCACATACCTCTTGGTTGTTTCTTGTGAACTCCCCATCATCCTTCCTCAGTCTAATTACCTGGTCCTTGACTGTTGTTTTCCTCCTGATGTGGCTGTACAACAGCTTCGGGTCAGACTTGACTTTCGATGCTATGTCATTTTCGTATTGTCGCTGAGTTTCCCTTCTTATCTGTGCATATTCGTTTCTGGCTCTTCGGCTGCTCTTTTTATTTTCCTGGGTCTTTTGTCTTTTGTACCTTTTCCATTCTCTAGTACACCTAGTTTTTGCCTCCCTACACCTTTGGGTGAACCAAGGACTCGTTCTGAATGGTTTTCAAAACCATTCATCACATCTGTCAAACACTGCAACATCGTGTGATCTTGATACAAAGAATTCTTCAAAACTTGTCCAACCTTTGGGCGAAGACCTACTTCGACTAGTGGATGGTACCATTATGACCCCGCCTCCTCCTGCTTCGCTTCATCTGACTACAGTATATAAGCTACGTCTACGGCCCTATGCTGTACATTCTACAAGACTGATGGACCGAACACATCGACTCCAGGATGAGGGACTGATTACCTCAAACTCCTCCTCTCCTTACACCTTTCTTTGTATTGGACTGATGAAGCCACTGTGTGGCGAAACGTTTCCTCAATAAAGATTCCCATATGTTGCATAAGTGTCTCAATCTTCAACTTGTCGGTTTTCAAATACATTCATCACATCCTTGCATTTTGTTGTCACATAATCCATCATTTCCTTTACTGGTTTTCCTGCCAGTTCTCTCTCTCACTGAATGTCTTGCAGGAAGTTCCTCATGCCTGTGTAGTCCCCCCTTTTGTAGTTCGGTTTTTCCCATCCTATTCCTGCTATTCTCTCCACTTGTAGCTCAGCTATGTAGTCTAAGCACAGAACCACAAGATCACTAGCTCCTAGGGGTCTTTCATACATGATATCCTCGATGTCCGAACTACTCAAGGCGAATACAAGGTCCAGTCTTGCTGGATCATCCCTACCTCTCTCTGGTAGTGTCTCTAACATGTTGATGCATGAGGTTTTCCAGGACCACATCCATCATCTTGGCTCTCCATGTTTCGGGACCCCCATGGGGCTCCAGGTTTTCCCAGTCAATCTACTTGTGGTTGAAATCACCCATAACTAGCAACTTTGCTCCCCCCAAGTGTATGTGTGTGTGTGTGTGTGTGTGTGTGTGTGTGTGTGTGTGTGTGTTTACATTAGCATTATTCACGTACAGTGAACGAGCATCTAGGTACCAAACATAGCAACAATCTTGGTACCAAACATAGCAACAATCTTGGTACCAAACATAGCAACAATCTTGGTACCAAACATAGCAACAATCTTGGTACCAAACATAGCAACAATCATGGTATCAAACATAGCAACAATCTTGGTACCAAACATAGCAACAATCTTGGTACCAAACATAGCAACAAGCTCGCCACCTCAACTGCAACAGTATGGAACGCTAACTCAGCCACGTAATTTACGCTCAGATTAAAAACAAATCCGTGGTGCAAGCTCAAAAAAATTGTTGGTGGCAGTTTTGAGAGGTAAAGCTAGCAATTATCTGATAAAGCTTCATGTGTTGTTGTAGCCACCGCTACATGACTGTTGTTGTAGCCACTGCTGCATGACTGTTGTTGTAGCCACTGCTGTATGACTGTTGTTGTAGCCACTGCTGCATGACTGTTGTTGTAGCCACTGCTGCATGACTGTTGTTGTAGCCACTGCTGCATGACTGTTGTTGTAGCCACTGCTGCATGACTGATGTTGTAGCCACTGCTGCATGACTGTTGTAGCCACTGCTGCATGACTGATGTTGTAGCCACTGCTGCATAACTGTTGTTGTAGCTACCTCTGCATGACTGTTGTTGTAGCCACTGCTGCGTAACTGTTGTTGTAGCCACTGCTGCATGACTGATGTTGTAGCCACTGCTGCATAACTGTTGTTGTAGCCACTGCTGCATGTCTGTTGTTGTAGCCACTGCTGCATAACTGTTGTCGTAGCCACTGCTGCATGACTGATGTTGTAGCCACTGCTGCATAACTGTTGCTGTAGCCACTGCTGCATAACTGTTGTTGTAGCCACTGCTGCATAACTGTTGTTGTAGCCACTGCTGCATAACTGTTGTTGTAGCCACTGCTGCATGACTGTTGTTCTAGCCACTGCTGCATGACTGTTGTTGTAGCTACTGCTGCATAACTGTTGTTGTAGCCACTGCTGCATGTCTGTTGTTGTAGCCACTGCTGCATAACTGTTGTTGTAGCCACTGCTGCATGACTGATGTTGTAGCCACTGCTGCATAACTGTTGTTGTAGCCACTGCTGCATAACTGTTGTTGTAGCCACTGCTGCATAACTGTTGCTGTACCCACTGTTGCATGACTGTTGTTGTAGCCACTGCTGCATAACTGTTGTTGTAGCCACTGCTGCATGACTGTTGTTGTAGCCACTGCTGCATGACTGTTGTTGTAGCCACTGCTGCATAACTGTTGTTGTAGCCACTGCTGCATAACTGTTGTTGTAGCCACTGCTGCATGACTGTTGTTGTAGCCACTGCTGCATGGCTGATGTTGTAGCCACTGCTGCATAACTGTTGTTGTAGCCACTGTTGCATAACTGTTGTTGTAGCCACTGCTGCATAACTGTTGTTGTAGCCACTGCTGCATAACTGTTGTTGTAGCTACCTCTGCATGACTGTTGTTGTAGCCACTGCTGCATGGCTGATGTTGTAGCCACTGCTGCATAACTGTTGTTGTAGCCACTGCTGCATAACTGTTGTTGTAGCCACTGCTGCATAACTGTTGTTGTAGCCACTGCTGCATAACTGTTGTTGTAGCTACCTCTGCATGACTGTTGTTGTAGCCACTGCTGCATGGCTGATGTTGTAGCCACTGCTGCATAACTGTTGTTGTAGCTACCTCTGCATGACTGTTGTTGTAGCCACTGCTGCATGACTGTTGTTGTAGCCACTGCTGCATAACTGTTGTTGTAGCTACCTCTGCATGACTGTTGTTGTAGCCACTGCTGCATGACTGTTGTTGTAGCTACCTCTGCATGACTGTTGTTGTAGCCACTGCTGCATGACTGTTGTTGTAGCTACCTCTGCATGACTGTTGTTGTAGCCACTGCTGCATGACTGTTGTTGTAGCTACCTCTGCATGACTGTTGTTGTAGCCACTGCTGCATGACTGTTGTTGTAGCTACCTCTGCATGACTGTTGTTGTAGCCACTGCTGCATAACTGTTGTTGTAGCCACTGCTGCATAACTGTTGTTGTAGCCACTGCTGCATAACTGTTGTTGCAGCCACTGCTGCATAACTGTTGTTGTAGCTACCTCTGCATGACTGTTGTTGTAGCCACTGCTGCATGGCTGATGTTGTAGCCACTGCTGCATAACTGTTGTTGTAGCCACTGCTGCATAACTGTTGTTGTAGCTACCTCTGCATGACTGTTGTTGTAGCCACTGCTGCATGACTGTTGTTGTAGCCACTGTTGCATAACTGTTGTTGTAGCTACCTCTGCATGACTGTTGTTGTAGCCACTGCTGCATGACTGTTGTTGTAGCTACCTCTGCATGACTGTTGTTGTAGCCACTGCTGCATGACTGTTGTTGTAGCTACCTCTGCATGACTGTTGTTGTAGCCACTGCTGCATGACTGTTGTAGCCACTGTTGCATGACTGTTGTTGTAGCCACCGCTGCATGACTGTTGTTGTAGCCACCGCTGCATAACTGTTGTTGTAGCCACCGCTGCATGACTGTTGTTGTAGCCACTGATGCATGACTGTTGTTGTAGCCACTGCTGCATGACTGTTGTAGCTATTGCTGCATGACTGTTGTTGTAGCTACCGCTGCATGACTGTTCTTGTAGCCACCGCTGCATGACTGTTGTAGCAACCGCTGCATGACTGTTGCTGTAGCCACTGTTGCATGACTGTTGTTGTAGCCACCTCTGCATGACTGTTGTTGTAGCCACTACTGAATGACTGTTGCTGTAGCCACTGCTGCATGACTGTTGTTGTAGCCACCGCTACATGACTGTTGTAGCTATTGCTGCATGACTGTTGTTGTAGCCACTACTGAATGACTGTTGTTGTAGCCACTGCTGCGTGACTGTTGTTATAGCCACTGCTGCATGACTGTTGTTGTAGCCACTGCTGCATGACTGTTGTTGTAGCCACTGCTGCATGACTGCTGTTGTAGCCACCGCTGCATGACTGTTGTTGTAGCAATTGCTGCATGACTGCTGTTGTAGCCACCGCTGCATGACTGTTGTTGTAGCCACTGCTGCATGACTGTTGTAGCTACCGCTGCATGACTGTTGCTGTAGCCACTGCTGCATGACTGCTGTTGTAGCCACCGCTGCATGACTGTTGTTGTAGCCACTACTGAATGACTGTTGCTGTAGCCACTGCTGCATGACTATTGCTGTAGCAACCGCTGCATGACTGGTGTTGTAGCCACTGCTGCATGACTGTTGTAGCCGCTGCTGCATGACTGTTGTAGCTACCGCTGCATGACTGTTGTTGTAGCCACTGCTGCATGACTGTTGTTGTAGCCACTGCTGCGTGACTGTTGTTATAGCCACTGCTGCATGACTGTTGTTGTAGCCACTGCTGCATGACTGTTGTTGTAGCTACCTCTGCATAACTGTTGTTGTAGCCACTGCTGCATGACTGTTGTTGTAGCTACCTCTGCATAACTGTTGTTGTAGCCACTGCTGCATGACTGTTGTTGTAGCCACTGCTGCATGACTGTTGTTGTAGCCACTGCTGCATGACTGTTGTTGTAGCCACTGCTGCATAACTGTTGTTGTAGCCACTGCTGCATAACTGTTGTTGTAGCCACTGCTGCATGACTGTTGTTGTAGCCACTGCTGCATAACTGTTGTTGTAGCTACCTCTGCATGACTGTTGTTGTAGCCACTGCTGCTTGGCTGATGTTGTAGCCACTGCTGCATAACTGTTGTTGTAGCCACTGCTGCATAACTGTTGTTGTAGCCACTGCTGCATAACTGTTGTTGTAGCCACTGCTGCATAACTGTTGTTGTAGCTACCTCTGCATGACTGTTGTTGTAGCCACTGCTGCATAACTGTTGTTGTAGCCACTGCTGCATAGCTGTTGTTGTAGCCACTGCTGCATAACTGTTGTTGTAGCTACCTCTGCATGACTGTTGTTGTAGCCACTGCTGCATGGCTGATGTTGTAGCCACTGCTGCATAACTGTTGTTGTAGCCACTGCTGCATAACTGTTGTTGTAGCCACTGCTGCATAACTGTTGTTGTAGCTAACTCTGCATGACTGTTGTTGTAGCCACTGCTGCATGGCTGATGTTGTAGCCACTGCTGCATAACTGTTGTTGTAGCTACCTCTGCATGACTGTTGTTGTAGCCACTGCTGCATGACTGTTGTTGTAGCCACTGCTGCATAACTGTTGTTGTAGCTACCTCTGCATGACTGTTGTTGTAGCCACTGCTGCATGACTGTTGTTGTAGCTACCTGTGCATGACTGTTGTTGTAGCCACTGCTGCATGACTGTTGTTGTAGCTACCTCTGCATGACTGTTGTTGTAGCCACTGCTGCATGGCTGTTGTTGTAGCTACCTCTGCATGACTGTTGTTGTAGCCACTGCTGCATAACTGTTGTTGTAGCTACCTCTGCATGACTGTTGTTGTAGCCACTGCTGCATAACTGTTGTTGTAGCCATTGCTGCATAACTGTTGTTGTAGCCACTGCTGCATAACTGTTGTTGTAGCCACTGCTGCATAACTGTTGTTGTAGCTACCTCTGCATGACTGTTGTTGTAGCCACTGCTGCATGGCTGATGTTGTAGCCACTGCTGCATAACTGTTGTTGTAGCTACCTCTGCATGACTGTTGTTGTAGCCACTGCTGCATGACTGTTGTTGTAGCTACCTGTGCATGACTGTTGTTGTAGCCACTGCTGCATGACTGTTGTTGTAGCTACCTCTGCATGACTGTTGTTGTAGCCACTGCTGCATGGCTGTTGTTGTAGCTACCTCTGCATGACTGTTGTTGTAGCCACTGCTGCATAACTGTTGTTGTAGCTACCTCTGCATGACTGTTGTTGTAGCCACTGCTGCATAACTGTTGTTGTAGCCATTGCTGCATAACTGTTGTTGTAGCCACTGCTGCATAACTGTTGTTGTAGCCACTGCTGCATAACTGTTGTTGTAGCTACCTCTGCATGACTGTTGTTGTAGCCACTGCTGCATGGCTGATGTTGTAGCCACTGCTGCATAACTGTTGTTGTAGCTACCTCTGCATGACTGTTGTTGTAGCCACTGCTGCATGACTGTTGTTGTAGCTACCTGTGCATGACTGTTGTTGTAGCCACTGCTGCATGACTGTTGTTGTAGCTACCTCTGCATGACTGTTGTTGTAGCCACTGCTGCATGGCTGTTGTTGTAGCTACCTCTGCATGACTGTTGTTGTAGCCACTGCTGCATAACTGTTGTTGTAGCTACCTCTGCATGACTGTTGTTGTAGCCACTGCTGCATAACTGTTGTTGTAGCCATTGCTGCATAACTGTTGTTGTAGCCACTGCTGCATAACTGTTGTTGTAGCCACTGCTGCATAACTGTTGTTGTAGCTACCTCTGCATGACTGTTGTTGTAGCCACTGCTGCATGACTGTTGTTGTAGCCACTGTTGCATGACTGTTGTTGTAGCCACCGCTGCATGACTGTTGTTGTAGCCACCGCTGCATAACTGTTGTTGTAGCCACCGCTGCATGACTGTTGTTGTAGCCACTGATGCATGACTGTTGTTGTAGCCACTGCTGCATGACTGTTGTAGCTATTGCTGCATGACTGTTGTAGCTACCGCTGCATGACTGTTCTTGTAGCCACCGCTGCATGACTGTTGTAGCAACCGCTGCATGACTGTTGCTGTAGCCACTGTTGCATGACTGTTGTTGTAGCCACCTCTGCATGACTGTTGTTGTAGCCACTACTGAATGACTGTTGCTGTAGCCACTGCTGCATGACTGTTGTTGTAGCCACCGCTACATGACTGTTGTAGCTATTGCTGCATGACTGTTGTTGTAGCCACTACTGAATGACTGTTGTTGTAGCCACTGCTGCGTGACTGTTGTTATAGCCACTGCTGCATGACTGTTGTTGTAGCCACTGCTGCATGACTGTTGTTGTAGCCACTGCTGCATGACTGCTGTTGTAGCCACCGCTGCATGACTGTTGTTGTAGCAATTGCTGCATGACTGCTGTTGTAGCCACCGCTGCATGACTGTTGTTGTAGCCACTGCTGCATGACTGTTGTAGCTACCGCTGCATGACTGTTGCTGTAGCCACTGCTGCATGACTGCTGTTGTAGCCACCGCTGCATGACTGTTGTTGTAGCCACTACTGAATGACTGTTGCTGTAGCCACTGCTGCATGACTATTGCTGTAGCAACCGCTGCATGACTGGTGTTGTAGCCACTGCTGCATGACTGTTGTAGCCGCTGCTGCATGACTGTTGTAGCTACCGCTGCATGACTGTTGTTGTAGCCACTGCTGCATGACTGTTGTTGTAGCCACTGCTGCGTGACTGTTGTTATAGCCACTGCTGCATGACTGTTGTTGTAGCCACTGCTGCATGACTGTTGTTGTAGCTACCTCTGCATAACTGTTGTTGTAGCCACTGCTGCATGACTGTTGTTGTAGCTACCTCTGCATAACTGTTGTTGTAGCCACTGCTGCATGACTGTTGTTGTAGCCACTGCTGCATGACTGTTGTTGTAGCCACTGCTGCATGACTGTTGTTGTAGCCACTGCTGCATAACTGTTGTTGTAGCCACTGCTGCATAACTGTTGTTGTAGCCACTGCTGCATGACTGTTGTTGTAGCCACTGCTGCATAACTGTTGTTGTAGCCACTGCTGCATAACTGTTGTTGTAGCTACCTCTGCATGACTGTTGTTGTAGCTACTGCTGCTTGGCTGATGTTGTAGCCACTGCTGCATAACTGTTGTTGTAGCCACTGCTGCATAACTGTTGTTGTAGCCACTGCTGCATAACTGTTGTTGTAGCCACTGCTGCATAACTGTTGTTGTAGCTACCTCTGCATGACTGTTGTTGTAGCCACTGCTGCATAACTGTTGTTGTAGCCACTGCTGCATAGCTGTTGTTGTAGCCACTGCTGCATAACTGTTGTTGTAGCTACCTCTGCATGACTGTTGTTGTAGCCACTGCTGCATGGCTGATGTTGTAGCCACTGCTGCATAACTGTTGTTGTAGCCACTGCTACATAACTGTTGTTGTAGCCACTGCTGCATAACTGTTGTTGTAGCTAACTCTGCATGACTGTTGTTGTAGCCACTGCTGCATGGCTGATGTTGTAGCCACTGCTGCATAACTGTTGTTGTAGCTACCTCTGCATGACTGTTGTTGTAGCCACTGCTGCATGACTGTTGTTGTAGCCACTGCTGCATAACTGTTGTTGTAGCTACCTCTGCATGACTGTTGTTGTAGCCACTGCTGCATGACTGTTGTTGTAGCTACCTGTGCATGACTGTTGTTGTAGCCACTGCTGCATGACTGTTGTTGTAGCTACCTCTGCATGACTGTTGTTGTAGCCACTGCTGCATGGCTGTTGTTGTAGCTACCTCTGCATGACTGTTGTTGTAGCCACTGCTGCATAACTGTTGTTGTAGCTACCTCTGCATGACTGTTGTTGTAGCCACTGCTGCATAACTGTTGTTGTAGCCACTGCTGCATAACTGTTGTTGTAGCCACTGCTGCATAACTGTTGTTGTAGCCACTGCTGCATAACTGTTGTTGTAGCTACCTCTGCATGACTGTTGTTGTAGCCACTGCTGCATGGCTGATGTTGTAGCCACTGCTGCATAACTGTTGTTGTAGCCACTGCTGCATAACTGTTGTTGTAGCTACCTCTGCATGACTGTTGTTGTAGCCACTGCTGCATGACTGTTGTTGTAGCCACTGCTGCATAACTGTTGTTGTAGCTACCTCTGCATGACTGTTGTTGTAGCCACTGCTGCATGACTGTTGTTGTAGCTACCTCTGCATGACTGTTGTTGTAGCCACTGCTGCATGACTGTTGTTGTAGCCACTGTTGCATGACTGTTGTTGTAGCCACCGCTGCATGACTGTTGTTGTAGCCACCGCTGCATAACTGTTGTTGTAGCCACCGCTGCATGACTGTTGTTGTAGCCACCGCTGCATGACTGTTGTTGTAGCCACTGCTGCATGACTGTTGTAGCTACCGCTGCATGACTGTTGTAGCTACCGCTGCATGACTGTTCTTGTAGCCACCGCTGCATGACTGTTGTAGCAACCGCTGCATGACTGTTGCTGTAGCCACTGTTGCATGATTGTTGTTGTAGCCACCTCTGCATGACTGTTGTTGTAGCCACTACTGAATGACTGTTGCTGTAGCCACTGCTGCATGACTGTTGTTGTAGCCACCGCTACATGACTGTTGTAGCTATTGCTGCATGACTGTTGTTGTAGCCACTGCTGCATGACTGTTGTTGTAGCCACTGCTGCATGACTGTTGTTGTAGCCACCGCTGCATGACTGTTGTTGTAGCAACTGCTGCATGACTGCTGTTGTAGCCACCGCTGCATGACTGTTGTTGTAGCCACTGCTGCATGACTGTTGTAGCTACCGCTGCATGACTGTTGCTGTAGCCACTGCTGCATGACTGCTGTTGTAGCCACCGCTGCATGACTGTTGTAGCCACTACTGAATGACTGTTGCTGTAGCCACTGCTGCATGACTGTTGCTGTAGCAACCGCTGCATGACTGTTGTTGTAGCCACTGCTGCATGACTGTTGTAGCCGCTGCTGCATGACTGTTGTAGCTACCGCTGCATGACTGTTGTTGTAGCCACTGCTGCATGACTGTTGTTGTAGCCACTGCTGCGTGACTGTTGTTATAGCCACTGCTGCATGACTGTTGTTGTAGCCACTGCTGCATGACTGTTGTTGTAGCTACCTCTGCATAACTGTTGTTGTAGCCACTGCTGCATGACTGTTGTTGTAGCTACCTCTGCATAACTGTTGTTGTAGCCACTGCTGCATGACTGTTGTTGTAGCCACTGCTGCATAACTGTTGTTGTAGCCACTGCTGCATGACTGTTGTTGTATCTACCTCTGCATAACTGTTGTTGTAGCCACTGCTGCATGACTGTTGTTGTAGCCACTGCTGCATGACTGTTGTTGTAACCACCGCTGCATGACTGTTGTTGTAGCCACTGCTGCATAACTGTTGTTGTAGCCAATGCTGCATGACTGTTGTTGTAGCCACTGCTGCATGACTGTTGTTGTAGCCACTGCTGCATGACTGTTGTTGTAGCCACTGCTGCATGACTGTTGTTGTAGCCACCGCTGCATGACTGTTGTAGCCACTGCTGCGTAACTGTTGTTGTAGCCACTGCTGCATGACTGATGTTGTAGCCTCTGCTGCATTACTGTTGTTGTAGCCACTGCTGCATGACTGTTGTTGTAGCCACTGCTGCATGACTGTTGTTGTAGCCACTGCTGCATAACTGTTGTTGTAGCCACTGCTGCTTGACTGTTGTTGTAGCCACTGCTGCATGACTGTTGTTGTAGCCACCGCTGCATGACTGTTGTTGTAGCCACTGCTGCATGACTGTTGTTGTAGCCACTGCTGCATGACTGTTGTTGTAGCCACTGCTGCATGACTGTTGTTGTAGCCACCGCTGCATGACTGTTGTTGTAGCTACCTCTGCATAACTGTTGTTGTAGCCACTGCTGCATGACTGTTGTTGTAGCCACTGCTGCATGACTGTTGTTGTAGCCACTGCTGCATGACTGTTGTTGTAGCCACTGCTGCATGACTGTTGTTGTAGCCACTGCTGCATGACTGTTGTTGTAGCCACCGCTGCATGACTGTTGTTGTAGCTACCTCTGCATGACTGTTGTAGCCACTGCTGCATGACTCTTGTTGTAGCCACTGCTGCATGACTGTTGTTGTAGCCTCTGCTTCATGACTGTTGTTGTAGCCACCTCTGCATGACTGTTGTTTTAGCCACTGCTGCATGACTGTTGTTGTAGCTACCGCTGCATGACTGTTGTTGTAGCCACTGCTGCATGACTGTTGTAGCCACCACTGCATGACTGTTGTTGTAGCCACTGCTGCATGATTTTTGTTGCAGCCACAGCTGCATGACTGTTGTATGGACTGATGAAGCCACTGTGTTGCAAAACGTTTCCTCAATAAAGATATCCAAGAGTTGCACATGTGTCTAATTTATCAACGTGTCGGTTCTCTGAACCATTGATCTACAACTCTGTGACTGAAGAAATACTTCCTAACATCCCTGTGATTCATCTGAGTCTTCAACTTCCAATTATGGCCCCTTGTTTCTGTGTCCCATCTCTGGAACATCTTGTCACTATATACCTTGTCAGTTCCTCTCAGTATTTTATATATCGTTATCATGTCCCCCTGTCTCTCCCACCCTCCAGTGTTGGCAGGTCGATTCCCCTTAACCTCTCCTCATAGGACATGCCCCTTAGTTCCGGGACTAGTCTTGTTGCACTATCTCTAATTTCTTTACGTAATTAACCAGGTGTGGATTCCAAACTGGTGCTGCATACTCCAGTATGAGCCTGACGTACAGAATCTTGAACGATTCCTTATTGAGGTGTTGGAACGCTATTTTTAGGTTTGCCAGGCTCCCATATACTGCAGAAGTTATTTGGTTGATGTGCGCCTCAAGAGACATGCTATGTATTATACTCATTGCAAGATTCTTTTCCTTGAGTTAGTTTTGCAGTCTTTGGCTGCCCTAGCCTGTACTCTGTCTGCGGTCTCTTTGCCTTTCCTCACTTTGACTTTGTACTTGGTGGGGTTAAACTCCAGGAGCCAGTTGCTGGACAAGGGTTGCAGCCTGTCCAGATTCCTTTGTAGTCCTGCCTGATACTCATCCGATTGAATTCTTCTCTTTAGATTCACATTGGATACTTCTGAGTCCATCCCTTCCATCATGTCATTAACATATACCGAAAATAGCATCAGTCCTAGAACGGAGCCCTGTTGAGCCCCACTCGTCACAGGCCACCACTCTTAACACTTCGTCACGTTCCATGACTCGTTGTTGCCTTCTTGTCAGGTATTCTCTGATCCACTGCAGCGCCTTTCCTGTTATACCTGCCTGGTCCTCTAGCTTTTGCACCAATATCTTGTGTGAAACTGTGTCGAAATCCTTCTTGTAGTCCAAGAAAATGCAGTCTACCCCCTCTCTCTCTCTCTCTCTCTCTCTCTCTCTCTCTCTCTCTCTCTCTCTCTCTCTCTCTCTCTCTCTCTCTCTCCCTCTCTTGTTTTACTTCCGTCACCTTGTAAAACTCCAGAAAGTTTGTGACACAGGATTTCCCTTCCCTGAAACATGCTGGTTGTTGTGTATAAGCTTTTCTATAAGGTCTTGTGTATAAGCTCTTCTCCTGATAATCTTCTCCATGACTTTGCATACTATGCACGTCAGTGACACTGGTCTGCAATTTAATGCTCAGTGTCTGTCTTCTTTCTTTAAAATTGAGGCTACATTTGCTGTCTTCCATACCTCAGGTAGTCGCCTTGTTTCGATAGATGTGCTGAAGAATGTCGTTAGCTGCAGACACAGTATTTCTGCTTCCTTACTTCCTTTCTCAGGACCCATAGAGAGATGACTTAGCAGCCCCTTGACCTTTTCCTCTTTTGTGTGTATTGTGTCCAGCACTTGTTGGCGTACCCCACCTTTCTGGCTTCCTGGAGCCCTTCCTGTCTCCACTGAAAATACTTCCTTAAATCTCATATTGAGCTCTTCACATACTTCTCGGTCGTTTCCTGTGGAATCCCCTCATTCCTTTCTCAGCCTGATTAACTGGTCCTTGACTGTTGTTTTCCTCTTGATGTGGCTGTACAACAGCTTCGAATCAGACTTGGCTTTCAATGGTATGTCATTTTCGTATTGCCACTGGGCCTCTCTCCCTATCTGCACATATTCCCTTCTGGCTCTTTGACTTATTTTCCTGGGTCCTTTGTCTTCTATACGTTTTCCATTCTCTAGCGCACTTAGTTTTGGCCTCTCTGTACTTCCGGGTGAACCAAGGGCTTGTTCTGGTCTTCTCATTATTTCTGTTGCCCTTGGGTACGAACCTCTCCTCTGCTTCCTTGCATTTCATTGCCATGTATTCCACCATTTCTTTTACTTATTTTCCCACTAGTTCTCTTTCCTGCTGAACCTCATGCAGGAAATTCCTCATGCCTGTGTAGGGCCCTGTTTTGTAGTTTGGCTTCTCCCGTCCTACTCTTCCTGCTTCTCTCTCCACTTTTAACTCTCCTATGTATTCGAAGGTCAGAACCATGTGATCACCAGCCTTTCATATGTGATGTCCTCAATGTCTGAATTACTCAAGGTGAATATGAGCCCAGTCTTGCTGGTTCCTCTTCTCTCTCTGGTAATGTACCTAACGTGTTGGTATATGCGGTTTTCCAGCACCACCTCCATCATCTTAGCCTCCACGTTTCTGGTCCCCCATGTGGTTCCAGGTTTTCCCACTCAATTTCCTTGTGACGAAAGTCGCCCACAACTAGCAACTGTGCCCTGCCCACATGGGCTTTTCTTGCCACCTCAGCTAGTACATCAGTCATTACTCTGTTGCTCTCATCATATTCTTGTCTTGACCTCCTGCTATTCTGCAGTGGGTTATACATCACTGCAATCACCACCTTGGGACTCCTAGTCTGAAGTGTTCCTGCTATGTAGTCCCTTGCTTCCCCTCTCTCCCCTCCTTCCAACTCCTCAGACCTCCACTGGATTTTGATGAGCAGTGTAACTCCTCCACACCCTCTCTAGTCCCTCTATCTTTCCTCAAGATCTGACATCCAGTTGGTTTCAGTGAGTGCTATGATGTCTTGCAATGCCTCTGTGATTCTTTCATTCCACTCCTCACACATATTCGTTATTCCATCTGTGCTGGTGTACCATACCTTCAGCTTCTATCCCAACACTGTTTTCTGGGGGGTTTGTTGGGGCTTGGGGAGTGGGAGACCTGGAAGGGTGTTGTGGGAGTCTGCTGTGTAAGGTGGGCTGGGGCCTGTGAGTGTGGAGTGTGGTTTGTTTTGGGACAGTATGTTTGGTTGTGGGGTTCTGTGAGTGGCTCTGTAGATAATTGCATGTGCTGCTCCTCCTGACTCTGGTTGTCCCTTCCTGACTCAAATCTTGTCTCCTTTCTTGCCCTTATCGTCTTTGTATCCTTTCTCCCAGTTTCTGTAATTCTGTTCTCATTCTGTCGCAATCTAGGTACGCCCTCTAGTATTTTGCTGTTTCCTTTAGCTGTGGTTTCTGCAGCAGGATCCTGCTCCAGACCATTTCTGTCTTGAAAATCAATTTGACAGACCGATTTCTCCCCCTCAAGTATCCCCCTATTCTCTAAAAATTTATCAGCTCCAATTTGTTTGATTATGCTTTCAATCTCTTTTTTTTTTATCTTCCAGTCGTTTTTCTTCATATGTCCTGTCTTAGACCTCCTGAAGCCCATGAATAAAAGCTGACCTCTCCCTCTCCTCCTTCTGTTGCTTTTCTGTCTGCATCTCTGGGTCCCATTTAACCATAGCCATTACAGATTCCCTTATCATTTCCTGGATCTCCTGGTGGTCTGGTCGCTTCTCTGCAGGGGGGGGGGAGGGCTATCACCTTCTCTACCTACCCCCTTCCCTCACTTACTCCTGTCCCTGTGCCCATCAGCATGCCACTTTTGTTCCTTGACATTTCTTGGTGGCCTGATAAGGCCTCAACATAGGACATAACTCCCTCCCTTTGGTCCCCTCGTTGGATATTAGTATACCTGCCCTTGATGGCATACCCCTTCCATTCATTGGCTCTGTATCTCATTTAAGCATTTTCAGTTCATCTTCTAGGGTTTGTAGCCTGGTTTCTGCAACTTTTACTTGCAGATCCCACTTCTTGTTCTCTGCATCCATCCTCTCCTTCATTTTAGTGACAAGCTCTCCTAGCTTCCTTTCCCACTCTTGTTCCATTCTTCTTCTTCTTAGCTCTTCCATTCACTCTTCCTCTCCAGGCCCAACTACTTCTGTTCTCCTGGGTCTTTTACCTTCCCTCTGGGGTCATGTTTTGTTAGTGTGTATGTGTGCATGGGTGGATAAGAGGGTAGTATTTTTTTTTATTTAGCAGCGAGCTGGTTAACAGTTCTGTGTGTGTGTGTGTGTTTGTGTTTGTGTGTTTTTGTGTGTGTATATATGTACTCACCTATTTGTACTCACCTATTTATGGTTGCAGGGGTCGAGTCTTAGCTCCTGGTCCTGCCTCTTCACCTCTCCCCTGACCCTCCTGTCCTCTAGTGTCGTCAGGCCGATTTCCTTTAACCTTTCTTCATAAGACATTCCCCTTAGCTCTGGAACTAACCTTGTCGCAAACCTTTGCACTTTCTCTAGTTTCTTGACGTGCTTTATCAAATGCGGGTTCCAAACAGGTGCTGCATACTCCAGTATGGGCTTGACGTACACGGTGTATAGTGTCTTGAACGATTCCTTATTAAGGTAACGGAATGCTGTTCTCAGGTTTGCCAGGCGCTCATAAGCTGCAGCAGTTACCTGGTTGATGTGTGCTTCCAGAGACATGCTCGGTGTTATACTCACTCCAAGATCTTTCTCCTTGAGCGAGGTTTGCAGTCTTTGGCCACCTAGCCTATACTCTGTCTGCAGTCTTCTGTGCCCTTCCCCTACCTTCATGACTTTGCATTTGGCGGGATTAAATTCGAAAAGTCAGTTGCTGGACCAGGTGTCCAGTCTGTCCAGGTTTCTTTGAAGTCCTGCCCAGTCCTCATCTGATTTAATTCTCCTCATTAATTTCACATCGTCTGCGAACAGGGACACTTCTGAGTCTAACCCTTCCATTATGTCATTCACATATGCCAAAAATAGCACTGGTCCTAGGACCGACCCCTGTGGGACCCCGCTCGTCACAGGTGCCCACTGTGATACATCATTACGTACAATGACTCGTTGTTGCCTCCCTGTCAGGTATTCTCTGATCCATTGCAGTGCCCTTCCTGTTATATGAGCCTGATCCTCTAGCTTCTGCACTAATCTCTTTTGAGGAACTGTGTCAAAGGCCTTCTTGCAGTCCAAGAAGATGCAATCAACCCACCCCTCTCTCTCGTGTCTTACTTCTGTTACTTAATCATAAAACTCCAGAAGGTTTGTGACACAGGATTTTCCTTCCATGAATCCATGCTTGTTGGCGTTTATACTCTTGTTCCGTTCCAACTGCTCCAACACTCTCCTCCTGATAATCTTCTCCATAACTTTGCATACTATACACGTCAGTGACACTGGTCTATAGTTTAGTGCCTCTTTTCTGTCTCCTTTTTTAAAAATGGGAACTACATTTGCCGTCTTCCATACCTCAGGTTGTTGCCCAGTTTCCAGGGACATGTCGAAGATTGCGGTAAGTGGCACACACAACATATCCACTCCCTCTCTAAGGACCCACGGGGAGATGTTGTTCGGTCCCATTGCCTTTGAGGTATCGATGTCCCTTAGCAGTTTTTTCACCTCCTCATTTGTATGTATGTCATCCAACACTTGGTGGTATATTCCTTGCTGGTGTCCCCATCTGGTCTGTCCCCCGAAAGGCCTTCCTGTCTCCACTGTAAATACTTCCTTTAATCTCATGTTGAGCTCCTCACATTCCTCTTGATCGTTTCTTGTGTGTGTATGTGTGTGTGTGTGTGCGTGTGTGTGTGTGTGTGTGTGTGTGTGTGTGTGTGTGTGTGTGTGTGTGTGTGTGTGTGTGTGTGTGTGTGTGTGTGTGTGTGTGTGTGTGTGTGTGTGTGTGTGTATGTGTGTGTGTGTGTGTGTGTGTACTCACCTAATTTACCTAATTGTGGTTGCAGGGGTCGAGACTCAGCTCTTGGCCCCGCCTCTTCACTGACCAGTACTGGGTCCTTCCTCTCCCTGCTCCATGAGCTTTATTATACCTCATCTTAAAACTATGTATAGTTTCTGCCTCCATTACATCGCTTGCCAGACTTTTCCACTTCCTAACAACTCTGTGGCTGAAGAAATGCTAACATCCCTTTGACTCATCTGAGTCTTCAGCTTTCAATTGTGACCCCTTGTTTCTGTGTCCCATCTCTGGAATATCCTGTCTCTGTCCACCTTGCCTATTACACGCAGTATTTTGTATGTCGTTATCATGTCTCCCCTGACCCTCCTGTCCTCAAGTGTCGTCAGACCGATTTCCTTTAACCTTTCTTCATAGGACCTTTCCGCTTCCTCTAATTTCTTTACGTGTTTGACCAGATGTGGGTTCCAAACTGGTGCTGCGTATTCCAGTATGGGCCTGACGTACACAGTGTATAAAGTCTTGAACAATTCCTTACTGAGGTACCGGAACGCTATTCTCAGGTTTGCCAGGCGTCCGCATGCCGCAGCAGTTATCTGGTTAATGTGTGCTTCTGGCGATGTACTCGGTATTATAGTCACTCCTAGATCTTTCTCCTTGAGTGAGGTTTGCAGTCTTTGGCCTCCTAGCCTATACTCTGTCTGCAGTCTTCTTTGCCCTTCTCCGATCTTCATGACTTTACATTTGACGGGGTTAAATTCTTGGAGCCAGTTGCTGAACCACGCATCCAGTCTGTCCAAGTCTCTTTGTACACCAGTCTGGTCCTCATCTGATTTAATTCTCCTCATTAACTTCACATCATCTGCAAACAGGGACACTTCTGAGTCTATCCCTTCCATCATATCGTTCACATATACCAAGAGTAGCACTGGTCCCAGGACTGACCCCTGTGGGACCCCGCTCGTCACGTGCGCTCACTGTGATACCTCATCACGGACCATGACTCACTGTTGCCTCCCTGTTAGGTATTCTCTGATCCATTGCAGTGTCCTTCCTGTTATATGTGCCTGTTTCTCTAGCTTCTATACTAATCTCTTGTGAGGAACTGTGTCGAAGGCCTTCTTGCAGTGCAAGACAATGCAATCAACTCACCCCTCCCTCTCATTTCTTACTTCATTTACCTTGTCATAAAACTCTAGTATGTTCGTGACACAGGATTTGCCTTCCATGAATCCGTGCTGGCTGTCGTTTATAATCTTGTTCTGCTCCAGGTGCTCCACCACACTCCTCCTGATAATTTTCTTCATGACTTTGCATACTATACACGTCAGTGACACTGGTCTCCTTTCTTAAAGATGGGGACTACATTTGCCTTCTACCATACTTCATGTAGTTGCCCAGTTTCAAGGGAAGTGTTGAAGATTTTGATTAGTGGCACACGTAGTGTCCCTGCTCCCTCTCTAAGGACCCATGGAGAGATGTTGTCTGGTCCCACCGCCTTTGAGGTATCAAGGTCACTTAGGAGCTTCTCCATCTCCTCCTCAGTTGTGTGTAATTCATCCAACACTTGTTGGTATATCCCTTGTTGATGTTCCCCACTGTCTTGTCTTCCCAGTGTACCTTCAGCCTTCACTGTAAATTCTTCCTGAAATCTCATGTTGAGCTCTTCACAAACTTCGTGGTCGTTTCTTGTGAGCTCCCCACCTTCTTTCCTCAGCCTGATTACCTGGTCCTTGACTGTTATCTTCCTCCTGATGTGGCTGTAAAGTAGTTTCGGGTCAGACTTTTCAAATTCAAATTCAAATTCAAAGTTTATTCTCTATAAGGATTACAATGCTGAGTTTACAGAATTTGGTTATTGTGTGGTTTACATGTAGTAAAATAATAATTACAGAGTGCACCACTAGAACACCTAGCATGGCTAGGCATTTCGGGCAGACTTATATTAAATCTTAAATTTAAAATACTACAAATTATGAGGTAAGTTAGTATTATGGCTAAGTGACTAAATACTAGTTTGTGAGTTTAGCAATGTGAATGCTTTTGTTTTGGCACAATACATAGTTTCAGTATTGGAGTATCACAGGCCAACTTATGACTAGTTAGGATTCATTATTTTAAGATTGAGATTGATATTTCTGTTTATGGTCAAATGGGTGAGTGAGTGTAAGTGAGAACCACCAGGTGGTATTCGTGTAATTAGTTGACAGGGTGTATCAGGGAGATAAGATGTTTTCTAATGGTAGTTTTGAAGGTGATGAATGTGTCTGCAGTTCTAGAGTTTTCAGGTAGGGTGTTCCAGATTTTAGGGCCTCTGACATACATTGAATTTTTGTAAAGGTTTAGTCGGACACGGGGAATATCATAGAGATGTTTGTGTCTGGTGTTATGCCTGTGGGTTCTGTCACAACTATCAAGAAAGCGATTTAGGTCAAGGTTAATATTGGAATTTAAGGACCTGTAGATGTAGATTGCACAGTAGTAAGTGTGGATGTACTGAACAGGGAGTAAGTTTAGATCTATGAAGAGTGGGGGGGGGGGTGTTGCCAGGGATGGGATTTAGTGATTATTCTTACTGCAGCTTTTTGTTGGGTTATTATTGGCATTAGGTGTGTTGCTGCAGTTGAACCCCAAGCACAGATAGCATAGGTGAGGTATGGATAAATAAGTGAGTGGTATAGTGTGAGAAGGGCATTTTGCGGCACGTAGTATCATATCTTGGAGAGGATCCCAACCGTCTTGGATACTTTTTTGGTTATGTGTTGGATATGGGTGCTGAAATTTAGGTTGTTGTCGAGGTATAGGCCTAGGAATTTGCCCTCATTATGTCTGGCAATTAGAGTGTTGTCGATCTTAATGTTAATTTGTGCAACTCCTGCTCTGCTACCAAACATAATGTAGTAGGTTTTGTCAGTGTTAAGCGTAAGTTTATTGGCTGTCATCCAAGTCGATATTTTGATCAGCTCCTCGTTAACAATGGTGTTTAGGGTGGCAAGATTAGGGTGAGAGATGACATAAGTCGTGTCGTCAGCAAAGAGAATGGAGTTCAGGTGTTGAGATACGTTTGGAAGATCATTGATGTATATGAGGAAGAGCAGGGGACCAAGGACACTTCCCTGCGGAACTCCAGTATCAAGTGGCCGTGTTGTTGATGCTGTGTCTTTAATGGTGACATACTGATACCTATTAGTAAGGTAAGATTTGAAATATGCAAGAGCATGGCCTCTTATACCATAATGGTGACTCAAGTTTGTGGAGAAGGATGTCGTCGTCTACTGTGTCAAAAGCTTTTCTTAGGTCAATAAAAATTCCTAGTGGATATTCCTTATTTTCCAATGCTGTGTACAGCAGATCTAGCATTTTTAAGATTGCATCATTAGTGCTTTTATTTTTTCTGAATCCAAATTGGCAGGGGTTGAGTATGTTTTGTGCAGTTATAAATGAATATAGTCTCCTGTGCACGAGTTTCTCAAAGATTTTGGTAAGTTTGATATTGGCCTATAGTTGTTTAAATCTGTAGGGTCACCACCTTTATGTATTGGTGTAACCCTTGCAGTCTTGAGTAGTTTCGGGAAGGTGCTAGTTTCTAGTGACTTGTTAAAAAGTAATGAGATAGCATGAGAAAGGACATGGGCCGCTCGCTTGTACAATAATGGTGGGACATTAGACAGATTCCCTGAATTATTTTTAAGTGACTTTATAATCTCAGTGACTTCTGTGGGCTCAGTTGGTGCAAGATAGAAGGAATTTGGGAAATTCCCATCTAGGTAGTCCCCGGCATGGGCATTGGTACGTGGGATTTTATTGGCGAGATTTGATCCTATGTTTGAGAAGAAGTCGTTTATCTTGTTAGCTGTATCGGTGGGATGTAGTGGTGTTTCATTAGGTTTAGTTAGGACAATATTCTTGATTTTTTTCAGTTTGTGGGTCCCTAGAATCTGAGAGAGTGTTTTCCAGGTCTTTTTTATATCTCCTCTAGTGTCTGTGAATCTACTGGAGTAGTATAGTTGTTTGACTTTCTGTATTACTTTGATGAGGACTGATGAATAGTGTTTAAGAATATCTTTGTGTATTAAGCCCTGTCTATATTGCTTTTCATATTGGTGTTTCTTATCAATGGATTTCAGAATGGTGCTGGTTAGCCATGGGCAACCAAGCCGTTTGTTTGTGATCTGTTTCTTTTTATAGGACAATGTTTGTTGTATAGTCTAAGTAATTTGTTAAGAAAAATGTCTGTCCAGTCATCAATACCATTGGCCTTGGAGAATTCTGTAGGCCAGTCAACAGTCTCTAGGTTAGCTGTGAACTTCCTTATTGAGGCCTCGTCATGGAGTCTAAATGAGACTTTGTTGTATTCAAGTGGTGGTTTACTAATGTTTGTCAGGAGGAAGGTTGGGTAGTGGTCTGTAGTGCTATCTGTGATTATCCCTGATTTAAGAGGGCTAGTATATTGGTCCATATGTGGTCTATTATGGTTGCACTTGTCTCAGTGAGCCTGGTTGGTTTAGTTATTGTTGGTATGAGAAGTGTGTTGTTCATATTGTTGATAAAATCAGTTACAGGCTGATCATCTAGTAAGCCAAGGTTGATGTTGAAGTCTCCAGCTAAGAGAAGGTGGTGCTTATTCATTTGTCTGTTTGTTATTAGTTTGTTATTGTTATTGTGTATGTGTGTGTGTGTATGTGTGTGTGTGTGTGTGTGTGTATGTGTGTGTGTGTATGTGTATGTGTGTGTGTGTGTGTGTGTGTGTATGTGTGTGTGTGTATGTGTATGTGTGTGTGTGTGTGTGTGTGTATGTACTCACCTATTTGTACTCACCTATTTGTGGTTGCAGGGGTCGAGTCCTAGCTCCTGGCCCCGCCTCTTCACCGGTTGCTACTAGGCCCTCTCTCTCCCCGCTCCATGAGCTTTATCAAACCTCGTCTTAAAACTGTGTATGGTTCCTGCCTCCACTACGTCATTTTCTAGGCTATTCCACTGCCTTACAACTCTATGACTGAAGAAATACTTCCTACTATCTCTCAGACTCATTTGTGTCTTCAACTTCCAATTGTGGCCTCTTGTTTCTGTGTCCCCTCCCTGGAACATCCTGTCTTTGTCCACCTTGTCTATTCCACGCAGTATTTTATATGTCGTTATCATGTTGACCTGACCCTCCTGTCCTCCAGTGTGGTCAGGCCGATTTCCCTTAATCTTTCTTCATAGGACATTCCCCTTAGCTCTGGAACTAACCTTGTCGCAAACCTTTGTACTTTCTCTAGTTTCTTGACGTGCTTTATCAAGTGCGGGTTCCAAACAGGTGCTGCATACTCCAGTATGGGCCTGACATACACGGTGTACAGTGTCTTGAATGATTCCTTACTAAGGTATCGGAATGCTGTTCTCAGGTTTGCCAGGCGCCCATATGCTGCAGCAGTTATCTGATTGATGTGTGCTTCCGGAGACATGCTCGGTGTTATACTCACCCCAAGATCTTTCTCCTTGAGTGAGGTTTGCAGTCTTTGGCCACCTAGCCTATACTCTGTCTGTGGTCTTCTGTGCCCCTCCCCCATCTTCATGACTTTGCATTTGGCAGGATTAAATTCGAGAAGCCATTTGCTGGACCAGGTGTCCAGTCTGTCCAGGTCTCTTTGAAGTCCTGCCTGGTCCTCATCAGATTTAATTCTCCTCATTAACTTCACATCATCTGCAAACAGGGACACTTCTGAGTGTAACCCTTCCGTCATGTCGTTCACATATACCAAAAATAGCACTGGTCCTAGGACCGACCCCTGTGGGACCCCGCTCGTTACAGGTGCCCACTGTGATACATCATTACGTACCATGACTCGTTGTTGCCTCCCTGTCAGGTATTCTCTGATCCATTGCAGTGCCCTTCCTGTTATATGCGCCTGATGCTCTAGCTTCTGCACTAATCTCTTGTGAGGAACTGTGTCAAAGGCCTTCTTGCAGTCCAAGAAGATGCAATCAACCCACCCCTCTCTCTCTTGTCTTACTTCTGTTATTTTATCATAAAACTCCAGAAGGTTTGTGACACAGGATTTGCCTTCCGTGAATCCGTGCTGGTTGGCATTTATACTCCTGTTCCGTTCCAGGTGCTCCACCACTCTCCTCCTGATAATCTTCTCCATAATTTTGCATACTATACACGTCAATGACACAGGTCTATAGTTTAGTGCCTCTTTTCTGTCTCCTTTTTTAAAAATGGGAACTACATTTGCCGTCTTCCATACCTCAGGTAGTTGCCCAGTTTCCAGGGATGTGTTGAAGATTGTGGTAAGTGGCACGCACAACATATCTGCTCCCTCTCTAAGGACCCACGGGGAGATGTTGTCTGGTCCCATTGCCTTTGAGGTATCGATGTCCCTTAGCAGTTTCTTCACCTCCTCCTCATCTGTATGTATGTCGTCCAACACTTGTTGGTGTATTCCTTGCTGGTGTCCCCATCTGGTGTGTCCCCCCAGAGTCCTTCCTGTCTCTACTGTAAATACTTCCTTAAATCTCGTGTTGAGCTCCTCACATACCTCTTGATCGTTTCTTGTGAGTTCTCCACCTTCTTTCCTCAGCCTTATCACCTGGTCCTTGACTGTTGTCTTCCTCCTAATGTGGCTATACAGCAGTTTCGGGTCAGATTTGACTTTCGATGCTATGTCGTTTTCATACTGTCGCTGGGCCTCCCTCCTTATCTGTGCATACTCGTTTCTGGCTCTTCTACTAATCTCCTTGTTTTCCTGGGTCCTATGCCTCCTGTACCTTTTCCATTCTCTGTTGCACTTAGTTTTTGCCTCCCTACACCTTCGGGTAAACCAAGGACTCGTTTTGGTCTTCCTATTATTTCCGTTTCCCTTGGGAACAAAACTTTCCTCTGCCTCCTTGCACTTTGTTGCCACATATTCCATCATCTCGTTAACTGATTTTCCTACCATTTCTCTGTCCCACTGAACCTCCTGCAGGAAGTTTCTCATACCTGTGTAGTCCCCCCTTTTATAGTTTGGCCTGTCCCCTTCAGTTCCTGTTACCTTCTCCACTTGTAACTCTACTATATAGTCAAAACTCAGAACCACATGATCGCTAGTTCCAAGGGGCCTCTCGTAAGTGATGTCCTCAATGTCTGAACTGCTCAGGGTGAACACAAGATCCAGTCTTGCTGGCTCATCCTCCCCTCTCTCTCTGTGTGTGTGTGTATGTGTATGTGTGTGTGTGTGTGTGTGTGTGTGTGTGTGTGTGTGTGTGTGTGTGTGTGTGTGTGTGTGGAGAGAGTAGAGGAAGTGCTAAATGTTTGTAGCAGGCCAACGGTTTTATGTGTGCTTGCATGCGTGCGTGTGTAACATACACACAGCTATCGTTAGTGTTAACTCTTCACGTCTATCAACATAAGCACCCCAATAGAAATAGATCACTTTCCTGACTTTTGGATTATCCAAAGTAAAACTTATATGCCTCCATGTATGAAAAAATTATCTATGTAACTGTCTTTGTTGTATATGTGTACATAAATACACCCACCTACTTACTTCTCTGAGTCCCATCTTTAATAGTTACGTTTCTCTACAGATAGATGGTACTGTATGGGCGAGAACAGTGCGCATCCTTGTGGTGGGTGATGCCTGGGTGGTGGGAGACGGCTGGGTAGTGGGTTATGGCTGGGGTGGGTGATAGCCGGGTGATGGGTGATGGCTGGGTAATGGGTGATAACTGGGTGGTGAGTGATGGCTGGGTGGAGGGTGACGGCTGGGTAGTGGGTGATGGCCTGGTTGTGGGTAATGGCTGAGTGGTGGGTGATGGCCGGGTGGTGGGTGATGGCCGGGTGGTGGGTGATGGCTGGTTAGTGGGTGATGGCCAGGTAGTGGGTGATTGCTGGGTAGTGGGTGATGGCTGGGTAGTGGGTGATGGCTGAGTAGCGGATGATGGCCGGGTAGTGGGTGATGGCCGGGTGGTGGGTGATGGCCGGGTGGTGGGTGATGGCTGGTTAGTGGGTGATGGCCAGGTAGTGGGTGATGGCTGGGTAGTGGGTGATGGCTGGGTAGTGGGTGATGGCTGGGTAGCGGATGATGGCCGGGTAGTGGGTGATGGCCAGGTAGTGGGAGATGGCTGGGCAGTGGGTGATGGCTGGGTAGTGGTTGATGGCTGGGTAGCGGATGATGGCCGGGTAGTGGGTGATGGCTAGGTAGTGGGAGATGGCTGGGTAGTGGGTGATGGCTGGGTAGTGGGTGATGGCTGGGTAGCGGATGATGGCCGGGTAGTGGGTGATGGCTAGGTAGTGGGAGATGGCTGGGTAGTGGGTGATGGCTGGGTAGTGGTTGATGGCTGGGTAGCGGATGATGGCCGGGTAGTGGGTGATGGCCAGGTAGTGGGAGATGGCTGGGTAGTGGGTGATGGCTGGGTAGTGGGTGATGGCTGGGTAGCGGATGATGGCCGGGTAGTGGGTGATGGATGGATAGTGAGTGATGGCTGAGTAGTGGGTGATGGCGGGTAGTGGGTGATGGCGGGTAGTGGGTGAGGGCCGGGTGGTGGGTGATGTCCGGATAGTGGGTGATGGCCAGGTAGTGGGTGATGGCCGGGTGGTGGGCGGTTGTGTCACCCCTCTCCCTCGCCCTGGGTGAGAGAGAGGGGTGACACCTTTGATCGATGAATTAGTGCAATTCTCGACGCTGTTTATCCCTGGCTCTGACTGTGCTTCACACACACACACACACACGCAAACAGTTAATTAAAACATAACTGGTGGCACCATCAACGCCCAGTGCCCACGGCTACGAGTCAACAGATATCATCAGAAAGCGTTCCCATTTTATTGACCAACATCAAACGAAACTGGAATGCCGGTTATAATTAACTGGTTAAAAGAAAATGTAAAAACATATATGAAATAACGACACATAAAAGCCTAAAAACAAATTTATAAAAAAATTGTTAAGTGTATAGTTTTCGTTTGATGAAGAGAAGTGAGTGAAAAGTTTGGGGGAACGCATGAAATGCGTCAACAAAGCCATCAGTGCAGAGATGAGCGAATTACTGAACCGTAAAACATTAAAAGTTTGTCAATCCAGGAGTGTGAGACAAGCCTTTCTCTGTTCCTAGAGCAGGGATGGTAAGCCAGGAGTGTGAGACAAGCCTTTCTCTGTTCCTAGAGCAGGGATGGTAAGCCTGGAGTGTGAGACAAGCCTTTCTCTGTTCCTAGATCAGGGATGGTAAGCCTGGAGTGTGAGACAAGCCTTTCTCTGTTCCTAAAGCAAGGATGGTAAGCCTGGAGTGTGAGACAAGCCTTTCTCTGTTCCTAGAGCAAGGATGGTAAGCCTGGAGTGTGAGACAAGCCTTTCTCTGCTTCTAGAGAAGGGATGGTAAGCCTGGAGTGTGAGACAAGCCTTTCTCTGTTTCTAGAGGAGAGATGGTAAGCCAGGAGTGTGACACAAGCCTTTCTCTGTTTCTAGTGCAGGGATAATAACCCAGGAATGGGAGACAAGCCTTTCTATGTTTCTGTAGCAGGGAGGGTAAGCCTGGAGAGTGAGACAAACCTTTCTCTGTTTCAAGTGCAGGGATAGTAAACCAGGAGTGCGAAACAAGCCTTTCTCTGTTTATAGAGCAGGGATAATAACCCAGGAATGGGAGACAAGCCTTTCTCTGTTTCTGTAGCAGGGAGGGTAAGCCAGGAGTGTGAGACAAGCCTTTCTCTGTTTCTAGAGCAGGGATGGTAAGCCAGGAGCGTGAAACAAGCCTTTCTCTGTTCCTAGAGCAGGGACAGTAAGCCAGGAGAGTGAGACAAACCTTTCTCTGTTTCAAGTGCAGGGATAGTAAACCAGGAGTGCGAAACAAGCCTTTCTCTGTTTATAGAGCAGGGATAATAACCCAGGAATGGGAGACAAGCCTTTCTCTGTTTCTGTAGCAGGGAGGGTAAGCCAGGAGTGTGAGACAAGCCTTTCTCTGTTTCTAGAGCAGGGATGGTAAGCCAGGAGTGTGAGACAAGCCTTTCTCTATTTCTAGAGTAGGGATGGAAAGCCAGGAGAGAGAGACAAGCCTTTTTCTGTTTCTAGAGCAGGGATGGCAAGCAAGAAGTGAAAGACAAGCCTTTATCTATTTGTAGAGCAGGGATGGTAAGCTTTGAGTGTGAGACAAGCCTTTCTCTATTTCTAGTGCAGGGATAATAACCCAGGAATGGGAGACAAGCATTTCTCTGTTTCTGTAGCAGGGATGGTAAGCCAAGAGTGTGAGACAAGCCTTTCTCTGTTTCTAGAGCAGGGATGGTAAGCCAAAAGTGAAAGAAAAGCCTTTCTCTGTTTCTAAAGCAGGGATGGTAAGCCAGAAGTGAAAGACAAGCCTTTCTCTGTTTCTAGAGCAAAGATGGTAAGCTATGAGTGTGAGACAAGCCTTTCTCTGTTTCTAGAGCAGGGATAGTAAGTCAGGAATGTGAAACAAGCCTTTCTCTGCTTCCAGTGCAGGGATAATAAGCCAGGAATGGAAGACATGCCTATCTCTGTTTCTGTAGAAGAGATGGTGAGCCAGGAGAGTGAGACAAGCATTTCTCTGTTTCTAGAGCAGAGATGGTAAGCCAGGTGTGAGAGACAAGCCTTTCTCTGTTTCTAGAGCAGGGATGGTAAGCCAGGAGTGTGAGACAAGCTTTTCTCTGTTTCTAGAGCAGGAACAGTAAGCCAGGAGTGTGAGACAAGTCTTTCTCTGTTTCTCAAGCAGGGATAGTAAGCCAGGAGTGTGAAACAAGCCTTTCTCTGTTTCTAGAGCAGGGATGGTAAGCCGTGAGTCAGAAACAAGCCTTTCTCTGTTTCTAGAGCAGGGATACTAAGCCAGGAGTGTGAGAAAAGTCTTTCTCTGTTTCTATAGAAAGGGTAATAAGCCAGGAATCCGAGACAAGCCTTTCTATGTTTCTATAGCAGAGATGGTAAACCAGGAGTGAGAGACAAGCCTTTCTTTGTTTCTAGCAGGGATGGTAAGCCAAGATGAGAGACAAGCCTTTCTTTGTTTCTAGCAGGGATAGTAAGCCTGGAGCGTGAGACAAGCCTTTCTTTGTTTCTAGCAGGGATGGTAAGCCAGGAGTGAGAGACAAGCCTTTCTTTGCTTCTAGCAGTGATGGTAAGCCAGGAGTGAGAGACAAGCCTTTCTCTGTTTCTAGTAGGGATAAACCAAGAGTGAGAGACAAGCCATTCTCTGTTTCTAGAGCAGGGACGGTAAGCCAGGAGTCAGAAACATGCCTTTCTCTGTTTCTAGAACAGGGATCGTAAGCCAGGAGTCAGAGACAAGCCTTTCTCTGTTTCTAGCAGGGATGGTAAGCCAGGAGTGAGAGACAAGCCTTTCTCTGTTTCTAGAGCATAGATGGTAAGCCAGTAGTGAGAGACAAGCCTTTCTCTTTTTCTAACCGGGATGGAAAGGCAGGAGTGAGAGACAAACATTTTTCTGTTTCTAGCAGGGATGGTAAGCCACGCGTCAGAGACAAGCCTTTCTCTGTTTTTAGAGCAGAGATGGTATGTCAGGAGTGAGAAACAAACCTTTCTCTGCTTTTAGAGCAGGGATGGTAAGCCAGGAGTGAGAGACAAGCATTTCTCTGTATCTAGCAGGGATGGTAAGCCAGGAGTCAGAAACAAGCCTTTTTCTGTTTTTAGAGCAGGGATGGTATGCCAGGAGTGAGAGACAAGCCTTTCTCTGTTTCTAGCAGGGACGGTAAGCCAGGAGTAAGAGACAAACATGTCTCTGTTTCTAGCAGGGATGGTAAGCCAGGAGTCAGAGAAAAGCCTTTCTCTGTTTTTAGAGCAGGGATGGTATGCCAGGAGTGAGAGACAAGCCTTTCTCTGTTTCTAGCAGGGATGGTAAGCCAGGAGTCAGAGACAAGCCTTTTTCTGTTTCTAGCAGGGATGGTAAGCCAGGAGTGAGAGACAAGCCTTTCTCTGTTTTTAGCAGGAATGGTAAGCCAGCAGTGAGATACAAGCGTTTCTCTGTTTCTAGAGCAGGGATAATAAGCCAGGAATGGGAGACATGCCTTTCTCTGTTTCTGTAGCAGGGATGGACGGCGAGGAGTAAGAGACAAGCCTTTTTCTGTTTCTAGAGCAGGGATGGTAAGCCAGGAGTGAGAGACAAACCTTTTTCTGTTTCTAGAGCAAAGATGGTAAGCCAGGAGCATGAGACAAGTCTTTCTCTGTTTCTAGAGAAGGGATAGTGAGCCAGGAATGTGAAACAAGCCTTTCTCTGCTTCTAGTGCAGGGATAATAAGCCAGTAATGGGAGATATGCCTTTCTCTGTTTCTGTAGCAGTGATGGTGAGCCAGGAGTGTGTCGCAATCATTTCACTGTTTCTAGAGCAGAGATGGTAAGCCATGAGTCAGAGACAAGTCTTTCTCTGTTTCTAGAGAAAGGATAGTAAACCAGGAGTGTGAGACAAGCCTTTCTATGTTTCTAGAGCAAGGATAATAAGCCAAGAATTGGAGACAAGCGTTTCTCTGTTGTTGTAGCAGAGATGGTAAGCCAGGAGTGTGAGACAAGCCTTGCTCTGTTTCTAGAACAGAGATGGCAAGCCAGGAGTGTGAAAAAAGCCTTTCTCTGTTTATAGAGCAGGGATGGTCAGTCAGGAGTGAGAGACAAGCTTTTCTCTTTTCTAGAGCAGATACAGTAAGCCACTAGTGTGAGACAAGCCTTTCTCTGTTTCTAGAGCAGGGATAGTAAGCCAGGAATGAGAGACAAGTGTTTCTCTGTTTCTAGTGCAAGGACAGTAAGCTACGAGTTTGAAAGAAGTCTTTCTCTGTTTCTAGGGCAGGGACAGTATGCCAGGAGTGTGAGACAAGCCTTTGTCTGTTTCTAGAGCAGGGATAGTAAGCCAGGAGTGTGAAACAAGCCTTTCTCTGTTTCTAAGACAGGGATAATAAGCCAGGAATGGGAGACAAGCCTTTCTCTGTTTCTGTAGCAGCGATAGTAAGCCTTGGATGTGAGACAAGCCTTTCTCTGTTTCTAGAGCATGGATGGTAAGCCAGGAGTCAGAGACAAGCCTTTCTCTGTTTCTAGTGCAGGGATGGTAAGCCTTGAGTGTGACACAAGCCTTTCTCTGTTTCTAGAGCAGGGAAGGTCAGCCAGGAGGGTGAGACAAGCCTTTCTCTGTTTCTAGAGCAGGGATGGTAATGCAGGAGTGTGAAATAAGCCTTTCTCTGTTTTTAGAGCAGGGATACTAAGCCAGGAGTGTGAGACAAGCCTTTTTCTGTTTCTATTGCAAGGGTAATAAGCCAGGAATTTGAGACAAGCCTTTCTATGTTTCTAGAGCAGGGATGGTAATCCAGGAGTGAGAGACAAGCCTTTCTTTGTTTCTAGCAGGGATGGTAAGCCAAGATGAGAGACAAGCCTTTCTTTGTTTCTAGCAGGCATAGTAAGCCTGGAGTGTGAGACAAGTCTTTCTTTGTTTCTAACAGGGATAGTAAGCCAGGAGTGAGAGACAAGCCTTTCTTTGCTTCTAGTAGGGATAGTAAACCAGGAGCGAGAGACAAGCCATTCTCTGTTTCTAGAGCAGGGACGGTAAGCCAGCAGTCAGAGACATGCCTTTCTCAGTTTATAGAACAGGGATCGTAAGCCAGGAGTCAGAGACAAGCCTTTCTCTGTTTCTAGCAAGAGTGGTAAGCCAGTAGTGAGAGACAAGCCTTTCCCTTTTTCTAACTGGGATGGTAAGCCAGGAGTAAGAGACAAACATTTCTTTGTTTCCAGCAGGGATGGTAAGCCAGGCGTCAGAGACAAGCCTTTCTCTGCTTTTAGAGTAGGGATGGTAAGCCAGGAGTGAGAGGCAAGCCTTTCTCTGTTTCTAGCAGGGATAGTAAGCCAGGAATCAGAGAGAAGCCTTTCTCTGTTTCTAGCAGGGATGGCAAGCCATGAGTGAGAGACAAGCCTTTCTCTGTTTCTAGAGCATAGATGGTACGCCAGTAGTGAGAGATAAACCTTTCTTTTTTTTCTAGCAGGGATGGTAAGCCAGGAGAGAGAGACAAACATTTCTCTGTTTCTAGCAGGGATGGTAAGCAAGGAGTCAGAGACAAGCCTTTCTCTGTTTCTAGCAGGAATGGTAAGCCAGGAGTGAGATACAAGTGTTTCTCTGTTTCTAGAGCAGGGATAATAAGGCGGGAATTGGAGACAAGCCTTTCTCTGTTTCTGTAGCAGGGATGGTAAGCCAGGAGTGTTAGACAAGCCTTTCTCTGTTTCTAGAGCAGGGATTTTAAGCCAGGAGTGAGACACAAGCCTTTCTCTCTTTCTAGAGCAGAGATGGTAAGCTAGGAGTGTAAGACCAGCCTTTCTCTATTTCTAGAGTAGGGATGGTAAGCCAGGAGGGTGAGACAACCCTCTCTCTGTTTTTAGAGCAGGGATGGTAAGCGAGGAGTAAGAGACAAGCCTTTCTCTGTTTCTAGAACAGATATGGTAAGCCAGGAGTGTGAGACAAGCCTTTCTCTGTTTCTAAAGCAGGGATGGTAAGCAAGGAGTGAGAGACAAGCCTTTCTCTGTTTCTAGAGCAGGGATAGCAAGCCAGGAGTGTGAAACAAGCCTTTCTCTGTTTCTAGAGCAGGGATAATAAGCGAGAAATGACAGACATGCCTTTCTCTGTTTCTGTAGCAAGGGTGGTGAGCCAGGAGTGTCAGACAAACCTTTCACTGTTTCTAGAGCAGGGATGGTATGCCAGGAATTAAAGACAAGCATTTCTCTGTTTCTAGGGCAGGGATACTAAGCCAGGAGTGTGAGACAAACCTTTCTCTGTTTCTAGAGCAAGTATAATAAGCCAGGAATGGGAGTCAGGCCTTTCTATGTTTCTAGAGCAGGGATGGCAAGCCAGGAGTGAGATACAATCTTTTCTGTTTCTAGCAGGGATGGTAAGCCAGAAGTAAGAGACTAGCCTTTCTCTGTTTCTAGCAGGGATAGTAAGCCAGTAGTGAGACACAAGCCTTTCTCTGTTTCTAGCAGGGATAGTAAGCAAGAAGTGAGACAAAAGTCTTTCCCTGTTTCTAGCAGGGATGATAAGCCAGAAGTGAGAGACAAGCCTTTCTCTGTTTCTAGAACAGGGGTGGTAAGCCAGTAGTGTGAGACAAGCCTTTCTCTGTTTCTAAAGCAGGGATGGTAAGCCAGGAGTGAGAGACAAGCCTTTCTCTGTTTCTAGAGCAGGGATGGTAAGCCAGGAGTATGAGACATGTTTTTCTCTGTTTCTAGAGCAGGTATAGTGAGCTAGGAATGTGAAACAAGCCTTTCTCTGCTTCTAGTGCAGGGGTAATAAGCCAGTAATGGGAGAAATGCCTTTCTCTGCTTCTGTGTCAGTGATTGTGAGCCAGGAGTGTGACGCAATCATTTCTCTAGAGCAGAAATGGTAAGCAAGGAATCAGAGACAAGTCTTTCTCTGTTTCTAGAGAAAGGATAGTAAACCAGGAATGGGAGACAAGTCTTTCTCTGTTGTTGTACCAGGGATGGTAAGCCAGGAGTTTGAGACAAGCCTTTCTCTGTTTCTAGAGCAGGGATGGTAAGCCAGGAGTGTGAGACAAGCCTTTCTCTGTTTCTAGAGCAGGAATGGTCTGTCAGGAGTGAGAGACAAGCCTTTCTCTTTTCTAGAGCAGATACAGTAAGCCACTAGTGTGAGACAAGCCTTTCTTTGTTTCTAGAGCAGGGATAGTAAGCCAGGAGTGTGTGACAAGTGTTTCTCTGTTTCTAGAGCAGGGACAGTAAGCTACGAGTGTGAAACAAGTCTTTTTCTGTTTCTAGAGCAGGGACAGTATGCTAGGAGTGTGAGACAAGCCTTTCTCTGTTTCTAGAACAGGGATAGTAAGCCAGGAGTGTGAAACAAGCCTTTCTCTGTTTCTTCAGCAGCGATGGTAAGCCTGGGATGTGAGACAAGCCTTTCTCTGTTTCTAGAGCAGAGATGGTAAGCCAGGAGTCAGAGACAAGCCTTTCTCTGTTTCTAGTGCAGGGATTGTAAGCCTGGAGTGTGAGACAAGCCTTTCTCTGTTTCTTGAGCAGGGATGGTAAGGCATGAGTGTGAGATAAGCCTTTCTCTGTTTCTAAAGCAGGGATAATAAGCCAGGAATGGCAGACAAGCCTTTCTCTGTTTCTGTAGCAGGGATGGTAAGCCTGGGGTGTGAGACAAGCCTTCCTCTGTTTTTAGAGCAGGGATGGTAAGCCATGAGTGTGAGATAAGCCTTTCTCTGTTTCTAGAGAAGGGATGACAAGCCAGGAGTGTGAGAAAAGCGTTTTTCTGTTTCTAGAGCAGGGATAGTAAGCCAGGAGTGAGAGACAAGCCTTTCTCTGTTTGTAGAGCATGAGCAGTAAGCCAGAAGTGTGAGACAAGTCTTTCTCTGTTTCTAGAGGAAGGATAGCAAGCCAGGAGTGTGAAACAAGCCTTTCTCTGTTTCTAGAGCAGGGATAATAAGCCAGGAATGACAGACATGCCTTTATCTGTTTCTGTAGCAAGGATGGTGAGCCAGGAGTGTCAGAGAAACCTTTCACTGTTTCTAGAGCAGGGATGGTATGCCAGGTGTTAAAGACAAGCATTTCTCTGTTTCTTGGGCAGGGATACTAAGCCAGAAGTGTGAGACAAACCTTTCTCTGTTTCTAGAGCAAGTATAATAAGCCAGGAATGGGAGTCAGGCCTTTCTATGTTTCTAGAGTAGGGATGGTAAGCCAGGAGTCAGAGACAAGCCTTTCTCTATTTCTAGCAGGGATGGTAAGCCTGGAGTCAGAGACAAGCCTTTCTCTGTTTCTAGCAGGGATGGTAAGCCAGGAGTGAGATACAATCTTTTCTGTTTCTAGCAGGGATTGTAAGCTATAAGTAAGAGACTAGCCTTTCTCTGTTTCTAGCAAGAGTGGTAAGCCAGGAGTGAGAGACAAGCCTTTCTCTGTTTCTAGAGCATAGATGGTAAGCCAGTAGTGAGAGACAAGCCTTTCCCTTTTTCTAACTGGGATGGTAAGCCAGGAGTAAGAGACAAACATTTGTTTGTTTCTAGCAGGGATGGTATGCCAGGAGTGTGAGACAAGCCTTTCTCTGCTTTTAGAGTAGGGATTGTAAGCCAGGAGTGAGAGGCAATCCTTTCTGTTTCTAGCAGGGATAGTAAGCCAGGAATCAGAGAGAAGCCTTTCTCTGTTTCTAGCAGGGATGGCAAGCCATGAGTGAGAGACAAGCCTTTCTCTGTTTCTAGAGCATAGATGGTACGCCAGTAGTGAGAGATAAACCTTTCTTTTTTTCTAGCAGGGATGGTAAGCCAGGAGAAAGAGACAAACATTTCTCTGTTTCTAGCAGGGATGGTAAGCCAAGAGTCAGAGACAAGCCTTTCTCTGTTTCTAGCAGGAATGGTAAGCCAGGAGTGAGATACAAGTGTTTCTCTGTTTCTAGAGCAGGGATAATAAGGCAGGAATTGGAGACAAGCCTTTCTCTGTTTCTGTAGCAGGGATGGTAAGCCAGGAGTGTTAGACAAGCCTTTCTCTGTTTCTAGAGCAGGGATGGCAAGCCAGGAGTGAGACACAAGCCTTTCTCTCTTTCTAGAGCAGAGATGGTAAGCTAGGAGTGTAAGACCAGCCTTTCTCTATTTCTAGAGTAGGGATGGTAAGCCAGGAGGGTGAGACAACCCTCTCTCTGTTTTTAGAGCAGGGATGGTAAGCGAGGAGTAAGAGACAAGCCTTTCTCTGTTTCTAGAACAGATATGGTAAGCCAGGAGTGTGAGACAAGCCTTTCTCTGTTTCTAAAGCAGGGATGGTAAGCAAGGAGTGAGAGACAATCCTTTCTCTGTTTCTAGAGCAGGGATAGCAAGCCAGGAGTGTGAAACAAGCCTTTCTCTGTTTCTAGAGCAGGGATAATAAGCGAGAAATGACAGACATGCCTTTCTCTGTTTCTGTAGCAAGGGTGGTGAGCCAGGAGTGTCAGACAAACCTTTCACTTTTTCTAGAGCAGGGATGGTATGCCAGGAATTAAAGACAAGCATTTCTCTGTTTCTAGGGCAGGGATACTAAGCCAGGAGTGTGAGACAAACCTTTCTCTGTTTCTAGAGCAAGTATAATAAGCCAGGAATGGGAGTCAGGCCTTTCTATGTTTCTAGAGCAGGGATGGCAAGCCAGGAGTGAGATACAATCTTTTCTGTTTCTAGCAGGGATGGTAAGCCAGAAGTAAGAGACTAGCCTTTCTCTGTTTCTAGCAGGGATAGTAAGCCAGTAGTGAGACACAAGCCTTTCTCTGTTTCTAGCAGGGATAGTAAGCAAGAAGTGAGACAAAAGCCTTTCCCTGTTTCTAGCAGGGATGATAAGCCAGAAGTGAGAGACAAGCCTTTCTCTGTTTCTAGAACAGGGGTGGTAAGCCAGGAGTGTGAGACAAGCCTTTCTCTGTTTCTAAAGCAGGGATGGTAAGCCAGGAGTGAGAGACAAGCCTTTCTCTGTTTCTAGAGCAGGGATGGTAAGCCAGGAGTATGAGACAAGTTTTTCTCTGTTTCTAGAGCAGGTATAGTGAGCTAGGAATGTGAAACAAGCCTTTCTCTGCTTCTAGTGCAGGGGTAATAAGCCAGTAATGGGAGAAATGCCTTTCTCTGCTTCTGTGGCAGTGATTGTGAGCCAGGAGTGTGACGCAATCATTTCTCTGTTTCTAGAGCAGAAATGGTAAGCCAGGAGTCAGACACAAGCCTTTCTCTGTTTCTAGAGCAAGGATAATAAGCCAGGAATGGGAGACAAGTATTTCTCTGTTGTTGTACCAGGGATGGTAAGCCAGGAGTGTGAGACAAGCCTTTCTCTGTTTCTAGAGCAGGGATGGTAAGCCAGGAGTGTGAGACAAGCCTTTCTCTGTTTCTAGAGCAGGAATGGTCAGTCAGGAGTGAGAGACAAGCCTTTCTCTTTTCTAGAGCAGATACAGTAAGCCACTAGTGTGAGACAAGCCTTTCTTTGTTTCTAGAGCAAGGATAGTAAGTCAGGAGTGTGTGACAAGTGTTTCTCTGTTTCTAGAGCAGGGACAGTAAGCTACGAGTGTGAAACAAGTCTTTTTCTGTTTCTAGAGCAGGGACAGTATGCTAGTAGTGTGAGACAAGCCTTTCTCTGTTTCTAGAACAGGGATAGTAAGCCAGGAGTGTGAAACAAGCCTTTCTCTGTTTCTTCAGCAGCGATGGTAAGCCTGGGATGTGAGACAAGCCTTTCTCTGTTTCTAGAGCAGAGATGGTAAGCCAGGAGTCAGAGACAAGCCTTTCTCTGTTTCTAGTGCAGGGATTGTAAGCCTGGAGTGTGAGACAAGCCTTTCTCTGTTTCTTGAGCAGGGATGGTAAGGCATGAGTGTGAGATAAGCCTTTCTCTGTTTCTAAAGCAGGGATAATAAGCCAGGAATGGGAGACAAGCCTTTCTCTGTTTCTGTAGCAGGGATGGTAAGCCTGGGGTGTGAGACAAGCCTTCCTCTGTTTTTAGAGCAGGGATGGTAAGCCATGAGTGTGAGATAAGCCTTTCTCTGTTTCTAGAGAAGGGATGACAAGCCAGGAGTGTGAGAAAAGCGTTTTTCTGTTTCTAGAGCAGGGATAGTAAGCCAGGAGTGAGAGACAAGCCTTTCTCTGTTTGTAGAGCATGAGCAGTAAGCCAGAAGTGTGAGACAAGTCTTTCTCTGTTTCTAGAGGAAGGATAGCAAGCCAGGAGTGTGAAACAAGCCTTTCTCTGTTTCTAGAGCAGGGATAATAAGCCAGGAATGACAGACATGCCTTTATCTGTTTCTGTAGCAAGGATGGTGAGCCAGGAGTGTCAGAGAAACCTTTCACTGTTTCTAGAGCAGGGATGGTATGCCAGGTGTTAAAGACAAGCATTTCTCTGTTTCTTGGGCAGGGATACTAAGCCAGAAGTGTGAGACAAACCTTTCTCTGTTTCTAGAGCAAGTATAATAAGCCAGGAATGGGAGTCAGGCCTTTCTATGTTTCTAGAGTAGGGATGGTAAGCCAGGAGTCAGAGACAAGCCTTTCTCTATTTCTAGCAGGGATGGTAAGCCTGGAGTCAGAGACAAGCCTTTCTCTGTTTCTAGCAGGGATGGTAAGCCAGGAGTGAGATACAATCTTTTCTGTTTCTAGCAGGGATTGTAAGCTATAAGTAAGAGACTAGCCTTTCTCTGTTTCTAGCAGGGATAGTAAGCCAGAAGTGAGACACAAGCCTTTCTCTGTTTCCAGCAGGGATAGTAAGCCAGAAGTGAGACAAAAGCCTTTCCCTGTTTCTAGAACAGGGGTGGTAAGCCAGGAGTCAGAGACAAGCCTTTCTCTGTTTCTGGCAGGGATTTTAAACGAGGAGTGAGAGAAAAGCCTTTCTCTGTATTTAGCAGGGTTAGTAAGCCAGGAGTGAGAGACAAGCTTTTCTTTGTTTCCAGCAGGAAAGTTAGCCAGGAGTGAGAGACAAGCCTTTCTTTGTTTCTAGTAGGGATGGAATACCAGGAGTTAGAGACAAGCCTTTCTTTGTTTCTAGCAGGGATGGTAAGCCAAGATAAGCTTTTCTCTGTTTCTAGAGCATAGATGGTAAGCCAGTAGTGAGAGACAAGCCTTTCTCTGTTTCTTGAGCAGGGATGGTAAGCCAGGAGTGTGAGACAAGCCTTTCTCTGTTTCTTGAGCAGGGATGGTAAGCCAGGAGTGTGAGACAAGCCTTTCTCGGTTTCTAGAGCAGAGATGGTAAGCCAGGAGGGTGAGACAAGCCTTTCTCGGTTTCTAGAGCAGAGATGGTAAGCCAGGAGGGTGAGACAAGCCTTTCTCGGTTTCTAGAGCAGAGATGGTAAGCCAGGAGGGTGAGACAAGCCTTTCTTTGTTTCTAGAGCAGTGATGGTAAGCCACAAGTGTGAGACAAGCCTTTCTCTGTTTCTAAAGCAGGGATGGTAAGCCAGGAGTGAGAGACAAGCCTTTCTCTGTTTCTAGAGTATGGACAGTAAGCCAGGAGTATGAGATAAGTCTTTCTCTGTTTCTAGAGCATGGATAGTAAGCCAGGAGTCAAAGACAAGCCTTTCTCTGTTTCTAGAGCAGGGAGGGTAAGCTAGGAGTCAGAGACAAGCCTTTCTCTGTTTCTAGCAAGGATGGTGTTACAAAATAAAACGATTTCTAATAAGCATAGAGATCTCCAGTGAATATTAGAAAGGTCTGCCCTTCTAGCATCCAGCCTGTTACTGGGTTTTTGGAACAAGTAGTCCATTAGAATTCAGTAAGATTCAGTAGTGCTTCAGGATTGCAACTGGTAGGCTACTTACTAAAGAAATTAAAATTCGTTAAGCTTATTAATAATAAAATTGTCTAGGAGTATATTATTGTTACACTCCAAGTATTGTAACCACTATTTCCTTCTGTTTAGAGAATAACAATTTTGGTCAGAGAGGTTAGGGTAATAATAGTGATCCTCCGGAATGACTAATTTTAATTAAGTATATTCATGATACAACAAAAAGCCAGAAATAATAATATACGAATTATCGTATATAAATTAAGAATGCATGTTTGTTCTATATTGTCCAAAATATATAAGGCTTTCATTACAGATGATTAGGAGGAGATCCTAGATATTACTTTAATGTATAAAGTCTTATTTCCCAATTGGAAGCAGTCAGAATAAAACAGAATATGTCCAGGCCGGATAATAAACCTTGGCCCGTTACCAGAGACGAGCAGGAGTATTCTCGTTGGCTGCTTCTTCTTCATTGCTCGTCCCTCAACCTTGAGCATACAGGCCAAGTGGGTCACGTGACGTGACTCACCAACACTCAGTAGAGTAGTTGAACATAAAGGGGAGGGAAGGGGGGTATAACCATCGAACATCACGGCTAACCATACACCAGCACACCGGGCGGCAGGCATGTTACTATACCATTCGCTGCCTGGATGAGGTAGAGTGCGGTCGTGCTTTGCACCCCTCTACTGTTTTCCCAGACGAGCTACTCAGCCAACAACATGGCGCCAGGTGTGCGCAGGAGAGTGAATACTGTGGGCATTGAGCTCATTAGTTGGGCTTTAACGCCTACGTCAGTTGATGTGTTATTGCCCAAAATTGTAAGAGAGACATACGGCATCAGAGACGAGGATTTGTATGGAGTGGCACTGAACGGTGTGTATAGAATATTCGTGAAGCTGCTAACTGCTCAAGTATACGAGGCGTTGGTGGATCGTTATCAAGATGTCAGCATTAACGTAACACCGGCAGTGAGGGTCAAGTTGACGAATGTTTCACGACATTATTCGTGGGTTAAGCTCCGAAACGTGCCTTTTGAGGCTGATGAAGTGGATATTCGCAATGTTTTCGAACTTATGGAACTGTACATCTAGCCCAACCTGGTAAATGGGTAAAAGGAGCTTACACAGGATATCCTGAGGGTTCTTTCAATCTCAAGATGACGCTAAGGCATCCTATACCCTCGTATGTATATCTCGACCAGTTTAGAACCCAGATAATGGTAGTGTATGCTGGGCAGAGGCGTACATGCCGACTGTGTGGCGAATATGACTATATGGCGGCAGACTGTGGCAAGCGGAATATGGCTCCTGGGCCGGCAAGGGGCGGAGCACCTGCGTATGAGAAACCGATGCCTAAGGAAGAACGGGGGCAAGGAGGAGGGCGTGGTCGCTTGTGGAGTGAAGAGGTGGTGGCTCCTGTGGAATCGGAAGGAGAAGTGGTGGTCCATGAATCACCTGGCCCATCAACAGTACAGTTGTCAAGTGAGGAGGTGCGGGTGGGCGCAGCAGTGCAAGCTATTGAGGAGGAGTTGGAGACGGTGATACAGGCTATGTTACAGTCTACGGAGGTGGAGAGTCACAGCGGGCAGGAACCTGAGATCAGGGCAGAAGGTGTGTGCAGAGGGGGGGGGGAGAGGATCAGGTGGCACCTGTGATGGACAGTGCGAGTGCCATGGAAGAACATGGAGGTGGATTAAGGGTGGTAAAGGTAGAAGTTCATTGTGCTGGCTCTCAGGACTCAGTTATGGAAACTGAGGGAGCTACAAGGAAAAGGGCAGCAATGTCAGATTCGGACGATGTTTTGACGCTGGCGCAAAGGCCAGGGAAAAAGACATGGGGTTATGGTACCCAGAGTGATTCTACGAGAGGGCCACAACAGAAGGGGGGGGGGATGGTTGGGAAGGAGGGTGGAGTGTGTGGCAAAGGCAAAGCCCAGGGGAATGGTCTGAAAGGGAAGAGTCTTGACATGAGGCGGGGAGCGAAACCTTAAACTGGCCTCAGGTGTATAACAATAAATATTAATGGTCTGTGTAATGGTGTTAAACGTGAGTGCTTCAGAATGTTTTTGAATAGGTACAAGGTTGACGTAGTTTTTGTGCAGGAGCACAATTTTAAGCTTGGTCGTGAATTAGTGGTGCCTGGGTATCAGGCTTATGTGTTGCCGTCTGAGCGTTTAAAAGGAGGAGTGGGTGTGTTAATCAGGGAGGTGAGCCCGTTTGTATTGCACAGGAAAGAGGGGGGGAGAGTATTACGTGTGGAAGGATGGTGGATGGGAGAGAGAGTGGCGTTTGTGTGTGTGTATGCCCCAGCAGAAAGTGACGCGAAAGTAAAGATGGATTTTGTGCGGGAGGAGCTTGTGTACTACCTACGCACGTTACCGGCTGTGGCGATTGTGGGGGATTTTTGGAATTGTGTAGTTAAGAGGGCAGACGTGGAACCCAGAGGAGCGGGATATTGTTCCTCAGTCTTGGGGGGCCTGCTTAGAGATCTTCAATTACGTGATGCTTTCGGGGGAGGTTTGTGGGAGGTGGAACATACGTTTATAAGACTGAGATAGGCGGCTCGTTTGGACAGGTTATATTTATCACAGAGGGTTTCGGTAGAGTCTTTTAAAACTATTGAGATGGTGTCTTCCGATCATAGGGCGGTATTAGTGGAGGTGGGGTGGGATGCTTTGGCTCAGTCAGGGAAGTTACTGGAAACTGAACACAATGGTTTTGGGGGATAGGGAGGGAGTGGAAGGTTTTGCAGTATTTTGGGCACAGCTCTGTGCAGACAGAAGGACTGAGGAGGATGTGGTAGGATGGCGGGATAGTGTGGCTAAGGTAAGAATACGTCAATTTTATGTGAGGGAGGGCAAACGCATTAATCAATTGCAGTATGGTTTGTCAAATTATTTAGAATCTAGATTACGGGATTGTTACGAGGGGGGGGGGCGGTGGCTGGGGTGTACCCAGTGGAGGATATACACATGTTGAAGGAAAGGATAAGGGATTTACAAGAAGAACGGTTTGCGGTGGTACGGGTACAGGCGGGGTCGGACGAAGTACTCAGGGGCGACAAGCCATCGGCTTGTGTGCTGCGAGGACAGAAGTTACGACAGCGAACGACTACAATACCGGGATTGCAAGTCATTTCTTCGGTGGGGGGTTTTAGAGAGGGTCAGGTATTAAGGGAAACCACGGGGATGAGTACATATGCAGATAGATGGTTTGAGGAATACGGGAAAAGTAGTGGGGTGGATGGAGAGGTTCTTGGGCAGGTATGTGAGTATGTGCCGTGCAAACTAGGGAGGAGTGATCGGGAGGCACTGGGTGGGGTCATTGAGGAGGAGGAAATATGGAGAGCCCTTATGGACATGAGGAAGGGAAAGGCACCCGGGATTGATGGTTTACCATGCGAATTTTATGTACAGCACTGGGGTCTGCTTAGGGGTTTCCTAGTAGGGTTAATGAATGCCATGAAAGAAGGAGGTAAGATGGGAGAATCGCAGGCAACGGCGGTGGTGGTGTTGGTCCTGAAGGGTAAACAGCAGAGTACCCTTCGGGATTACCGAGCCATTTCGTTGCTTTGTGCTGATTATAAATTGTTCGCGAAAATTCTTGGGAATCGGCTTAAATGTGTTGTGGGGAGGGTCGTGTTTGCATCTCAGTTTGGGTTACCTGGTAGGTCGATGGGCGAGGGCCACGGGATCGTAAAGGGGTTCCTGGAGGACATGGGAAGGGGCAGAGGGGCGTTGGTGGTGTTGGATTAGCAAGGGGCTTATGACAGGGTGGAAAGAAAGGCTTTGAGGGATATTCTCCTATGACAGGGGTTTGGAGAAGAAATAGTGGAGTGGGTGGGTACGTTGTACTCAAACGCGAAGGTACGGGTGCAAATCAATGGGTGTGTGGGGGAGGGAGTCAACATGGAGCGGGGTCTTCGGCAGGGATGTCCATTATCACAACTATTGTTTGCATGTGTTCAGGATCCCTTTTATAGGATGTTGGAGGATCGTCTAAGGACAGTGAGGGGGGAGGGTGAGCAGAAGCCTTGGCCTGGTTTGGTGGGCTATGTTGATGATACAACTATTTTGGTGAGTGAGGAGACGAGGTTAGGACTTTTGGGGGAAGTTGTACGCAATTTTGGGAGAGCGACTGGGATGAAGGTGAATTTGGAGAAGTCAATGATAATGGGGCTGGGAGAGTGGGCAGGGAGATTAGAATGGGGATGCGATGTTGTGCACCGGCAGACCGGGAGTCTGAAAATCTGCGGTGTTATATATGAGGCTGACCTGAGTGCTGCCAGGGTTAACAATTCGAATAGGATGGTGGAACAGGTGCAGCATCGTTTGGGTATGCTGCGACCTCACCATTTAACCCTTAGGCAACGTGCAATTGTCATCAATGTATTACTATACAGTAAAGTCTGGTTTGTTTCGGCTGTGATGCCGTTAACAGGAACGGCGATCACGAGTATTCTTAGAATGGTGTTTAAATTTTTGTGGGGTTCAGGGTGCAACTGGTTGCGAAGGGAGGTAGTGACATTGCCGGTATGTAGGGGAGGGTTGGGTTTGTTGGACTTGAGAAAGCGTGTGAAATGTGTGTTTATTAAGAGGGAAGTGATGAATGCAGGTGGATGGAGGGGAATTCAGCTAGATAAGGTACATGCACACCTGAGGAAATGGTATGGAGGGGCGGAAATGAAGGAATGTGAAACAGTGTTACCTGCCTTAGTGTTAGCCAGGGAACCGGGAAAAGTAAAGGTGGGAACTTTGTGTAAATTGTTAGAGGGACATGTAGTGGCGCCAGTTGAAGGGATCTACCCCATGTATGTTTGGGACGTAATATGGCGAAGATTTAGTAAATTAAGGATACGACCTAGGACGCGTGAGGTTATGTATCGTTTCCTGCATGGGATCATGGGATTTTGCCAACGGGAGCGATGCTCAGAGATAGGAGGGTTATCGAGGGTGGGGTGTGTGGCAGATGCAGTGGGGAAGACAATGCATATCATGTTGTCTATTTTTGTGAAGGTTTGGAGTGCATCAGGGTATGGATGAGTAAGGTAGTGGTGAGAGTGGGGGGGTCAAGGTGTGTCGGTATTGCGAGCGTTGAGTCTTGATATGAGTGGTGTGGATGAGGGTGTGGTAAGGGGTTTAGCATATGTAATCGTGGACTACATATATGTTTTGTGGGGTATGAGAGGGAAGGAGGGTAGGGATGTGCTGAGAAGGACTTTGGCGGCGACGTTTTATCGAACTTTGTGTCGCAATAGAGACATTTTTGGAAAAAGGTGGGATGAGTTTTTTCTGAGGGCTATAGGGGACTAACAACAGGGAATTTATTGGTGTTATAAGGGGCCTTAACTGCCGGGGTGAGTAGGTTGGTAAAAGGGGGGGGGTTCAGGGGTATTCAACGGGTTCACCTCTTTGGGTGTGCAGTGATGGGTGATTGGGTGTGATTGGGTGTGATTGGGTGTCATTGGAGGTACTCATATGGGACTAGATGAGAGGTTGTGAAAGATTAGTTTTGCTTAGTTCCCTTGATGGGGAAGGTGGAAATAGCAGTTTAAATATATCACATTTATTAATATATAACCTATAAATTATATAACATGTATATTGTTTGGTAGCGTATTATATTCCGCTTGTACTGCTCTTGCAATTGAATTTTAACATTTCATGAGAATGTATTCCTTTCACTATGGTTCCTTGAAGCACTGAGTTATTTTTTTTTTTGCCATTTTGTAACGTGTTCCTGCAACAGTTTGCAGTATTACCTATTATGTAAACGTGTGGATGAGGATTAGTTCTCTAAATTAATATTTTTGTATATATTTGTATGTAATATTAGATAGGCGCGTGCTAGAAGGCACAGTGATAGTGTAGTCTTGTGGAATGTGTGTTACGTTTTGGTAAGTTTGTATGTGGTGTGTTAGATGTTATAAGGAGTTTAGTGTTGTTAACTTACTAAAATCATGATAGACCATTTGGATAATACTTTTTCATGTTGTAGTCTTGGGTTCTTTAACATATTTACATAGCCTAGTATTGTACCACTATGTAGCATGTGGTGTATTATCTTGCATTTTGAGTGTGAACTTCACGTTACGTAATATTGTTTTGAAAGTTTGTATTTCATGATTTTCAACATTAATAATTGATATTATATTTGTGGTGTATATTACGGTGTATGTGTATAGGAATGTAATGTTTCATATTTGTTTTAGTTGTAAATTTATGTTTTTGTGTCTTGTTGTTCATGCACTACCAACTCTTGGTGAATACTCATTAATGTTTTGATGAGGTCAGAGTATGACCATTAATTAGGATAATTAATGTATGTTATTTAGAACGGGGACTGTACATATGTTAAGGGGGGAGACGTGTCAGCTGTGTTTCTGCTCTGGCAATAATAATTATTGTAAAAGGAGGGTTTGTAGGATGCATTGTGGGTTATGTATATGGTTGTAATATGGCCATTATCTATGGTGTTTATTTTCTGTACCGGGATTGTGTACTAGAGGTTTTGTAATGTCTATTATGGTTTTTAATTTTATACTCTTATACATTATTGTAATTCTTCTATGTTTTAAATAAAAATAATAAAAAAAAAATTAAACTTATCATGGCCATGTTACATAAATTATAATAAATGTTAATAAGAATTAGCCTTAATAATACAAGGACATTTATTTCCAATTTAGCTATTAAAGGAAATAACCGCAATGTAATATTAAAGAAAGGTTAACCATAGGGGCATGACAATTATCAAATTAAATTAATGTAATCAAAATAATAATAATCACTTCTCTCGTGTACAGTAATATTGTGCTGAAGGCACATGCCACATTTATATGTCTTAAGTACCGTCTGGTACATTAACATTTAATAATACATATATATACAAATAAGTTTGTGTGTATGTGTGTAAGTGCTCTAAGTAGTTCGCTATGTCTCACGACTCGACTAGACTTAAACTAGTGACTGACAAGGTCCTCACATCAACTAACTTCTTGACCAACCTGGCAATCAGAACAGCTTGCTTGAACAATAAAACGACTGATAAGCCGAACAACAATATAACAAGCAACTGCGACACAGAATCAGGAACAAGGAGATAATATAATGACACTAAGTAGGGACCTTCTGCAGATCCTCCACAAAAGTCACAAAACTCCTATACAACTGAATGTAAATTTGGCGTAAGAAAATCCCCGACTGTGACAGTACACAGATACCAGTACAAGTTAGGTCAGAAGCTACAGCTCAGGACCTGGGTTGCTCAGAGTGTCTATGCGACACACAACCTCAGTACAACGTCAAAAATCACTAAGTCTAGGCAATGTTCTGTGACCAGAGTTCCACAGAACCAACAACAAGAAAGCGACAGAGACGATCTCCCAACAAGGGCCCACAAGAGATAGGAGTGTTGACCGTCTTGGCAAGAGAACGTCCAACCGACAAGAGAGTCCAGCCCAGACTCACTACTCCAGGCGAGGTGTCAACACCCCCCTCGATCACGTGATTGCTCCGTGGACAGTTGCTGCCCAGCAACACCGAGAAGCCGGCAGGGAAACGAGCAACGAGCGATAATTACAGTAGTTAGACAATCAAGACTTGAACTATGAGCACTGAATAATATATAAATGTTACATCCTACCTAATAAAATAACTAAGCCAAATAATAATACAAAGCAATATATTTACGATTTAGCTATTATCGCAAATATAAGCAATATAAATTATATGAAAAGGTAATATACATTATATATATTGTGACCCATTCAGGGGTCACAACAGATGGTAAGCCAGGAGTGACAGACAAGCCTTTCTCTGATTCTAGCAGGGATCCTAAGCCAGGAGTGAGAGACAAGCCTTTCTCTGTTTCTAGCAGGGATGGTAAGCCAGGAGGGAGAGATAAGCCTTTCTCTGTTTCTAGCAGGGATGGTAAGCCAGGAGGGAGAGATAAGCCTTTCTCTGTTTCTAGAGCATAAATGGTAAGCCAGTAGTGAGACGCAAGCCTTTCTCTGTTTCTTGAGCAAAGGTGGTAAGCCAGGAGTGTGAGACAAGCCTTTCTCTGTTTCTTGAGCAGGGATGGTAAGCCAGGAGTGTGAGACAAGCCTTTCTCGGTTTCTAGCAGGGATGGTAAGCCAGGAGTGAGAGACAAGCCTTTCTCTGTTTCTTGAGCAGGGATCGTAAGCCAGGAGTGTGAGACAAGCCTTTCTCTGTTTCTAGCAGGGATGGTAAGCCAGGAGTGAGAGACAAGCCTTTCTCTGTTTCTAGCAGGGATGGTAAGCCAGGAGTCAGAGACAAGCCTTTCTTTGTTTTTAGAGCAGGGATGGTGTGCCAGGAGTGAGAAACAAGCCTTTCTCTGTTTTTAGAGCAGGGATGGTAAGCCAGGAGGGTGAGATAAGCCTTTCTCTGTTTCTACAGCAGGGATGGTAAGCCAGGAGTGAGAGACAAGCCTTTCTCTGTTTCTATAGCAGGGACAGTAAGCCAGGAGTGTGAGACAAGTCTTTCTCTGTTTCTAGAGCAGGGATAGTAAGCCAGGAGTGTGAAACAAGCCTTTCTCTGTTTCTAGAGCACGGACAGAAAGCCAGGAGTCAGAGTCAAGCCTTTCTCTGTTTCTAGAACAGGAATGGTAAGCCAGGAGTCAGAGACAAGCCTTTCTCTGTTTTTAGCAGGGATAGTAAGCCAGGAGTGACAGACAAGCCTTTCTCTTATTCTAGCAGGGATCGTAAGCCAGGAGTGAGAGACAAGCCTTTCTCTGTTTCTAGCAGGGATGGTAAGCCAGGAGTGAGAGACAAGCCTTTCCCTGTTTCTAGCAGGGATGGTAAGCCAGGAGTCAGAGACAAGCGTTTCTCTGTTTTTAGAGCAGGGATGGTGTGCCAGGAGTGAGAAACAAACCTTTCTCTGTTTTTAGAGCAGGGATGGTAAGCCAGGAGCCAGAGACAAGTCTTTCTCTGCTTCTAGCAGGGATGGTAAGCCAGAAGTCAGAGACAAACCTTTCTCTGTTTCTAGCAGGGATGTTAAGACAGGAGTGTGAAACAAGCCTTTCTCTGTTTCTGGCAGGGATGGTAAGCCAAGAGTGAGAGTCAAGCCTTTCTCTGTATTTGGCAGGGATGGTAAGCCAGGAGTGTGAGACAAGCCTTTCTCTGTTTCTAGCAGGGTTGGTAACCCAGAAGTGAGAGACAAGTCTTTCTTTGTTTCTACTAGGGATGGTAAGCCAGGAGTGAGAGACAAGCCTGCCTCAGCATCCACAGCAGTGGCTGTTGTAGGAAGCGTCTCACTGTTATAAACCGAAAATCATACTTGTGTTTAGCAGTCTAGGGATGTGGTAAAACAAGATGTTGAAAATGCTCCTTTGTTTTAAATAAATAACCTACTACGTTCTGAATGTAGTGCAATAATGACAATTTATAAAGTAACTGAAGTAATGCCTGAATACAAGTCAATCAAGCTGTGTGTTTAATGTTTGTTACTCACCCCGTAATGGAAAATCATTTTAAGCTCATCTCGAGACAAAATAAAAAAAGGTACATCATACAACATTATTAAGACTATTCACAAGAATCAAGGTGTGCAACTCTCTAGCACAGGGTTCTCAACCAGGGGGGGGGGGAATTTCCCTCTGAGGGAATTTCCCCCTGGGGCATTTTAGGGTGTTTCTGGGTGAATTGGTACCGCTATTCGACAAAGTGTGATGTCCTGTATGTCACCGGTCAACAACCAAAATGCTTCAGAGATCAGAGTAACAATTTCCAACTAATTTTAGGTCACTGACAATGAATATCATGGTTAAAATTGTTTGTTAGCTCTATTTTTCAATATACATATACGTATCACAACAGTTTCCAACAGTTTTGCGGCAGTGTGTTTCTTACCACAATCACAGTCTCACTGACCTTCATTATTGTTCCAGCAGTCATAGAAGGTGGTTGTCATGTCCAAGTTTATGTTTTGAGTTGAAAGGCAGGTGATTTTCTTAGCCAAACACTTTTTAAACTTATAGTAAATATTCACTGAGCAAGCTGTTTATATGGCTGTGAGGCATATTATATTAATTTTATTTTCCTACTGAATGATGTAAATACTTCTGCTTAACTGTCATGCTCTGTATTATAATGATAAATTAATGAATAAATTTTCTGTTTATCTTCTAACTGTCTGTTGCTTTCCTCTTTCAGATGCCTCGTATTTGTGTGAATATGGCAGACAACTTCTGCTACATTTGTGGTGAGGTGACCTTTGCATCACAGAAACATCGTATAACTGCTATGGTTAGAAAGGTATATCACCTATATTTTGGATGCAAGATTGGTGATCAGGTTAAGAACTGGGCTCCACACATGAAAAACTTTGTAAAAGATATGGAACATCAAATATTTAACATCAAAATTCCCCTCACTGAGCGACGCTAAGATAAGAGAGGGAGTCTTCAATGGTCCTCAGATTCGAGAGCTTCTTAAAGACGGTGACTTTGAATCAGACCTTCATGGGGAGGAGAAAGCTGCTTGGGAAGCATTCCAGTTAGTGGCGAAGGGATCTCTCGGAAACAGAAGGGAAGGCAACTATGAAGACTTTGTGGAAAACCTCGCCAACACTTCAAGAACATGTGATGTAACATGTCACTTAAAATTCACTTTTTGGACTCACATTTAGGCTTTTTTTTTTCCAGCGAACTGTGGGGCAGTTTGTGACGAACATGGTGAAAAGTTTCACCAAGATATTTCAATCATGGATAAGATAAGATAAAAATTCGTTCGGATTTTTAACCCCGGAGGGTTAGTCTCCCAGGATAACCCAAGAAAGTCAGTGCGCCATCGAGGGCTGTCCGACTTATTTCCATTGTGGTCCTCAATCTTGTCTCCCAGGATACGACCCACACCAGTCGACTAACACCCAGGTACCTATTTGTTGCTAGGTGAACATGACAACAGGTGTAAGAAAACGCGTCGAAATGTTTCTATCCCGCCGGGAATCGAACCCAGGCTCTCCGTGTATGCAGCGAGAGCTTCGTCTGCCAGGCCACGGGGTCACCAAAAATGGTACCAGGGCAAATGTGGGACAAAAATGCTTGCAGACTATTGCTAGACATTGGCAAGAGATGATTCTTCAACCCATTATAAGCGCCAAGCAGAAAGGCAGAAAGTAGGTACGGATTAGAGTTTAAAATATAATGACACATATTGTACGTTACAATAAAATAATCAAATATTACATGTCTCATATATTTAAACCCATAACCAATAAACATTTTTCAAGGTGATATTTGGATTCAAGACACGAAAATACGTAATAATTAACTAACCTCATTTAAGAAGCATACAACTTTTCAAAAATTGTTGACCAGTGATTTATAATCTGTAGAATTGTAGTTTGTTGTTAATTTAATTTGTGACATCCAGTAAAGTATATTGAATGTTGCAGATTAAATTTAAAATATAGATAAATATTTTACTTTTTATCTGACTTGTTCTTGCTTTTTTTATTCAAAGAATTTGGAGCCGAACATGTCAAAATAAAGGGTACGATGATTCAAATATTCAAAATGGTTTCACATACATCATCATCAATGGAGAAGAAAAATCTCAATGTGTTTTTTGTAGCAAAGCTTTGTTAAATGATTTTACGAAACCAACAAAGTTAAGTTCAACGTTCGCTGGACTACGTGAGGATGAAGTTGGATTCAACAGGATGTTCCAACACATAAACCAAAAGATTATTGAAGCTTCTTATGTGGCAGCACTGGAGATAACAAAGCAGAAAAATCACACTACAGTTGGGAACACTTTGTGTTTGGAAGTGTACTGGAGAAAAAACTTGCAGCAGTTTCACTATCAAACAGTACTGCTCAAAGGAGGATCACCGACGTGGCCATTCAGATAAAGGGTCAACTTATACAGGCGATCAAGTCTGCAACATTTGGCTTATTTTCAATTCATCTTGACGAATCAATTGATGTGGCAGCGTGTTCAGAGTTGCTGGTGTTTGCAAGAGATGTTCACTCAGGTTCATTTCAAAAGGAGTTTCTCTGTTGTTCTCCTCTTGAAACAACTGCCAAGACCTCAGATATTTTGGAAAAGGTTTCATGTTTCTTTGAATCAGAAAATCTTTTGTGGGATAATGTGTGTGGTACTGTATAAATGGAGCACCAGCTATGATGGGGACAAAATCTGGATTGAAAAAACGAGCTCCAAAAATGAAAGGTATTCATTGTGCAATCCATCATCAGGCACTGCCCTCAAAAATACTTCCAGCTCCACTAGGGAAGTTTTTCTATCAAACAGTTCAGTTTGTGAATTTTGTCAAAGGAGAAGCTCTCAACTCACGACTTTTCAAGTAGTTATGTAATGACATGGATGCTGGCCATCATTTGCTTCATTTCGATGGCTTTCAAAAGGAAATGGAACTGAGCGAGTATTTGGGCTTAGAGAAGTGCTCAAATTATTTTTTGAAGTTCAGGGTAAGATGGAATTTTTTGCCTCGCTGGATGATGAGGAATGGATCATGCGTCTGGCCTATTTGGTTGACATTTTTTAGCAGCTGAATAAGCCGAATCTTCAGATACAAGGAATACAAACAATATAAAATTCCTGAATTCCTCCAAGATTTTATGAGCAAGCTGGAAAATTGGAACAGGAAAGTGAAGATCAAAAATGTTTCAATATTTGAGAAACTGTCATCAATTCTTGTTGCTGGGGGTGAAGACAAGTGCTTCCAGAATTTGCAAAAAAAAAAAATGCAGCATTTGACGGACTGGAAAATTATTACAGCCGCTGTTTTCTTGACCTCAGTGATGAGGAATTGGATTTAGTGCGAAATCCATTTAAATTGTCAGTTAAAAAAGTTTTTGATGATTGTCAAGATGAATTTCTGAAACAGAAGAATGATTCAAGAGCAAGACGCAGAATTTTGGCCCCTGATGCGCGATTCTTATCCAAAATGGAAGAAAGAGCTATCCATGTACTGCTTCCATTTGTTTCAATATATCTTCGTGACTCAGGCTTTTCAACTCCTGCAAATGAAAACGAAGCAGATTGGAGGTGTAAAATGAGCTGCTTTGTGACCTTTCCAGCGCTGCTCCGCGCATCCATCGACTGACGAAGAAAAAACAGTCGCAGGTTTTTCGTTGACTGTTATGTTCATCACAATAATATAAATTACGACACCCTGACATTCTAATGAACTTTTTGTTTACCGAAGTATTCTTCAGTAACTTTAGTCTGTTAAGTAATTAGTTATGAATATATAAAAACAAGTTTTAAAATGCATCAACATTTTCTATTGGTATTATATTTGTAAAACTCCACTATCAAAAAATCCAAGTAAATATTTTTGTACATGTACTAATATAGAATAAAAAAAAAATTAATATTATATGCATATTATTGGAATGAACCTTTTGAAAAGGGTGACTGTGGCAAAACAGGTTGAGAATCACAGCTCTACCACATGATCCACATATTGTATGTAAGCTTATTTAGGTACAGGTCTACATAAGTGCAATTATCATAGTAACATAAATATGGGCAAATTACCTAGGAGAGCCACAAAAAATCCACAAAATATAGTGAGTAGACACCAACAAAGTATACAACAAACACTAACATAGGCCGAGTACACAAAGTTGGTCAAATAATGAGCAAATAACTTCAATGTTAAGTATTAAGCCTCTTCCTGTGTCCACAACAGCCAACCTCAGACGTGAAGTTCATACAAGTCAATGTATAGACTGTGTGTGTGTGTGTGTGTGTGTGTGTGTGTGTGTGTGTGTGTGTGTGTGTGTGTGTTTGTTTGTAGTTTTCTTTTCAGTTACAAACATTCTCTCCATTCTCCTATCTACGTAGTTTTAGTGCATGAGGAGAGAAAAGAGACAGAGGGAGTATGGGACAGAAAAGACCGAGGAAGGAAGGGAAGGACAGACTAGACAGGGAGAGGACGAAGGTGGACGAACCCAAAGCCTCTAGGATAATGTTAACTTTACATCTCTATATTCTGTGCAGATCCTTCTCTTTCACTTCCTTTCTCCCTCCCACCCTCCATTCCTAACACCCTCCCTCCCACCGTCCCTTCCTTCCTAACACCCTCCCTCCCTCCCTCCCTCCCTCCCTCCCTCCCTCCCTCCCTCCGTCCATCTTCTCTCCCTCTCTCCCTCTCTCCCTCAGGGCAATATCAACACACACGACCTGTCAATGAGATGGAGGAATCAATGTCTACCATAAAACTTTCAACACAACGATAGTAACCAGAGAAAGAGGCTCCATTTGTCTATGCTGCTGGTGGTGTCAGCCTGCCACTGCTGCCGTGATAGTGGTGTCAGCCTGCCACTGCTGCCGTGATAGTGGTGTCAGCCTGCCACTGCTGCCGTGCTAGTGGTGTCAGCCTGCCACTGCTGCCGTGGTAGTGGTGTCAGCCTGCCACTGCTGCAGTGCTAGTGGTGTCAGCCTGCCACTGCTGCCGTGATAGTGGTGTCAGCCTGCCACTGCTGCCGTGATAGTGGTGTCAGTCTGCCACTGCTGCAGTGCTAGTGGTGTCAGCCTGCCACTGCTGCCGTGATAGTGGGGTCAGCCTGCCACTGCTGCCGTGATAGTGGTGTCAGCCTGCCACTGCTGCCGTGATAGTGGTGTCAGCCTGCCACTGCTGCCGTGATAGTGGTGTCAGCCTGCCACTGCTGCCGTGATAGTGGTGTCAGCCTGCCACTGCTGCCGTGATAGTGGCGTTAGTCTGCCACTGCTGCCATGCTAGTGGTGTCAGCCTGCCACTGTTGCCGTGCTAGTGGTGCTAATCTGTCACTGCTGCCGTGCTAGTGATGTTAGTCTGCCACTGCTGCAGTGCTAGTGGTGTCAGCCTGCCACTGCTGCCGTGCTAGTGGTGTCAGTCTGCCACTGCTGCAGTGCAAGTGGTGTCAGCCTGCCACTGCTGCAGTGCTAGTGGTGTTAGTCTGCCACTGCTGCAATGCTAGTTGTGTCAGCCTGCCACTGCTGCCGTGCTAGTGGTGTCAGTCTGCCACTGCTGCTGTGCTAGTGGCGTCAGCCTGCCACTGCTGCCGTGCTAGTGGTGTTATTCTGCCACTGCTGCCTTGCTAGTGGTGTTAGTCTGCCACTGCTGCCGTGCTAGTGGTGTTAGTCTGCCACTGTTGCCTTGCTAGTTGTGTTAGTCTGCCACTGCTGCCGTGCTAGTGGTGTTAGCCTGTCACTGATGCCGTGCTAGTGGTGTTAGTCAGCCACTGCTGCAGTGCTAGTGGTGTCAGCCTGCCACTGCTGCCGTGCTAGTGGTGTCAGTCTGCCACTGCTGCAGTGATAGTGGTGTCAGCCTGCCTCTGCTGCAGTGCTAGTGGTGTTACTGTGTAACTGCTGCAGTGCTAGTGGTGTCAGACTGCCACTGCTGTCGTGCTAGTGGTGTCAGGATGCTACTGCTGCCGTGCTAGTGGTGTCAGCCTGCCACTGCTGCCGTGTTAGTTGTGTCAACCTGCCACTGCTGCCGTGTTAGTGGTGTTCGTCCCACTGCTGCCGTGTTAATTGTGTCAACCTGCCACTGCTGCCGTGTTAATTGTGTCAACCTGCCACTGCTGCCGTGTTAGTGGTGTTAGTCTGCCACTGCTGCAGTGCGAGTGGTGTTAGCCACTGCTGCAGTGCTAGTGGTGTCACCCTGCTACTGCTGCCGTGCTAGTGGTGCCAGCCTGCCACTGCTGCCGTGCTAGTGGTGTCAGCCTACCACTGCTGCAGTGCTAGTGGTGCCAGCCTGCCACTGCTGCCGTGCTAGTGGTGTCAGCCTGCCACTGCTGCCGTGCTAGTGATGTCAGCCTGCCACTGCTGCCGTGCTAGTGAAGTCAGCCTGCCACTGCTGCCGTGTCAGTGGTATCAGTCTGCCACTGCCACTCACACTCAGAATATTATAGGTAATGAAAATTAAAAATAAGAAGAAACGATGTAGGAGAAAGAGAGAGAGAAAAAAAAGAGAAGAGTTGGGAACGTAGAAAAGGTCAGCAGTGGAAGGTCATGGGACAGACTCTTTCCCCTATTCCTGGAAGCCAGAGATCAAGAGAGCAAAGCTGCAGATTTTGCAAGGGTGAGGGTGAGGCAGCTGAACCAACCGTGTTCCATCATCCCAGCCCCTCACACTATCCTCTGCAGCAAACCTTCGTGCCAGCCCCTCACACTATCCTCTATAGCAAACCTTCGTCCCTGCCCCTCACACTATCCTCTATAGCAAACCTTCGTCCCTGCCCCTCACACTATCCTCTGTAGCAAACCTTCGTGCCAGCCCCTCACACTATCCTCTGTAGCAAACCTTCGTGCCAGCCCCTCACACTATCCTCTATAGCAAACCTTCGTCCCTGCCCCTCACACTATCCTCTGCAGCAAACCTTCGTGCCAGCCCCTCACACTATCCACTATAGCAAACCTTCGTCCCTGCCCCTCACACTATCCTCTATAGCAAACCTTCGTCCCTGCCCCTCACACTATCCTCTATAGCAAACCTTCGTCCCTGCCCCTCACACTATCCTCTGTAGCAAACCTTCGTGCCAGCCCCTCACACTATCCTCTGCAGCAAACCTTCGTCCCAGCCCCTCACACTATCCTCTGTAGCAAACCTTCGTCCCAGCCCCTCACACTATCCTCTGTAGCAAACCTTCGTCCCAGCCCCTCACACTATCCTCTGTAGCAAACCTTCGTCCCAGCCCCTCACACTATCCTCTGCAGCAAACCTTCGTCCCAGCCCCTCACACTATCCTCTGTAGCAAACCTTCGTCCCAGCCCCTCACACTATCCTCTGTAGCAAACCTTCGTCCCAGCCCCTCACACTATCCTCTGCAGCAAACCTTCGTCCCAGCCCCTCACACTATCCTCTGTAGCAAACCTTCGTCCCAGCCCCTCACACTATCCTCTGTAGCAAACCTTCGTCCCTGCCCCTCACACTATCCTCTGTAGCAAACCTTCGTCCCTGCCCCTCACACTATCCTCTGTAGCAAACCTTTGTCCCAGCCCCTCACACTATCCTCTGTATCAAACCTTCGTGCTAGCCCTCACACTATCCTCTGTAGCAAACCTTCGTCCCAGCCCCTCACACTATCCTCTGTAGCAAACCTTCGTCCCAGCCCCTCACACTATCCTCTGTAGCAAACCTTTGTCCCAGCCCCTCACACTATCCTCTGCAGCAAACCTTCGTCCCAGCCCCTCACACTATCCTCTGTAGCAAACCTTCGTCCCAGCCCTCACACTATCCTCTGTAGCAAACCTTCGTCCCAGCCCCTCACACTATCCTCTGTAGCAAACCTTCCTCCCAGCCCCTCACACTATCCTCTGTAGCAAACCTTCCTCCCAGCCCCTCACACTATCCTCTGTAGCAAACCTTCCTCCCAGCCCCTCACACTATCCTCTGTAGCAAACCTTCGTCCCAGCCCCTCACACTATCCTCTGTAGCAAACCTTCCTCCCAGCCCCTCACACTATCCTCTGTAGCAAACCTTCGTCCCTGCCCCTCACACTATCCTCTGTAGCAAACCTTCGTCCCTGCCCCTCACACTATCCTCTGCAGCAAACCTTCGTCCCAGCCCCTCACACTATCCTCTGTAGCAAACCTTCGTCCCAGCCCTCACACTATCCTCTGTAGCAAACCTTCGTCCCAGCCCCTCACACTATCCTCTGTAGCAAACCTTCCTCCCAGCCCCTCACACTATCCTCTGTAGCAAACCTTCCTCCCAGCCCCTCACACTATCCTCTGTAGCAAACCTTCCTCCCAGCCCCTCACACTATCCTCTGTAGCAAACCTTCCTCCCAGCCCCTCACACTATCCTCTGTAGCAAACCTTCGTCCCTGCCCCTCACACTATCCTCTGTAGCAAACCTTCGTCCCTGCCCCTCACACTATCCTCTGCAGCAAACCTTCGTGCTAGCCCCTCACACTATCCTCTGCAGCAAACCTTCGTGCTAGCCCTCACACTATCCTCTGTATCAAACCTTCGTGCTAGCCCCTCACACTATCCTCTGCAGCAAACCTTCGTGCTAGCCCCTCACACTATCCTCTGTATCAAACCTTCCTCCCAGCCCCTCACACTATCCTCTTTAGCAAACCTTCGTCCCAGCCCCTCACACTATCCTCTGTAGCAAACCTTCGTCCCTGCCCCTCACACTATCCTCTGTAGCAAACCTTCGTTCCAGCCCCTCACACTATCCTCTGCAGCAAACCTTCGTCCCTGCCCCTCACACTATCCTCTGTAGCAAACCTTCGTCCCTGCCCCTCACACTATCCTCTGTAGCAAACCTTCGTCCCAGCCCCTCACACTATCCTCTGTAGCAAACCTTCCTCCCAGCCCCTCACACTATCCTCTGCAGCAAACCTTCGTCCCAGCCCCTCACACTATCCTCTGTAGCAAACCTTCGTCCCAGCCCCTCACACTATCCTCTGTAGCAAACCTTCGTCCCTGCCCCTCACACTATCCTCTGTAGCAAACCTTTGTCCCAGCCCCTCACACTATCCTCTGTAGCAAACCTTCGTCCCAGCCCTCACACTATCCTCTGTAGCAAACCTTCGTCCCAGCCCCTCACACTATCCTCTGTAGCAAACCTTCGTCCCAGCCCTCACACTATCCTCTGTAGCAAACCTTCCTCCCAGCCCCTCACACTATCCTCTGTAGCAAACCTTTGTCCCAGCCCCTCACACTATCCTCTGTAGCAAACCTTTGTCCCAGCCCCTCACACTATCCTCTGCAGCAAACCTTCGTCCCAGCCCCTCACACTATCCTCTGTAGCAAACCTTCGTCCCAGCCCTCACACTATCCTCTGTAGCAAACCTTCCTCCCAGCCCCTCACACTATCCTCTGTAGCAAACATTCCTCCCAGCCCCTCACACTATCCTCTGTAGCAAACCTTCCTCCCAGCCCCTCACACTATCCTCTGTAGCAAACCTTCCTCCCAGCCCCTCACACTATCCTCTGTAGCAAACCTTCGTCCCAGCCCCTCACACTATCCTCTGTAGCAAACCTTCCTCCCAGCCCCTCACACTATCCTCTGTAGCAAACCTTCCTCCCAGCCCCTCACACTATCCTCTGTAGCAAACCTTCGTCCCAGCCCCTCACACTATCCTCTGTAGCAAACCTTCCTCCCAGCCCCTCACACTATCCTCTGTAGCAAACCTTTGTCCCAGCCCCTCACACTATCCTCTGTAGCAAACCTTTGTCCCAGCCCCTCACACTATCCTCTGTAGCAAACCTTCCTCCCAGCCCCTCACACTATCCTCTGTAGCAAACCTTCGTCCCAGCCCCTCACACTATCCTCTGTAGCAAACCTTCCTCCCAGCCCCTCACACTATCCTCTGTAGCAAACCTTTGTCCCAGCCCCTCACACTATCCTCTGTAGCAAACCTTTGTCCCAGCCCCTCACACTATCCTCTGTAGCAAACCTTCGTCCCAGCCATTCACACTATCCTCTGTAGCAAACCTTCGTCCCTGCCCCTCACACTATCCTCTGTAGCAAACCTTCGTCCCAGCCCCTCACACTATCCTCTGTAGCAAACCTTCGTCCCAGCCCCTCACACTATCCTTTGTAGCAAACCTTCGTCCCAGCCCCTCACACTATCCTCTGCAGCAAACCTTCGTCCCAGCCCCTCACACTATCCTCTGTAGCAAACCTTTGTCCCAGCCCCTCACACTATCCTCTGTAGCAAACCTTCGTCCCTTCCCCTCACACTATCCTCTGTAGCAAACCTTCGTCCCTGCCCCTCACACTATCCTCTGTAGCAAACCTTTGTCCCAGCCCCTCACACTATCCTCTGTAGCAAACCTTCCTCCCAGCCCCTCACACTATCCTCTGTAGCAAACCTTCCTCCCAGCCCCTCACACTATCCTCTGTAGCAAACCTTCCTCCCAGCCCCTCACACTATCCTCTGTAGCAAACCTTCCTCCCAGCCCCTCACACTATCCTCTGTAGCAAACCTTCGTCCCAGCCCCTCACACTATCCTCTGTAGCAAACCTTTGTCCCAGCCCCTCACACTATCCTCTGTAGCAAACCTTCGTCCCTGCCCCTCACACTATCCTCTGTAGCAAACCTTCCTCCCAGCCCCTCACACTATCCTCTGTAGCAAACCTTCGTCCCAGCCCCTCACACTATCCTCTGTAGCAAACCTTCGCCCCAGCCCCTCACACTATCCTCTGTAGCAAACCTTTGTCCCAGCCCCTCACACTATCCTCTGTAGCAAACCTTTGTCCCAGCCCCTCACACTATCCTCTGTAGTAAACCTTCCTCCCAGCCCCTCACACTATCCTCTGTAGCAAACCTTTGTCCCAGCCCTCACACTATCCTCTGCAGCAAACCTTCGTCCCAGCCCCTCACACTATCCTCTGTAGCAAACCTTCCTCCCAGCCCCTCACACTATCCTCTGTAGCAAACCTTCCTCCCAGCCCCTCACACTATCCTCTGTAGCAAACCTTCCTCCCAGCCCCTCACACTATCCTCTGTAGCAAACCTTCCTCCCAGCCCCTCACACTATCCTCTGTAGCAAACCTTCGTCCCTGCCCCTCACACTATCCTCTGTAGCAAACCTTCCTCCCAGCCCCTCACACTATCCTCTGTAGCAAACCTTCCTCCCAGCCCCTCACACTATCCTCTGTAGCAAACCTTCCTCCCAGCCCCTCACACTATCCTCTGTAGCAAACCTTCCTCCCAGCCCCTCACACTATCCTCTGTAGCAAACCTTCCTCCCAGCCCCTCACACTATCCTCTGTAGCAAACCTTCCTCCCAGCCCCTCACACTATCCTCTGTAGCAAACCTTCGTCCCTGCCCCTCACACTATCCTCTGTAGCAAACCTTCCTCCCAGCCCCTCACACTATCCTCTGTAGCAAACCTTCGTCCCAGTCCCTCACACTATCCTCTGTAGCAAACCTTCCTCCCAGCCCCTCACACTATCCTCTGCAGCAAACCTTCGTCCCAGCCCCTCACACTATCCTCTGCAGCAAACCTTCGTCCCTGCCCCTCACACTATCCTCTGTAGCAAACCTTCGTCCCTGCCCCTCACACTATCCTCTGTAGCAAACCTTCGTCCCTGCCCCTCACACTATCCTCTGTAGCAAACCTTCCTCCCAGCCCCTCACACTATCCTCTGCAGCAAACCTTCGACCCAGCCCCTCACACTATCCTCTGTAGCAAACCTTTGTCCCAGCCCCTCACACTATCCTCTGCAGCAAACCTTCGTCCCAGCCCCTCACACTATCCTCTGTAGCAAACCTTCGTCCCAGCCCCTCACACTATCCTCTGTAGCAAACCTTCGTCCCAGCCCCTCACACTATCCTCTGTAGCAAACCTTCGTGCCAGCCCCTCACACTATCCTCTGTAGCAAACCTTCGTGCCAGCCCCTCACACTATCCTCTGTAGCAAACCTTCGTCACAGCCCCTCACACTATCCTCTGTAGCAAACCTTCGTGCCAGCCCCTCACACTATCCTCTGTAGCAAACCTTCGTGCCAGCCCCTCACACTATCCTCTGCAGCAAACCTTCGTCCCAGCCCCTCACACTATCCTCTGTAGCAAACCTTTGTCCCAGCCCCTCACACTATCCTCTGTAGCAAACCTTCGTCCCTGCCCCTCACACTATCCTCTGTAGCAAACCTTCCTCCCTGCCCCTCACACTATCCTCTGTAGCAAACCTTCGTCCCTGCCCCTCACACTATCCTCTGTAGCAAACCTTCCTCCCTGCCCCTCACACTATCCTCTGTAGAAAACCTTCGTCCCTGCCCCTCACACTATCCTCTGTAGCAAACCTTCCTCCCTGCCCCTCACACTATCCTCTGCAGCAAACCTTCGTCCCAGCCCCTCACACTATCCTCTGTAGCAAACCTTCGTCCCAGCCCCTCACACTATCCTCTGTAGCAAACCTTTGTCCCAGCCCCTCACACTATCCTCTGTAGCAAACCTTCGTCCCTGCCCCTCACACTATCCTCTGTAGCAAACCTTCGTCCCAGCCCCTCACACTATCCTCTGTAGCAAACCTTTGTCCCAGCCCCTCACACTATCCTCTGTAGCAAACCTTCGTCCCTGCCCCTCACACTATCCTCTGTAGCAAACCTTCGTCCCAGCCCCTCACACTATCCTCTGCAGCAAACCTTCGTCCCAGCCCGTCACACTATCCTCTGTAGCAAACCTTTGTCCCAGCCCCTCACACTATCCTCTGTAGCAAACCTTCCTCCCAGCCCCTCACACTATCCTCTGTAGCAAACCTTCCTCCCAGCCCCTCACACTATCCTCTGCAGCAAACCTTCGTCCCTGCCCCTCACACTATCCTCTGTAGCAAACCTTCGTCCCTGCCCCTCACACTATCCTCTGTAGCAAACCTTCGTCCCTGCCCCTCACACTATCCTCTGTAGCAAACCTTCCTCCCAGCCCCTCACACTATCCTCTGCAGCAAACCTTCGTCCCAGCCCCTCACACTATCCTCTGTAGCAAACCTTTGTCCCAGCCCCTCACACTATCCTCTGTAGCAAACCTTCGTCCCTGCCCCTCACACTATCCTCTGTAGCAAACCTTCCTCCCAGCCCCTCACACTATCCTCTGCAGCAAACCTTCGTCCCAGCCCTCACACTATCCTCTGTAGCAAACCTTCGTCCCAGCCCCTCACACTATCCTCTGTAGCAAACCTTTGTCCCAGCCCCTCACACTATCCTCTGTAGCAAACCTTCGTCCCTGCCCCTCACACTATCCTCTGTAGCAAACCTTCGTCCCAGCCCCTCACACTATCCTCTGCAGCAAACCTTCGTCCCAGCCCCTCACACTATCCTCTGTAGCAAACCTTTGTCCCAGCCCCTCACACTATCCTCTGTAGCAAACCTTCGTCCCAGCCCCTCACACTATCCTCTGTAGCAAACCTTCCTCCCAGCCCCTCACACTATCCTCTGTAGCAAACCTTCCTCCCAGCCCCTCACACTATCCTCTGTAGCAAACCTTCCTCCCAGCCCCTCACACTATCCTCTGTAGCAAACCTTCCTCCCAGCCCCTCACACTATCCTCTGTAGCAAACCTTCCTCCCAGCCCCTCACACTATCCTCTGTAGCAAACCTTCCTCCCAGCCCCTCACACTATCCTCTGTAGCAAACCTTCGTCCCAGCCCCTCACACTATCCTCTGTAGCAAACCTTTGTCCCAGCCCCTCACACTATCCTCTGCAGCAAACCTTCCTCCCAGCCCCTCACACTATCCTCTGTAGCAAACCTTCCTCCCAGCCCCTCACACTATCCTCTGTAGCAAACCTTCGTCCCAGCCCCTCACACTATCCTCTGTAGCAAACCTTCGTGCCAGCCCCTCACACTATCCTCTGTAGCAAACCTTCGTGCCAGCCCCTCACACTATCCTCTGCAGCAAACCTTCCTCCCAGCCCCTCACACTATCCTCTGTAGCAAACCTTCCTCCCAGCCCCTCACACTATCCTCTGTAGCAAACCTTCGTCCCAGCCCCTCACACTATCCTCTGTAGCAAACCTTTGTCCCAGCCCCTCACACTATCCTCTGCAGCAAACCTTCCTCCCAGCCCCTCACACTATCCTCTGTAGCAAACCTTCGTCCCAGCCCCTCACACTATCCTCTGTAGCAAACCTTTGTCCCAGCCCCTCACACTATCCTCTGTAGCAAACCTTCCTCCCAGCCCCTCACACTATCCTCTGTAGCAAACCTTCGTCCCAGCCCCTCACACTATCCTCTGTAGCAAACCTTCGTGCCAGCCCCTCACACTATCCTCTGTAGCAAACCTTCCTCCCAGCCCCTCACACTATCCTCTGCAGCAAACCTTCGTCCCAGTCCCTCACACTATCCTCTGTAGCAAACCTTCCTCCCAGCCCCTCACACTATCCTCTGCAGCAAACCTTCCTCCCAGCCCCTCACACTATCCTCTGTAGCAAACCTTCCTCCCAGCCCCTCACACTATCCTCTGCAGCAAACCTTCGTCCCAGCCCCTCACACTATCCTCTGTAGCAAACCTTCGTCCCAGCCCCTCACACTATCCTCTGTAGCAAACCTTCGTCCCAGCCCCTCACACTATCCTCTGTAGCAAACCTTCCTCCCTGCCCCTCACACTATCCTCTGTAGCAAACCTTAATCCCAGCCCCTCACACTATCCTCTGTAGCAAACCTTCCTCCCTGCCCCTCACACTATCCTCTGTAGCAAACCTTCCTCCCTGCCCCTCACACTATCCTCTGTAGCAAACCTTCCTCCCTGCCCCTCACACTATCCTCTGTAGCAAACCTTCCTCCCTGCCCCTCACACTATCCTCTGTAGCAAACCTTCCTCCCTGCCCCTCACACTATCCTCTGTAGCAAACCTTCGTCCCAGCCCCTCACACTATCCTCTGTAGCAAACCTTCCTCCCTGCCCCTCACACTATCCTCTGTAGCAAACCTTCCTCCCTGCCCCTCACACTATCCTCTGTAGCAAACCTTCCTCCCTGCCCCTCACACTATCCTCTGTAGCAAACCTTCGTCCCAGCCCCTCACACTATCCTCTGTAGCAAACCTTCCTCCCTGCCCCTCACACTATCCTCTGTAGCAAACCTTCCTCCCTGCCCCTCACACTATCCTCTGTAGCAAACCTTCCTCCCTGCCCCTCACACTATCCTCTGTAGCAAACCTTCCTCCCTGCCCCTCACACTATCCTCTGTAGCAAACCTTCCTCCCTGCCCCTCACACTATCCTCTGTAGCAAACCTTCGTCCCAGCCCCTCACACTATCCTCTGTAGCAAACCTTCGTGCCAGCCCCTCACACTATCCTCTGTAGCAAACCTTCCTCCCAGCCTCTCACACTATCCTCTGTAGCAAACCTTCCTCCCAGCCCCTCACACTATCCTCTGTAGCAAACCTTCGTCCCAGCCCCTCACACTATCCTCTGTAGCAAACCTTCGTGCCAGCCCCTCACACTATCCTCTGTAGCAAACCTTCCTCCCAGCCCCTCACACTATCCTCTGTAGCAAACCTTCCTCCCAGCCCCTCACACTATCCTCTGTAGCAAACCTTCCTCCCAGCCCCTCACACTATCCTCTGTAGCAAACCTTCCTCCCAGCCCCTCACACTATCCTCTGTAGCAAACCTTCCTCCCAGCCCCTCACACTATCCTCTGTAGCAAACCTTCGTGCCAGCCCCTCACACTATCCTCTGTAGCAAACATTCCTCCCAGCCCCTCACACTATCCTCTGTAGCAAACCTTCGTCCCAGCCCCTCACACTATCCTCTGTAGCAAACCTTCGTCCCAGCCCCTCACACTATCCTCTGTAGCAAACCTTCGTCCCAGCCCCTCACACTATCCTCTGTAGCAAACCTTCGTGCCAGCCCCTCACACTATCCTCTGTAGCAAACCTTCCTCCCAGCCCCTCACACTATCCTCTGTAGCAAACCTTCCTCCCAGCCCCTCACACTATCCTCTGTAGCAAACCTTCGTCCCAGCCCCTCACACTATCCTCTGTAGCAAACCTTCGTGCCAGCCCCTCACACTATCCTCTGTAGCAAACCTTCCTCCCAGCCCCTCACACTATCCTCTGTAGCAAACCTTCCTCCCAGCCCCTCACACTATCCTCTGTAGCAAACCTTCCTCCCTGCCCCTCACACTATCCTCTGTAGCAAACCTTCCTCCCTGCCCCTCACACTATCCTCTGTAGCAAACCTTCGTCCCAGCCCCTCACACTATCCTCTGTAGCAAACCTTCCTCCCTGCCCCTCACACTATCCTCTGTAGCAAACCTTCCTCCATGCCCCTCACACTATCCTCTGTAGCAAACCTTCTTCCCTGCCCCTCACACTATCCTCTGTAGCAAACCTTCGTCCCAGCCCCTCACACTATCCTCTGTAGTAAACCTTCGTCCCAGCAACTCACACTATCCTCTGTAGCAAACCTTCCTCCCAGCCCCTCACACTATCCTCTGTAGCAAACCTTCCTCCCAGCCCCTCACACTATCCTCTGTAGCAAACCTTCGTCCCAGTCCCTCACACTATCCTCTGTAGCAAACCTTCCTCCCAGCCCCTCACACTATCCTCTGTAGCAAACCTTCGTCCCAGCCCCTCACACTATCCTCTGTAGCAAACCTTCCTCCCAGCCCCTCACACTATCCTCTGTAGCAAACCTTCGTGCCAGCCCCTCACACTATCCTCTGTAGCAAACCTTCGTCCCAGCCCCTCACACTATCCTCTGTAGCAAACCTTCGTCCCAGCCCCTCACACTATCCTCTGTAGCAAACCTTCCTCCCAGCCCCTCACACTATCCTCTGTAGCAAACCTTCGTCCCAGCCCCTCACACTATCCTCTGTAGCAAACCTTCGTGCCAGCCCCTCACACTATCCTCTGTAGCAAACCTTCGTCCCAGCCCCTCACACTATCCTCTGTAGCAAACCTTCGTGCCAGCCCCTCACACTATCCTCGGTAGTCCCAGCCCCTCACACTATCCTCTGTAGCAAACCTTCGTCCCAGCCCCTCACACTATCCTCTGTAGCAAACCTTCTCCCAGCCCCTCACACTATCCTCTGCAGCAAACCTTCGTCCCAGCCCCTCACACTATCCTCTGTAGCAAACCTTCGTGCCAGCCCCTCACACTATCCTCTGTAGCAAACCTTCCTCCCTGCCCCTCACACTATCCTCTGTAGCAAACCTTCCTCCCTGCCCCTCACACTATCCTCTGTAGCAAACCTTCGTCCCAGCCCCTCACACTATCCTCTGTAGCAAACCTTCCTCCCAGCCCCTCACACTATCCTCTGTAGCAAACCTTTCCCGCCCCTCACACTATCCTCTGTAGCAAAGCCCCTCACACTATCCTCTGTAGCAAACCTTCGTCCCAGCCCCTCACACTATCCTCTGTAGCAAACCTTCGTCCCAGCAACTCACACTATCCTCTGTAGCAAACCTTCCTCCCAGCCCCTCACACTATCCTCTGTAGCAAACCTTCGTCCCAGCCCCTCACACTATCCTCTGTAGCAAACCTTCCTCCCAGCCCCTCACACTATCCTCTGTAGCAAACCTTCGTCCCAGCCCCTCACACTATCCTCTGTAGCAAACCTTCCTCCCAGCCCCTCACACTATCCTCTGTAGCAAACCTTCCTCCCAGCCCCTCACACTATCCTCTGTAGCAAACCTTCGTCCCTGCCCCTCACACTATCCTCTGTAGCAAACCTTCTTCCCTGCCCCTCACACTATCCTCTGTAGCAAACCTTCGTCCCAGCCCCTCACACTATCCTCTGTAGTAAACCTTCGTCCCAGCAACTCACACTATCCTCTGTAGCAAACCTTCCTCCCAGCCCCTCACACTATCCTCTGTAGCAAACCTTCCTCCCAGCCCCTCACACTATCCTCTGTAGCAAACCTTCGTCCCAGCCCCTCACACAATCCTCTGTAGTAAACCTTCGTCCCAGCCCCTCACACTATCCTCTGTAGTCCCAGCCCCTCTCACTATCCTCTGTAGCAAACCTTCCTCCCAGCCCCTCACACTATCCTCTGTAGCAAACCTTCCTCCCAGCCCCTCACACTATCCTCTGTAGCAAACCTTCCTCCCAGCCCCTCACACTATCCTCTGTAGCAAACCTTCGTCCCAGCCCCTCACACTATCCTCTGTAGCAAACCTTCGTCCCAGCCCCTCACACTATCCTCTGTAGCAAACCTTCCTCCCAGCCCCTCACACTATCCTCTGTAGCAAACCTTCGTCCCAGCCCCTCACACTATCCTCTGTAGCAAACCTTCCTCCCAGCCCCTCACACTATCCTCTGTAGCAAACCTTCGTCCCAGCCCCTCACACTATCCTCTGTAGCAAACCTTCGTCCCAGCCCCTCACACTATCCTCTGTAGCAAACCTTCCTCCCAGCCCCTCACACTATCCTCTGTAGCAAACCTTCCTCCCAGCCCCTCACACTATCCTCTGTAGCAAACCTTCGTCCCAGCCCCTCACACTATCCTCTGTAGCAAACCTTCGTCCCAGCCCCTCACACTATCCTCTGTAGCAAACCTTCCTCCCAGCCCCTCACACTATCCTCTGTAGCAAACCTTCCTCCCAGCCCCTCACACTATCCTCTGTAGCAAACCTTCCTCCCAGCCCCTCACACTATCCTCTGTAGCAAACCTTCGTCCCAGCCCCTCACACTATCCTCTGTAGCAAACCTTCGTCCCAGCCCCTCACACTATCCTCTGTAGCAAACCTTCCTCCCTGCCCCTCACACTATCCTCTGTAGCAAACCTTCCTCCCTGCCCCTCACACTATCCTCTGTAGCAAACCTTCGTCCCTGCCCCTCACACTATCCTCTGTAGCAAACCTTCGTCCCTGCCCCTCACACTATCCTCTGTAGCAAACCTTCGTCCCAGCCCCTCACACTATCCTCTGTAGCAAACCTTCGTCCCAGCCCCTCACACTATCCTCTGTAGCAAACCTTCGTCCCAGCCCCTCACACTATCCTCTGTAGCAAACCTTCCTCCCAGCCCCTCACACTATCCTCTGTAGCAAACCTTCGTCCCAGCCCCTCACACTATCCTCTGTAGCAAACCTTCGTCCCAGCAACTCACACTATCCTCTGTAGCAAACCTTCGTCCCAGCCCCTCACACTATCCTCTGTAGCAAACCTTCGTCCCAGCCCCTCACACTATCCTCTGTAGCAAACCTTCCTCCCAGCCCCTCACACTATCCTCTGTAGCAAACCTTCGTCCCAGCCCCTCACACTATCCTCTGTAGCAAACCTTCCTCCCAGCCCCTCACACTATCCTCTGTAGCAAACCTTCCTCCCAGCCCCTCACACTATCCTCTGCAGCAAACCTTCGTGCTAGCCCCTCACACTATCCTCTGTATCAAACCTTCGTCCCAGCCCCTCACACTATCCTCTGCAGCAAACCTTCGTGCTAGCCCTCACACTATCCTCTGTATCAAACCTTCGTCCCAGCCCCTCACACTATCCTCTGCAGCAAACCTTCGTCCCAGCCCCTCACACTATCCTCTGTATCAAACCTTCGTGCTAGCCCTCACACTATCCTCTGTATCAAACCTTCGTCCCAGCCCCTCACACTATCCTCTGTAGCAAACCTTCGTCCCAGCCCCTCACACTATCCTCTGTAGCAAACCTTCGTCCCAGCCCCTCACACTATCCTCTGTAGCAAACCTTCGTCCCAGCCCCTCACACTATCCTCTGTAGCAAACCTTCGTCCCTGCCCCTCACACTATCCTCTGTAGCAAACCTTCCTCCCAGCCCCTCACACTATCCTCTGTAGCAAACCTTCCTCCCAGCCCCTCACACTATCCTCTGTAGCAAACCTTCGTGCCAGCCCCTCACACTATCCTCTGCAGCAAACCTTCGACCCAGCCCCTCACACTATCCTCTGTAGCAAACCTTCGTCCCAGCCCCTCACACTATCCTCTGTAGCAAACCTTCGTCCCAGCCCCTCACACTATCCTCTGTAGCAAACCTTTGTCCCAGCCCCTCACACTATCCTCTGTAGCAAACCTTCGTGCCAGCCCCTCACACTATCCTCTGTAGCAAACCTTGTCCCAGCCCCTCACACTATCCTCTGTAGTCCCAGCCCCTCACACTATCCTCTAGCAAACCTTGTCCCAGCCCCTCACACTATCCTCTTAGCAAACCTTCGTCCCAGCCCCTCACACTATCCTCTGTAGCAAACCTTCGTCCCAGCCCCTCACACTATCCTCTGTAGCAAACCTTCGTCCCAGCCCCTCACACTATCCTCTGTAGGAAACCTTCGTCCCAGCCCCTCACACTATCCTCTGTAGCAAACCTTCGTCCCAGCCCCTCACACTATCCTCTGTAGCAAACCTTCGTCCCAGCCCCTCACACTATCCTCTGTAGCAAACCTTCGTCCCAGCCCCTCACACTATCCTCTGTAGCAAACCTTCGTCCCAGCCCCTCACACTATCCTCTGTAGCAAACCTTCGTCCCAGCCCCTCACACTATCCTCTGTAGCAAACCTTCGTCCCAGCCCCTCACACTATCCTCTGTAGCAAACCTTCGTCCCAGCCCCTCACACTATCCTCTGTAGCAAACCTTCGTCCCAGCCCCTCACACTATCCTCTGTAGCAAACCTTCGTCCCAGCCCCTCACACTATCCTCTGTAGCAAACCTTCGTCCCAGCCCCTCACACTATCCTCTGTAGCAAACCTTCGTCCCAGCCCCTCACACTATCCTCTGTAGCAAACCTTCGTCCCAGCCCCTCACACTATCCTCTGTAGCAAACCTTCGTCCCAGTCCCTCACACTATCCTCAGTAGCAAACCTTCGTCCCAGCCCCTCACACTATCCTCTGCAGCAAACCTTCTTCCCAGCCCCTCACACTATCCTCTGTAGCAAACCTTCGTCCCAGCCCCTCACACTATCCTCTGTAGCAAACCTTCGTCCCAGCCCCTCACACTATCCTCTGTAGCAAACCTTCGTCCCAGCCCCTCACACTATCCTCTGTAGCAAACCTTCCTCCCAGCCCCTCACACTATCCTCTGTAGCAAACCTTCCTCCCAGCCCCTCACACTATCCTCTGTAGCAAACCTTCGTCCCAGACCCTCACACTATCCTCAGTAGCAAACCTTCGTCCCAGCCCCTCACATATCCTCTGTAGCAAACCTTCGTCCCAGCCCCTCACACTATCCTCTGTAGCAAACCTTCGTCCCAGCCCCTCACACTATCCTCTGTAGCAAACCTTCGTCCCAGCCCCTCACACTATCCTCTGTAGCAAACCTTCCTCCCAGCCCCTCACACTATCCTCTGTAGCAAACCTTCGTCCCAGCCCCTCACACTATCCTCTGTAGCAAACCTTCCTCCCAGCCCCTCACACTATCCTCTGTAGCAAACCTTCGTCCCAGCCCCTCACACTATCCTCTGTAGCAAACCTTCGTCCCAGCCCCTCACACTATCCTCTGTAGCAAACCTTCGTCCCAGCCCCTCACACTATCCTCTGTAGCAAACCTTCGTCCCAGCCCCTCACACTATCCTCTGTAGCAAACCTTCGTCCCAGCCCCTCACACTATCCTCTGTAGCAAACCTTCGTCCCAGCCCCTCACACTATCCTCTGTAGCAAACCTTCGTCCCAGCCCCTCACACTATCCTCTGTAGCAAACCTTCCTCCCAGCCCCCCACACTATCCTCTGTAGCAAACCTTCGTCCCAGCCCCTCACACTATCCTCTGTAGCAAACCTTCGTCCCAGCCCCTCACACTATCCTCTGTAGCAAACCTTCGTCCCAGCCCCTCACACTATCCTCTGTAGCAAACCTTCCTCCCAGCCCCTCACACTATCCTCTGTAGCAAACCTTCGTCCCAGCCCCTCACACTATCCTCTGTAGCAAACCTTCGTCCCAGCCCCTCACACTATCCTCTGTAGCAAACCTTCGTCCCAGCCCCTCACACTATCCTCTGTAGCAAACCTTCGTCCCAGCCCCTCACACTATCCTCTGTAGCAAACCTTCCTCCCAGCCCCTCACACTATCCTCTGTAGCAAACCTTCCTCCCAGCCCCTCACACTATCCTCTGTAGCAAACCTTCCTCCCAGCCCCTCACACTATCCTCTGTAGCAAACCTTCCTCCCAGCCCCTCACACTATCCTCTGTAGCAAACCTTCCTCCCAGCCCCTCACACTATCCTCTGTAGCAAACCTTCCTCCCAGCCCCTCACACTATCCTCTGTAGCAAACCTTCCTCCCAGCCCCTCACACTATCCTCTGTAGCAAACCTTCCTCCCAGCCCCTCACACTATCCTCTGTAGCAAACCTTCGTCCCAGCCCCTCACACTATCCTCTGTAGCAAACCTTCGTCCCAGCCCCTCACACTATCCTCTGTAGCAAACCTTCGTCCCAGCCCCTCACCCTATCCTCTGTAGCAAACCTTCGTCCCAGCCCCTCACACTATCCTCTGTAGCAAACCTTCGCCCCTCACACTATCCCAGCCCCTCACACTATCCTCTGTCTGTCCCAGCCCCTCACACTATCCTCTGTAGCAAACCTTCGTCCCAGCCCCTCACACTATCCTCTGTAGCAAAAACACTATTCTGTAGTGTCCCAGCCCCTCACACTATCCTCTGTAGCAAACCTTCGTCCCAGCCCCTCACACTATCCTCTGCAGCAAACCTTCCTCCCAGCCCCTCACACTATCCTCTGTAGCAAACCTTCGTCCCAGCCCCTCACACTATCCTCTGTAGCAAACCGTCCCAGCCCCTCACACGATCCTCTGTAGCAAACCTTCCTCCCAGCCCCTCACACTATCCTCTGTAGCAAACCTTCGTCCCAGCCCCTCACACTATCCTCTGTAGCAAACCTTCGTCCCAGCCCCTCACACTATCCTCTGTAGCAAACCTTCGTCCCAGCCCCTCACACTATCCTCTGTAGCAAACCTTCGTCCCAGCCCCTCACACTATCCTCTGTAGCAAACCTTCCTCCCAGCCCCTCACACTATCCTCTGTAGCAAACCTTCCTCCCAGCCCCTCACACTATCCTCTGTAGCAAACCTTCCTCCCAGCCCCTCACACTATCCTCTGTAGCAAACCTTCCTCCCAGCCCCTCACACTATCCTCTGTAGCAAACCTTCGTCCCAGCCCCTCACACTATCCTCTGTAGCAAACCTTCGTCCCAGCCCCTCACACTATCCTCTGTAGCAAACCTTCGTCCCAGCCCCTCACACTATCCTCTGTAGCAAACCTTCGTCCCAGCCCCTCACACTATCCTCTGTAGCAAACCTTCGTCCCAGCCCCTCACACTATCCTCTGTAGCAAACCTTCGTCCCAGCCCCTCACACTATCCTCTGTAGCAAACCTTCGTCCCAGCCCCTCACACTATCCTCTGTAGCAAACCTTCGTCCCAGCCCCTCACACTATCCTCTGCAGCAAACCTTCCTCCCAGCCCCTCACACTATCCTCTGTAGCAAACCTTCGTCCCAGCCCCTCACACTATCCTCTGTAGCAAACCTTTGTCCCAGCCCCTCACACTATCCTCTGCAGCAAACCTTCCTCCCAGCCCCTCACACTATCCTCTGTAGCAAACCTTCGTCCCAGCCCCTCACACTATCCTCTGTAGCAAACCTTCGTCCCAGCCCCTCACACTATCCTCTGTAGCAAACCTTCGTCCCAGCCCCTCACACTATCCTCTGTAGCAAACCTTCGTCCCAGCCCCTCACACTATCCTCTGTAGCAAACCTTCCTCCCAGCCCCTCACACTATCCTCTGTAGCAAACCTTCCTCCCAGCCCCTCACACTATCCTCTGTAGCAAACCTATCCTCTGTAGCAAACCTTCGTCCCAGCCCCTAACACTATCCTCTGAAGCAAACCTTCCTCCCAGCCCCTCACACTATCCTCTGTAGCAAACCTTCGTCCCAGCCCCTCACACTATCCTCTGTAGCAAACCTTCGTCCCAGCCCCTCACACTATCCTCTGTAGCAAACCTTCCTCCCAGCCCCTCACACTATCCTCTGTAGCAAACCTTCCTCCCAGCCCCTCACACTATCCTCTGTAGCAAACCTTCGTCCCAGCCCCTCACACTATCCTCTGTAGCAAACCTTCGTCCCAGCCCCTCACACTATCCTCTGTAGCAAACCTTCCTCCCAGCCCCTCACACTATCCTCTGTAGCAAACCTTCGTCCCAGCCCCTCACACTATCCTCTGTAGCAAACCTTCCTCCCAGCCCCTCACACTATCCTCTGTAGCAAACCTTCCTCCCAGCCCCTCACACTATCCTCTGTAGCAAACCTTCGTCCCAGCCCCTCACACTATCCTCTGTAGCAAACCTTCGTGCCAGCCCCTCACACTATCCTCTGTAGCAAACCTTCCTCCCAGCCCCTCACACTATCCTCTGTAGCAAACCTTCGTCCCAGCCCCTCACACTATCCTCTGTAGCAAACCTTCGTGCCAGCCCCTCACACTATCCTCTGTAGCAAACCTTCGTCCCAGCCCCTCACACTATCCTCTGTAGCAAACCTTCGTGCCAGCCCCTCACACTATCCTCTGTAGCAAACCTTCGTCCCAGCCCCTCACACTATCCTCTGTAGCAAACCTTCCTCCCAGCCCCTCACACTATCCTCTCTTGTAGCACACTATCCTCTGTAGCAAACCTTCGTCCCAGCCCCTCACACTATCCTCTGTAGCAAACCTTCGTCCCAGCCCCTCACACTATCCTCTGTAGCAAACCTTCGTCCCAGCCCCTCACACTATCCTCTGTAGCAAACCTTCCTCCCAGCCCCTCACACTATCCTCTGTAGCAAACCTTCCTCCCAGCCCCTCACACTATCCTCTGTAGCAAACCTTCCTCCCAGCCCCTCACACTATCCTCTGTAGCAAACCTTCGTCCCAGCCCCTCACACTATCCTCTGTAGCAAACCTTCGTCCCAGCCCCTCACACTATCCTCTGTAGCAAACCTTCCCAGCCCCTCACACTATCCTCTGTAGCAAACCTTCCTCCCAGCCCCTCACACTATCCTCTGTAGCAAACCTTCCTCCCAGCCCCTCACACTATCCTCTGTAGCAAACCTTCGTCCCAGCCCCTCACACTATCCTCTGTAGTAAACCTTCGTCCCAGCCCCTCACACTATCCTCTGTAGCAAACCTTCGTCCCAGCCCCTCACACTATCCTCTGTAGCAAACCTTCGTCCCAGCCCCTCACACTATCCTCTGTAGCAAACCTTCCTCCCAGCCCCTCACACTATCCTCTGTAGCAAACCTTCGTCCCAGCCCCTCACACTATCCTCTGTAGCAAACCTTCGTGCCAGCCCCTCACACTATCCTCTGTAGCAAACCTTCCTCCCAGCCCCTCACACTATCCTCTGTAGCAAACCTTCGTCCCAGCCCCTCACACTATCCTCTGTAGCAAACCTTCTCCCAGCCCCTCACACTATCCTCTGTAGCAAACCTCCTCTGTAGCAAACCTTCGTCCCAGCCCCTCACACTATCCTCTGTAGCAAACCTTCGTGCCAGCCCCTCACACTATCCTCTGTAGCAAACCTTCGTCCCAGCCCCTCACACTATCCTCTGTAGCAAACCTTCCTCCCAGCCCCTCACACTATCCTCTGTAGCAAACCTTAGCAAACCCGTCCCAGCCCCTCACACTATCCTCTGTAGCAAACCTTCCTCCCAGCCCCTCACACTATCCTCTGTAGCAAACCTTCGTCCCAGCCCCTCACACTATCCTCTGTAGCAAACCTTCGTCCCAGCCCCTCACACTATCCTCTGTAGCAAACCTTCCTCCCAGCCCCTCACACTATCCTCTGTAGCAAACCTTCATCCCAGCCCCTAACGCTATCCTGTTTAGCAAACCTTCGTCCCAGCCCCTCACACTATCCTCTGTAGCAAACCTTGTCCCAGCCCCTCACACTATCCTCTGTAGCAAACCTTCGTGCCAGCCCCTCACACTATCCTCTGTAGCAAACCTTCCTCCCAGCCCCTCACACTATCCTCTGTAGCAAACCTTCGTCCCAGCCCCTCACACTATCCTCTGTAGCAAACCTTCGTCCCAGCCCCTCACACTATCCTCTGTAGCAAACCTTCGTGCCAGCCCCTCACACTATCCTCTGTAGCAAACCTTCGTCCCAGCCCCTCACACTATCCTCTGCAGCAAACCAGCCCCTCACACTATCCTCTGTATCAAACCTTCGTCCCAGCCCCTCACACTATCCTCTGTAGCAAAAGCCCCTCACACTATCCTCTGGAGCAAACCTTCGTCCCTGCCCCTCACACTATCCTCTGTAGCAAACCTTCCTCCCAGCCCCTCACACTATCCTCTGTAGTAAACCTTCGTCCCAGCCCCTCACACTATCCTCTGTAGCAAACCTTCGTCCCAGCCCCTCACACTATCCTCTGTAGCAAACCTTCGTCCCAGCCCCTCACACTATCCTCTGTAGCAAACCTTCGTCCCAGCCCCTCACACTATCCTCTGTAGCAAACCTTCCTCCCAGCCCCTCACACTATCCTCTGTAGCAAACCTTCCTCCCAGCCCCTCACACTATCCTCTGTAGCAAACCTTCCTCCCAGCCCCTCACACTATCCTCTGTAGCAAACCTTCGTGCCAGCCCCTCACACTATCCTCTGTAGCAAACCTTCCTCCCAGCCCCTCACACTATCCTCTGTAGCAAACCTTCGTCCCAGCCCCTCACACTATCCTCTGTAGCAAACCTTCCTCCCAGCCCCTCACACTATCCTCTGTAGCAAACCTTCCTCCCAGCCCCTCACACTATCCTCTGTAGCAAACCTTCGTCCCAGCCCCTCACACTATCCTCTGTAGCAAACCTTCGTGCCAGCCCCTCACACTATCCTCTGTAGCAAACCTTCGTGCCAGCCCCTCACACTATCCTCTGTAGCAAACCTTCCTCCCAGCCCCTCACACTATCCTCTGCAGCAAACCTTCGTCCCAGCCCCTCACACTATCCTCTGTAGCAAACCTTCGTCCCAGCCCCTCACACTATCCTCTGTAGCAAACCTTCCTCCCAGCCCCTCACACTATCCTCTGCAGCAAACCTTCGTCCCAGCCCCTCACACTATCCTCTGTAGCAAACCTTCGTCCCAGCCCCTCACACTATCCTCTGTAGCAAACCTTCGTCCCAGCCCCTCACACTATCCTCTGTAGCAAACCTTCGTCCCAGCCCCTCACACTATCCTCTGTAGCAAACCTTCGTCCCAGCCCCTCACACTATCCTCTGTAGCAAACCTTCGTCCCAGCCCCTCACACTATCCTCTGTAGCAAACCTTCGTCCCAGCCCCTCACACTATCCTCTGTAGCAAACCTTCCTCCCAGCCCCTCACACTATCCTCTGTAGCAAACCTTCGTCCCAGCCCCTCACACTATCCTCTGTAGCAAACCTTCGTCCCAGCCCCTCACACTATCCTCTGTAGCAAACCTTCGTGCCAGCCCCTCACACTATCCTCTGTAGCAAACCTTCGTCCCAGCCCCTCACACTATCCTCTGTAGCAAACCTTCGTCCCAGCCCCTCACACTATCCTCTGTAGCAAACCTTCGTCCCAGCCCCTCACACTATCCTCTGTAGCAAACCTTCGTCCCAGCCCCTCACACTATCCTCTGTAGCAAACCTTCGTGCCAGCCCCTCACACTATCCTCTGTAGCAAACCTTCCTCCCAGCCCCTCACACTATCCTCTGTAGCAAACCTTCGTCCCAGCCCCTCACACTATCCTCTGTAGCAAACCTTCGTGCCAGCCCCTCACACTATCCTCTGTAGCAAACCTTCGTCCCAGCCCCTCACACTATCCTCTGTAGCAAACCTTCGTGCCAGCCCCTCACACTATCCTCTGTAGCAAACCTTCCTCCCAGCCCCTCACACTATCCTCTGTAGCAAACCTTCCTCCCAGCCCCTCACACTATCCTCTGTAGCAAACCTTCCTCCCAGCCCCTCACACTATCCTCTGTAGCAAACCTTCGTGCCAGCCCCTCACACTATCCTCTGTAGCAAACCTTCCTCCCAGCCCCTCACACTATCCTCTGTAGCAAACCTTCGTCCCAGCCCCTCACACTATCCTCTGTAGCAAACCTTCCTCCCAGCCCCTCACACTATCCTCTGTAGCAAACCTTCCTCCCAGCCCCTCACACTATCCTCTGTAGCAAACCTTCGTGCCAGCCCCTCACACTATCCTCTGTAGCAAACCTTCCTCCCAGCCCCTCACACTATCCTCTGTAGCAAACCTTCCTCCCAGCCCCTCACACTATCCTCTGTAGCAAACCTTCCTCCCAGCCCCTCACACTATCCTCTGTAGCAAACCTTCGTGCCAGCCCCTCACACTATCCTCTGTAGCAAACCTTCCTCCCAGCCCCTCACACTATCCTCTGTAGCAAACCTTCGTCCCAGCCCCTCACACTATCCTCTGTAGCAAACCTTCCTCCCAGCCCCTCACACTATCCTCTGTAGCAAACCTTCCTCCCAGCCCCTCACACTATCCTCTGTAGCAAACCTTCGTGCCAGCCCCTCACACTATCCTCTGTAGCAAACCTTCCTCCCAGCCCCTCACACTATCCTCTGTAGCAAACCTTCCTCCCAGCCCCTCACACTATCCTCTGTAGCAAACCTTCCTCCCAGCCCCTCACACTATCCTCTGTAGCAAACCTTCGTGCCAGCCCCTCACACTATCCTCTGTAGCAAACCTTCTTCCAACCCCTCACACTATCCTCTGTAGCAAACCTTCGTCCCAGCCCCTCACACTATCCTCTGTAGCAAACCTTCGTGCCAGCCCCTCACACTATCCTCTGTAGCAAACCTTCGTCCCAGCCCCTCACACTATCCTCTGTAGCAAACCTTCGTGCCAGCCCCTCACACTATCCTCTGTAGCAAACCTTCCTCCCAGCCCCTCACACTATCCTCTGTAGCAAACCTTCCTCCCAGCCCCTCACACTATCCTCTGTAGCAAACCCCTCCCACCCCTCAGACTATCCTCTGTAGCAAACCTTCGTGCCAGCCCCTCACACTATCCTCTGTAGCAAACCTTCCTCCCAGCCCCTCACACTATCCTCTGTAGCAAACCTTCGTCCCAGCCCCTCACACTATCCTCTGTAGCAAACCTTCCTCCCAGCCCCTCACACTATCCTCTGTAGCAAACCTTCGTCCCAGCCCCTCACACTATCCTCTGTAGCAAACCTTCCTCCCAGCCCCTCACACTATCCTCTGTAGCAAACCTTCGTCCCAGCCCCTCACACTATCCTCTGTAGCAAACCTTCGTCCCAGCCCCTCACACTATCCTCTGCAGCAAACCTTCGTCCCAGCCCCTCATACTATCCTCTGTAGCAAACCTTCGTCCCAGCCCTTCACACTATCCTCTGTAGCAAACCTTCCTCCCAGCCCCTCACACTATCCTCTGTAGCAAACCTTCCTCCCAGCCCCTCACACTATCCTCTGTAGCAAACCTTCGTCCCAGCCCCTCACACTATCCTCTGTAGCAAACCTTCGTCCCAGCCCCTCACACTATCCTCTGCAGCAAACCTTCCTCCCAGCCCCTCACACTATCCTCTGTAGCAAACCTTCCTCCCAGCCCCTCACACTATCCTCTGTAGCAAACCTTCCTCCCAGCCCCTCACACTATCCTCTGTAGCAAACCTTCGTCCCAGCCCCTCACACTATCCTCTGCAGCAAACCTTCCTCCCAGCCCCTCACACTATCCTCTGTAGCAAACCTTCGTCCCAGCCCCTCACACTATCCTCTGTAGCAAACCTTCCTCCCAGCCCCTCACACTATCCTCTGTAGCAAACCTTCCTCCCAGCCCCTCACACTATCCTCTGTAGCAAACCTTCCTCCCAGCCCCTCACACTATCCTCTGTAGCAAACCTTCCTCCCAGCCCCTCACACTATCCTCTGCAGCAAACCTTCGTCCCAGTCCCTCACACTATCCTCTGTAGCAAACCTTCCTCCCAGCCCCTCACACTATCCTCTGTAGCAAACCTTCGTCCCAGCCCCTCACACTATCCTCCGCAGCAAACCTTCGTCCCAGCCCCTCACACTATCCTCTGCAGCAAACCTTCGTTCCAGCCCCTCACACTATCCTCTGTAGCAAACCTTCGTCCCAGCCCCTCACACTATCCTCTGTAGCAAACCTTCGTCCCAGCCCCTCACACTATCCTCTGTAGCAAACCTTCGTCCCAGCCCCTCACACTATCCTCTGTAGCAAACCTTCGTCCCAGCCCCTCACACTATCCTCTGTAGCAAACATTCGTCCCAGCCCCTCACACTATCCTCTGTAGCAAACCTTCGTCCCAGCCCCTCACACTATCCTCTGTAGCAAACCTTCGTGCCAGCCCCTCACACTATCCTCTGTAGCAAACCTTCCTCCCAGCCCCTCACACTATCCTCTGTAGCAAACCTTCCTCCCAGCCCCTCACACTATCCTCTGTAGCAAACCTTCGTCCCTGCCCCTCACACTATCCTCTGTAGCAAACCTTCGTGCCAGCCCCTCACACTATCCTCTGTAGCAAACCTTTGTCCCAGCCCCTCACACTATCCTCTGCAGCAAACCTTCGTCCCAGCCCCTCACACTATCCTCTGTAGCAAACCTTCCTCCCAGCCCCTCACACTATCCTCTGTAGCAAACCTTCCTCCCAGCCCCTCACACTATCCTCTGTAGCAAACCTTCCTCCCAGCCCCTCACACTATCCTCTGTAGCAAACCTTCGTGCCAGCCCCTCACACTATCCTCTGTAGCAAACCTTCGTCCCAGCCCCTCACACTATCCTCTGTAGCAAACCTTCGTCCCAGCCCTTCACACTATCCTCTGTAGCAAACCTTCGTGCCAGCCCCTCACACTATCCTCTGTAGCAAACCTTCGTCCCAGCCCCTCACACTATCCTCTGTAGCAAACCTTCGTCCCTGCCCCTCACACTATCCTCTGTAGCAAACCTTCGTCCCTGCCCCTCACACTATCCTCTGTAGCAAACCTTCGTGCCAGCCCCTCACACTATCCTCTGTAGCAAACCTTCGTCCCTGCCCCTCACACTATCCTCTGTAGCAAACCTTCGTCCCTGCCCCTCACACTATCCTCTGTAGCAAACCTTCGTCCCTGCCCCTCACACTATCCTCTGTAGCAAACCTTCGTCCCTGCCCCTCACACTATCCTCTGTAGCAAACCTTCGTGCCAGCCCCTCACACTATCCTCTGTAGCAAACCTTCGTCCCAGCCCTCACACTATCCTCTGTAGCAAACCTTCCTCCCAGCCCCTCACACTATCCTCTGTAGCAAACCTTCGTCCCAGCCCTCACACTATCCTCTGTAGCAAACATTCCTCCCAGCCCCTCACACTATCCTCTGTAGCAAACCTTCGTGCCAGCCCCTCACACTATCCTCTGTAGCAAACCTTCGTCCCAGCCCCTCACACTATCCTCTGTAGCAAACCTTCGTCCCAGCCCTCACACTATCCTCTGTAGCAAACCTTCCTCCCAGCCCCTCACACTATCCTCTGTAGCAAACCTTCGTCCCAGCCCTCACACTATCCTCTGTAGCAAACCTTCGTCCCAGCCCTCACACTATCCTCTGTAGCAAACATTCCTCCCAGCCCCTCACACTATCCTCTGTAGCAAACCTTCGTCCCAGCCCTCACACTATCCTCTGTAGCAAACATTCCTCCCAGCCCCTCACACTATCCTCTGTAGCAAACCTTCGTCCCAGCCCCTCACACTATCCTCTGTAGCAAACCTTCCTCCCAGTCCCTCACACTATCCTCTGTAGCAAACCTTCGTCCCAGCCCTCACACTATCCTCTGTAGCAAACCTTCGTCCCAGCCCTCACACTATCCTCTGTAGCAAACCTTCCTCCCAGCCCCTCACACTATCCTCTGTAGCAAACCTTCGTCCCAGCCCTCACACTATCCTCTGTAGCAAACATTCCTCCCAGCCCCTCACACTATCCTCTGTAGCAAACCTTCGTCCCAGCCCCTCACACTATCCTCTGTAGTAAACCTTCGTCCCAGCCCCTCACACTATCCTCTGTAGCAAACCTTCGTCCCAGCCCTCACACTATCCTCTGTAGCAAACCTTCCTCCCAGCCCCTCACACTATCCTCTGTAGCAAACCTTCGTCCCAGCCCTCACACTATCCTCTGTAGCAAACATTCCTCCCAGCCCCTCACACTATCCTCTGTAGCAAACCTTCGTCCCAGCCCCTCACACTATCCTCTGTAGTAAACCTTCGTCCCAGCCCCTCACACTATCCTCTGTAGTAAACCTTCGTCCCAGCCCCTCACACTATCCTCTGTAGCAAACCTTCGTCCCAGCCCCTCACACTATCCTCTGTAGCAAACCTTCGTCCCAGCCCCTCACACTATCCTCTGTAGCAAACCTTCGTCCCAGCCCCTCACACTATCCTCTGTAGCAAACCTTCGTCCCTGCCCCTCACACTATCCTCTGTAGCAAACCTTCGTGCCAGCCCTTCACACTATCCTCTGTAGCAAACCTTCGTCCCAGCCCCTCACACTATCCTCTGTAGCAAACCTTCGTCCCAGCCCTTCACACTATCCTCTGTAGCAAACCTTCGTGCCAGCCCCTCACACTATCCTCTGTAGCAAACCTTCGTCCCCGCCCCTCACACTATCCTCTGTAGCAAACCTTCGTCCCAGCCCTTCACACTATCCTCTGTAGCAAACCTTCGTCCCAGCCCCTCACACTATCCTCTGTAGCATGGCCAGACTTAACTCCCCAAACTACCTCTTCCCTCTACCCTCATCTTGCTAAATCAGACATCAACTCAACGCCTTCTGACTCACGCTCCACTAATCTTAGAGTATCATCCTCGAAACTTTTTAAAATAAATCCCAACAATATCCACAACACAAGAGATCAACTAGTTCATCAGAAGACAAATAGCAACAACTTCAACGTAACAGAAATAACAGGAAGCCAAATTACATGAACATTACAACATAATTATTGATGACTGATAAATAATAATCTTCATTTCAGTGGTGTTGGGTTTGTTAACATGATTACAATATTTGTACAAAGACTCTGATAATGCAGAACATTTCAGGCAGCCTCACTATTATATAGAGAAAACGATCATTAAATTATTAACTAGCTTAATTTACTAGAATGCCACCGTTTACAGATCTTGATATTGCGTACAGTAGTTTGGTTTACGATATACGACATTTTGTTACCCTTTATAGCAGTTTAGTGTAGTGTTTGTGGTGGTGATCAGTGAATTACATCACTTTTTCCTTCACTAAATCCGTTAATAATAAAGTAATGACTTAATAAAGTAGAACATTAAGTTCGCTATATATTTAGGATATATATCTGGGACTGAGAGAACGGTCGTACGTGTTATTGTTATTATGATGTGGGTTAACTGGGATGCTGTTCACATACTGGCTGGCATATCTTTTACTTATGCAGAATTTAGTTGAGATTTACGAGGCTCAGTGTACCCAGAAGGTTAACATAATGTGTGGAGAGGAAACGGTGAGAGTCCCGGAGTTATGAAGGTGGGAAGTACAGTGCTTGCACTCTGAAGGAGTAGTGGAGGTGGGAAGTACAGTGCTTGCACTCTGAAGGAGTAGTGGAGGTGGGAAGTACAGTGCTTGCACTCTGAAGGAGTAGTGGAGGTGGGAAGTACCACTACCATCCACACGAGGGTTGTGGAGTACACAATAAACCATTGTGCCACTACCATCCACACGAGGGTTGTGGAGTGCACAATAAACCAGCCACTACCATCACACGAGGGTTGTGGAGTACACAATAAACCAGCCACTACCATCCACACGAGGGTTGTGGAGTACACAATAAACCAGCCACTACCATCCACACGAGGGTTGTGGAGTGCACAATAAACCAGCCACTACCATCCACACGAGGGTTGTGGAGTGCACAATAAACCAGCCACTACCATCACACGAGGGTTGTGGAGTGCACAATAAACCAGCCACTACCATCCACACGAGGGTTGTGGAGTGCACAATAAACCAGCCACTACCATCACACGAGGGTTGTGGAGTACACAATAAACCAGCCACTACCATCCACACGAGGGTTGTGGAGTACACAATAAACCAGCCACTACCATCCACACGAGGGTTGTGGAGTGCACAATAAACCAGCCACTACCATCCACACGAGGGTTGTGGAGTGCACAATAAACCAGCACTACTATTCACACGAGGGTTGTGGAGTGCACAATAAACCAGCCACTACCATCACACGAGGGTTGTGGAGTGCACAATAAACCAGCCACTACCATCACACGAGGGTTGTGGAGTACACAATAAACCAGCCACTACCATCACACGAGGGTTGTGGAGTGCACAATAAACCAGCCACTACCATCACACGAGGGTTGTGGAGTACACAATAAACCAGCCACTACCATCACACGAGGGTTGTGGAGTGCACAATAAACCAGCCACTACCATCACACGAGGGTTGTGGAGTACACAATAAACCAGCCACTACCATCACACGAGGGTTGTGGAGTGCACAATAAACCAGCCACTACCATCACACGAGGGTTGTGGAGTACACAATAAACCAGCCACTACCATCACACGAGGGTTGTGGAGTACACAATAAACCAGCCACTACCATCACACGAGGGTTGTGGAGTGCACAATAAACCAGCCACTACCATCCACACGAGGGTTGTGGAGTGCACAATAAACCAGCCACTACCATCCACACGAGGGTTGTGGAGTACACAATAAACCAGCCACTACCATCCACACGAGGGTTGTGGAGTACACACAGCCACTACAATCACACAAGGGTTGTGGAGTACACAATAAACCAGCCACTACCATCCACACGAGGGTTGTGGAGTACACAATAAACCAGCCACTACCATCACACGAGGGTTGTGGAGTGCACAATAAACCAGCCACTACCATCACACGAGGGTTGTGGAGTGCACAATAAACCAGCCACTACCATCACACGAGGGGTTACACAATAAACCACGAGGGTTGTGGAGTACACAATAAACCAGCCACTACCATCACACGAGGGTTGTGGAGTACACAATAAACCAGCCACTACCATCACACGAGGGTTCTGGAGTACACAATAAACCAGCCACTACCATCACACGAGGGTTGTGGAGTGCACAATAAACCAGCCACTACCATCACACGAGGGTTGTGGAGTACACAATAAACCAGCCACTACCATCCACACGAGGGTTGTGGAGTACACAATAAACCAGCCACTACCATCACACGAGGGTTGTGGAGTACACAATAAACCAGCCACTACCATCCACACGAGGGTTGTGGAGTGCACAATAAACCAGCCACTACCATCCACACGAGGGTTGTGGAGTACACAATAAACCAGCCACTACCATCACACGAGGGTTGTGGAGTACACAATAAACCAGCCACTACCATCCACACGAGGGTTGTGGAGTACACAGCCACTACCAACACGAGGGTTGTGGAGTGCACAATAAACCAGCCACTACCATCACACGAGGGTTGTGGAGTACACAATAAACCAGCCACTACCATCACACGAGGGTTGTGGAGTACACAATAAACCAGCCACTACCATCCACACGAGGGTTGTGGAGTACACAATAAACCAGCCACTACCATCACACGAGGGTTGTGGAGTGCACAATAAACCAGCCACTACCATCACACGAGGGTTGTGGAGTACACAATAAACCAGCCACTACCATCACACGAGGGTTGTGGAGTACACAATAAACCAGCCACTACCATCACACGAGGGTTGTGGAGTGCACAATAAACCAGCCACTACCATCCACACGAGGGTTGTGGAGTGCACAATAAACCAGCCACTACCATCACACGAGGGTTGTGGAGTACACAATAAACCAGCCACTACCATCCACACGAGGGTTGTGGAGTGCACAATAAACCAGCCACTACCATCACACGAGGGTTGTGGAGTGCACAATAAACCAGCCACTACCATCACACGAGGGTTGTAGAGTACACAATAAACCAGCCACTACCATCCACACGAGGGTTGTGGAGTACACAATAAACCAGCCACTACCATCACACGAGGGTTGTGGAGTGCACAATAAACCAGCCACTACCATCCACACGAGGGTTGTGGAGTACACAATAAACCAGCCACTACCATCCACACGAGGGTTGTGGAGTACACAATAAACCAGCCACTACCATCCACACGAGGGTTCTGGAGTACACAATAAACCAGCCACTACCATCCACACGAGGGTTGTGGAGTGCACAATAAACCAGCCACTACCATCACACAAGGGTTGTGGAGTACACAATAAACCAGCCACTACCATCCACACGAGGGTTGTGGAGTACACAATAAACCAGCCACAGCCACTACCATCACACGAGGGTTGTGGAGTGCACAATAAACCAGCCACTACCATCCACACGAGGGTTGTGGAGTACACAATAAACCACCATCACACGAGGGTTGTGGAGTACACAATAAACCAGCCACTACCATCACACGAGGGTTCTGGAGTACACAATAAACCAGCCACTACCATCACACGAGGGTTGTGGAGTGCACAATAAACCAGCCACTACCATCACACGAGGGTTGTGGAGTACACAATAAACCAGCCACTACCATCACACGAGGGTTGTGGAGTACACAATAAACCAGCCACTACCATCACACGAGGGTTGTGGAGTACACAATAAACCAGCCACTACCATCACACGAGGGTTGTGGAGTGCACAATAAACCAGCCACTACCATCACACGAGGGTTCTGGAGTACACAATAAACCAGCCACTACCATCACACGAGGGTTGTGGAGTGCACAATAAACCAGCCACTACCATCACACGAGGGTTCTGGAGTACACAATAAACCAGCCACTACCATCACACGAGGGTTGTGGAGTACACAATAAACCAGCCACTACCATCCACACGAGGGTTCTGGAGTACACAATAAACCAGCCACTACCATCACACGAGGGTTGTGGAGTACACAATAAACCAGCCACTACCATCACACGAGGGTTGTGGAGTACACAATAAACCAATACCAACACAGGGCCACAATACCATTCACACGAGGGTTCTGGAGTACACAATAAACCAGCCACTACCATCACACGAGGGTTGTGGAGTACACAATAAACCAGCCACTACCATCACACGAGGGTTGTGGAGTACACAATAAACCAGCCACTACCATCACACGAGGGTTGTGGAGTACACAATAAACCAGCCACTACCATCACACGAGGGTTGTGGAGTACACAATAAACCAGCCACTACCATCACACGAGGGTTGTGGAGTACACAATAAACCAGCCACTACCATCACACAGCCACTACCATCACACGAGGGTTGTGGAGTACACAATAAACCAGCCACTACCATCACACGAGGGTTGTGGAGTACACAATAAACCAGCCACTACCATCACACGAGGGTTGTGGAGTACACAATAAACCAGCCACTACCATCACACGAGGGTTGTGGAGTGCACAATAAACCAGCCACTACCATCACACGAGGGTTCTGGAGTACACAATAAACCAGCCACTACCATCACACGAGGGTTGTGGAGTGCACAATAAACCAGCCACTACCATCACACGAGGGTTGTGGAGTGCACAATAAACCAGCCACTACCATCACACGAGGGTTGTGGAGTACACAATAAACCAGCCACTACCATCACACGAGGGTTGTGGAGTACACAATAAACCAGCCACTACCATCACACGAGGGTTGTGGAGTACACAATAAACCAGCCACTACCATCACACGAGGGTTGTGGAGTACACAATAAACCAGCCACTACCATCACACGAGGGTTCTGGAATACACAATAAACCAGCCACTACCATCCACACGAGGGTTGTGGAGTGCACAATAAACTAACCACTACCATCCACACGAGGGTTGTGGAGTACACAATAAACCAGCCACTACCATCACACGAGGGTTGTGGAGTGCACAATAAACCAGCCACTACCATCACACGAGGGTTGTGGAGTACACAATAAACCAGCCACTACCATCACACGAGGGTTGTGGAGTACACAATAAACCAGCCACTACCATCACACGAGGGTTGTGGAGTACACAATAAACACAATAAACCAGCCACTACCATCCACACGAGGGTTCTGGAGTACACAATAAACCAGCCACTACCATCACACGAGGGTTCTGGAGTACACAATAAACCAGCCACTACCATCACACGAGGGTTGTGGAGTACACAATAAACCAGCCACTACCATCACACGAGGGTTGTGGAGTACACAATAAACCAGCCACTACCATCACACGAGGGTTGTGGAGTACACAATAAACCAGCCACTACCATCACACGAGGGTTGTGGAGTACACAATAAACCAGCCACTACCATCACACGAGGGTTGTGGAGTGCACAATAAACCAGCCACTACCATCACACGAGGGTTGTGGAGTACACAATAAACCAGCCACTACCATCACACGAGGGTTGTGGAGTGCACAATAAACCAGCCACTACCATCACACGAGGGTTGTGGAGTGCACAATAAACCAGCCACTACCATCACACGAGGGTTGTGGAGTGCACAATAAACCAGCCACTACCATCACACGAGGGTTGTGGAGTGCACAATAAACCAGCCACTACCATCACACGAGGGTTGTGGAGTGCACAATAAACCAGCCACTACCATCACACGAGGGTTGTGGAGTACACAATAAACCAGCCACTACCATCACACGAGGGTTGTGGAGTACACAATAAACCAGCCACTACCATCACACGAGGGTTGTGGAGTACACAATAAACCAGCCACTACCATCACACGAGGGTTGTGGAGTACACAATAAACCAGCCACTACCATCACACGAGGGTTCTGGAATACACAATAAACCAGCCACTACCATCCACACGAGGGTTGTGGAGTACACAATAAACCAGCCACTACCATCACACGAGGGTTCTGGAATACACAATAAACCAGCCACTACCATCACACGAGGGTTGTGGAGTGCACAATAAACTAACCACTAAGATCAAGCGACAGGTCCGAAGACAATGAAGGTTTGTTATATGCAGAGATTCTAACAGCCAACTGCAGTAGCAAGGGACAGCTGGCCAGGAAAGACAGTCCACTGAGAATAGAAGTTTCAGATATGACAGGGACTGAAGGCAAGAACATGTCAATGGAAGGAAATAAAATGCCTCAGAGGAAGCAGATCTAGACTCAGTGGGAGGAGGAAAGGGCGAGGTCAGTCTTTGTGTAAGGGCTCCAAGAAGCCAAGGGGGCCAACTTTGAAGAAATAAAACAGGAGGAGAAAAAAATGATTGAAGGCATCATGAAAACAATAGGGGAGGGCAATATGACCCAGGTGACAAATTTTCAGAGAATTGGGTGGTTTGCGAGTGGAAGGATACGGCCTGTCAGAGTAACTTTCCAGGAAGAATCAGTTCGAATCAGGATTCTGCAAGAGAAAGCAAGACTGAGGGACAAAGAGGGGTACCAGAGAGTATACCTCGACCGCGACAGAACACAAGAAGAAAGGACTACACTGAAAGAGAGGGTACAGAGACGCAAGGAGGAACGAGAAGCAATGAAAATGAGCAGGACCCAGACACAGGAGGAAGGGCAAACACACCCCACAGAATCTCCCACCAAAAGACCCCACCCGCAACATTCCCAACGCAACTGAGCAACCTATACTACAACCCACTCACTGTTCCCTCTGCCACCAACCCCCATATCACAAACCTCACCCCAACAGCTGTCCCTTATGGGCATTCTGACCCCACCCCCATCAACACATACCCCACCTACACCACAGCCCCATATAGGCCCCCACCAAGGCTCTCGCTCCCCCAACCCCAATATACTTGCATGACCACAATGATAGAAAAGAAACTAAAGGTTTGGTACACAAACGCGGATGGAATAACGAATAAACATGAGGAGTGGAATGAAAGAATCAGTGAAAAATCCCCAGACATCATAGCAGTCACAGAAACAAAACTCGCTGAGACAATAACAGACACAATCTTCCCAACAGGATATCAGATCCTGAGGAAAGATAGAAGGAGTAGAGGGGGAGGAGGGGTTGCACTGCTCATAAAACACCAATGGGGATTTGAGGAAATGGAAGGCATGGACATGATTGGAGAAAGAGACTACATTGTAGGTACAATTCAGTCCGGAGAACATAAAGTAGTCATTGGAGTGATGTATAACCCACCACAGAACTGCAGGAGGCCAAGAGAGGAGTACGAAGAAAACAACAGGGTGATGGTGGACACACTGGCTGAGGTGGCAAGAAGAGCTCACTCGAGCAGAGCAAAGTTACTGGTAATGGGCGATTTCAACCACAGGGAGATCGACTGGGAAAACCTGGAGCCACATGGGGGTCCCGAAACATGGAGAGCCAAGATGATGGATGTGGTACTTGAAAACCTCATGCATCAACATGTCAGGGACACAACCAGAGAGAGAGGGGAGGATGAGCCAGCAAGACTGGATCTTGTGTTCACCCTGAGCAGTTCAGACATCGAGGACATCACTTACGAGAGGCCCCTTGGAGCTAGCGATCATGTGGTTCTGAGTTTTGACTATATAGTAGAGTTACAAGTGGAGAAGGTAACAGGAACTGAAGGGGACAGGCCAAACTATAAAAGGGGGGACTATACAGGTATGAGAAACTTCCTGCAGGAGGTTCAGTGGGACAGAGAAATGGTAGGAAAATCAGTAAACGAGATGATGGAATATGTGGCAACAAAGTGCAAGGAGGCAGAGGAAAGTTTTGTTCCCAAGGGAAACAGAAATAATAGGAAGACCAAAACGAGTCCTTGGTTTACCCGAAGGTGTAGGGAGGCAAAAACTAAGTGCAACAGAGAATGGAAAAGGTACAGGAGGCATAGGACCCAGGAAAACAAGGAGATTAGTAGAAGAGCCAGAAACGAGTATGCGCAGATAAGGAGGGAGGCCCAGCGACAGTATGAAAACGACATAGCATCGAAAGTCAAATCTGACCCGAAACTGCTGTATAGCCACATTAGGAGGAAGACAACAGTCAAGGACCAGGTGATAAGGCTGAGGAAAGAAGGTGGAGAACTCACAAGAAACGATCAAGAGGTATGTGAGGAGCTCAACACGAGATTTAAGGAAGTATTTACAGTAGAGACAGGAAGGACTCTGGGGGGACAGACCAGATGGGGACACCAACAAGGAATACACCAACAAGTGTTGGACGACATACATACAGATGAGGAGGAGGTGAAGAAACTGCTAAGGGACATCGATACCTCAAAGGCAATGGGACCGGACAACATCTCTCCATGGGTCCTTAGAGAGGGAGCAGATATGTTGTGCGTACCACTTACCACAATCTTCAACACATCCCTGGAAACTGGGCAACTACCTGAGGTATGGAAGACGGCAAATGTAGTTCCCATTTTCTAAAAAGGAGACAGAAAAGAGGCACTAAACTATAGACCTGTGTCATTGACGTGTATAGTATGCAAAATTATGGAGAAGATTATCAGGAGGAGAGTGGTGGAGCACCTGGAACGGAACAGGAGTATAAATGCCAACCAGCACGGATTCACGGAAGGCAAATCCTGTGTCACAAACCTTCTGGAGTTTTGTGATAAAATAACAGAAGTAAGACAAGAGAGAGAGGGGTGGGTTGATTGCATCTTCTTGGACTGCAAGAAGGCTTTTGACACAGTTCCTCACAAGAGATTAGTGCAGAAGCTAGAGCATCAGGCGCATATAACAGGAAGGGCACTGCAATGGATCAGAGAATACCTGACAGGGAGGCAACAACGAGTCATGGTACGTAATGATGTATCACAGTGGGCATCTGTGACGAGCGGGGTCCCACAGGGGTCGGTCCTAGGACCAGTGCTATTTTTGGTATATGTGAACGACATGACGGAAGGGTTAGACTCAGAAGCGTCCCTGTTTGCAGATGATGTGAAGTTAATGAGGAGAATTAAATCTGATGAGGACCAGGCAGGACTTCAAAGAGACCTGGACAGACTGGACACCTGGTCCAGCAAATGGCTTCTCGAATTTAATCCTGCCAAATGCAAAGTCATGAAGATAGGGGAAGGGCACAGAAGACCACAGACAGAGTATAGGCTAGGTGGCCAAAGACTGCAAACCTCACTCAAGGAGAAAGATCTTGGGGTGAGTATAACACCGAGCATGTCTCCGGAAGCACACATCAATCAGATAACTGCTGCAGCATATGGGCGCCTGGCAAACCTGAGAACAGCATTCCGACACCTTAGTAAGGAATCATTCAAGACACTGTACACCGTGTATGTCAGGCCCATACTGGAGTATGCAGCACCTGTTTGGAACCCGCACTTGATAAAGCACGTCAAGAAACTAGAGAAAGTACAAAGGTTTGCAACAAGGTTAGTTCCAGAGCTAAGGGGAATGTCCTATGAAGAAAGATTAAGGGAAATCGGCCTGACGACACTGGAGGACAGGAGGGTCAGGGGAGACATGATAACGACATATAAAATACTGCGTGGAATAGACAAGGTGGACAAGGACAGGATGTTCCAGGGAGGGGACACAGAAACAAGAGGCCACAATTGGAAGTTGAAGACACAAATGAGTCAGAGAGATAGTAGGAAGTATTTCTTCAGTCATAGAGTTGTAAGGCAGTGGAATAGCCTAGAAAATGACGTAGTGGAGGCAGGAACCATACAGTTTTAAGACGAGGTTTGATAAAGCTCATGGAGCGGGGAGAGAGAGGGTCTAGTAGCAACCGGTGAAGAGGCGGGGCCAGGAGCTAGGACTCGACCCCTGCAACCACAAATAGGTGAGTACAAATAGGTGAGTACATCATCCAGCAATACCGTTTATTTCGTTATCACAATGCCATCCTTGGTGTTGCACCTGGGCGTGAGAGAGAGAGAGAGAGAGAGAGAGAGAGAGAGAGAGAGAGAGAGAGAGAGAGAGAGAGAGTGAAATGTGAGAATTTCACAGCAAAGGCGATATTTGGTACAAGAAGGTCGCCCTGGCGGAAGTAATGACGTTGTGACCAGTGGATCTGTGAGTCTGGCAACTCACGCATGGTTGCGAAATTGGATGTTCGTAAGCGTTCGTGTGTTATTGATGATTTTATGTTAAGGTAATAATTACTATGGTTACTGCTGGAGAATTAAGTGAGAGATTAAGTATTTAACTTGAGATATGTGGTGGAGAGAGAGAGAGAGAGAGAGAGAAACCGGGTGTGGCACCAGGGCCTCTTAGCAAAACTTTAAGCACTGGGAATTGCAGGCTCTACTCTATGTCTCCTCAGTGATTACCTTCATAGTAGATCGCTAAGGGTAGTTATCAATGGAACGGAATCAGCAAGACATCCTATTGGGGCAAGTGTTCCTCAAGGAAGCGTGCTGGGTCCATTGTTATGGAATGTCTACTTCAACGACCTTCTTCATCTCATCCCAGAATCACATGCATATGCAGACGACTGTACACTGACATTCATTTATCCAAGAGAAGAAATGCCAGCTGCTCTAAGCTACATCAATCACCAGCTAGGAGCTATATCAGCTTGGGGAAATAGATGGCAAGTAACATTTGCACCTGAGAAAACGCAAATGATGATGGTCTCTAGGCACCATGATGGTAATGCTGGTGCAGTAGTGAGGATGAATAGGAGGGTGTTGGCACCTGGAGAAGAAGTTGATATTATTGGGGTGAAATTTGACTCCAAACTAACCATGAAGAACCATGTTGTAAATCGTGCGAACAAGGCAGTCAGGAACCTTACAGCACTTCTCCGTATTTCGCATCTGCTTGACAGTAGGGGCTGTAAGATTCTGTACCAGGCACAAGTACGCTCACACCTTGAGTATGCTCCACTTTCTTGGTTTGCCCCTTCCCCCCCTCTCATCTGCGACTGCTTGACAGAGTAGAGAACAGAGCAAGACGTCTCATCTCTCGCCTGGACCCATCCTGGATAGACCTGTCATTTCAGCAGAGCCTTCAACACAGGAGGGATGTGGGTTGCCTTACTGTTGTACAAGGCCAATATTATCAAAGTACCACACTTGGATCCACTTCGAGGACAGCGTGAAACAAGCTTTTATGCCACAAGACGGGCGGAAAACAGCAACTTCACTCTGGCTGTACCCTTCTCCAGAACATCACTCCATCTGAGATCATATATACTCAGGATGACTCGAGTATGGAACACATTCGTACAGCATAATGATGTCAACGAGATAGAGTCAGTTGAACACATGAAAATGCTGGCCCACAGATGGCTCCAACTTCATCCTGTTCCCTACTTGTATGTCTCATAACAATAAAAATGCTTTCAAATGAGCTGATGTAGGTAACAGCTCTTAGCTTGTCAATAAAGTTAGGAATCCTTAACCTGTAAATAGCTTGTCAATAAAGCTAGGGATTCTTAACCTTGTCAAACCCTGTGGAAACAGGGCGAGAGAGAGAGAGAGAGAGAGAGAGAGAGAGAGAGAGAGAGAGAGAGAGAGAGAGAGAGAGAGAGAGAGAGAGAGAGAGAGAGAGAGAGAGACAGGCAGACAGACAAACAGATCCACACATTTCAATAGCGCTTTGAAAGCTTTAAGTTTAATCTATGAGTTACAGGGTAGTACGCCCATCAGGGTCCTGATCATGCACCTGAGTGAAGATGCCCATCAGGGTCCTGATCATGCACCTGAGTGAAGATGCCCATCAGGGTCATGATCATGCACCTGAGTGAAGATGCCCATCAGGGTCCTGATCATGCACCTGAGTGAAGATGCCCATCAGGGTCCTGATCATGCACCTGAGTGAAGATGCCCATCAGGGTCCTGATCATGCACCTGAGTGAAGATGCCCATCAGGGTCATGATCATGCACCTGAGTGAAGATGCCCATCAGGGTCCTGATCATGCACCTGAGTGAAGATGCCCATCAGGTCCTGATCATGCACCTGAGTGAAGATGCCCATCAGGTCATGATCATGCACCTGAGTGAAGATGCCCATCAGGTCATGATCATGCACCTGAGTGAAGATGCCCATCAGGGTCCTGATCATGCACCTGAGTGAAGATGCCCATCAGGTCCTGATCATGCACCTGAGTGAAGATGCCCATCAGGGTCCTGATCATGCACCTGGAGTGAAGATGCCCATCAGGTCCTGATCATGCACCTGAGTGAAGATGCCCATCAGGTCCTGATCATGCACCTGAGTGAAGATGCCCATCAGGGTCCTGATCATGCACCTGAGTGAAGATGCCCATCGAGGTCATGATCATGCACCTGAGTGAAGATGCCCATCAGGTCCTGATCATGCACCTGGAGTGAAGATGCCCATCAGGGTCATGATCATGCACCTGAGTGAAGATGCCCATCAGGGTCCTGATCATGCACCTGAGTGAAGATGCCCCTCAGGGTCCTGATCATGCACCTGAGTGAAGAAGCCCATCAGGTCATGATCATGCACCTGAGTGAAGATGCCCATCAGGGTCCTGATCATGCACCTGAGTGAAGATGCCCATCAGGGTCATGATCATGCACCTGAGTGAAGACGCCCATCAGGGTCCTGATCATGCACCTGAGTGAAGATGCCCATCAGGGTCATGATCATGCACCTGAGTGAAGATGCCCATCAGAGTCATGATCATTCACCTGAGTGAAGACGCCCATCAGGGTCATGATGATGCACCTGAGTGAAGACGCCCATCAGGGTCATGATCATGCACCTGAGTGAAGACGCCCATCAGAGTCATGATCATGTACCTGAGTGAAGATGCCCATCAGGGTCATGATTATGCACCTGAGTGAAGACGCCCATCAGAGTCATGATCATGCATCTGAGTGAAGACGCCAATCAGGGTCATGATCATGCACCTGAGTGAAGACCCCCATCAGGGTCATGATGATGCACCTGAGTGAAGACCCCCATCAGGGTCATGATCATGTACCTGAGTGAAGACCCCCATCAGGGTCATAATCATGCACCTGAGTGAAGACCCCCATCAGGGTCATGATGATGCACCTGAGTGAAGACCCCCATCAGTGTCATGATCATGCACCTGAGTGAAGACCCCCATCAGGGTCATAATCATGCACCTGAGTGAAGACCCCCATCAGGGTCATGATCATGCACCTGAGTGAAGACGCCCATCAGGTTCCTGGCTCTGAAGTCTGCATCAATTTGTCTTGTTAATTAGTAGCATCAAGGATTTAATATGCCTCAACTTGGCCTCTTAATTGAGGTCATCTGGTGAATGTCTTGTTGCAGTGCAATCTCCCTTGCAACTTCAACTTCATTGTCCGAATAAATGAACTCTAATAAATTCTCAGTTTATACTTCTCTCCTTCGTGTTGGTAAGTCAGGGTAAACACGGGGTGGTAACGTCCCCCTGGTTACCTCTGGTTACTCCTGAGGGAGTGAGGGTCAGGGGGAAGATAGTAGTGGCTGACGAAGGGAAGGAACTGAGAGGGTGAGGGGTGGTTGCTGTAGTTCAACTGGCGTTAGGCAGATAGGGAGTGAGGGAGGCAGGGAGGGAAGGTGGCAGGGAGGGAGGGAGGGTGGCAGGGAGGGTGGAAGGGGGACAGGATCGAAATAGTTTTTAATTATCGTGAAAGGTGTCTTGTTTAGCCTAAACTGAGGATTGTAGTTGTCAGGATGGTGGTTGTGGTGGTGGTGGCTGGTGGTGGTGGTGGCTGGTGGTGGCTGGTGGTGGTGGTGGCTGGTGGTGGCTGGTGGTGGTGGTGGCTGGTGGTGGCTGGTGGTGGTGGTGGCTGGTGGTGGCTGGTGGTGGTGGTGGCTGGTGGTGGCTGGTGGTGGCTGGTGGTGGTGGTGGCTGGTGGTGACTGGTGGTAGTGGTGGCTTGTGGTGGCTGGTGGTAGTGGTGGCTGGTGGTGGCTGGTGGTGGTGGTAGTTGTTGTTGTTGTTGATGGTGGTGGTGGTGGTGGTGGTGGTGGTGGTTGATAGTGGTTGGTGATAGTGGTGATAGTGGCCGCAGATGTGGCAGTATGGGTGTGACATTTAGTATGGTACATGTGGTAGAACATCAAGAATGGTTGGTGGAGGCAGCATCGTCCTCCTCCTGCAGTTACAAGACCACGTCACTGACTCGCCCAGTAGTTTTCCTGAAGAAGGCGAGGAAGGCTTCCTTGTGCTCATTACACATCTAGACACTCTACTTCTACACTCATAAAATACATCACCCTCCTCCTCCTCCTGCAGCTACCAGACACATGTAGCTATGACTTTATTGTGACATCTCGCTCTAGAGACAGACAGACAGACAGACAGACAGACAGACAGTTAGACAGAGGAGTGGGTGTAAAGGTAATAGAAGTCATTAACACCTGGCCTGCAGCGACGTGTACAGCTTACCAGGATGTGATACTGTGCTGCTGCTGCTGTTTCACCTGCTTACTCCTACTGAAAAATTTATCGAGTTGTCACTGACTCTGCTGTTGCTCCTGTTGTTGCCTCTACTGCTGCTGCACTTGCCGTTGCTACACCTACTATTGCCGTTGCTGCTGGTGCTGCTTTACCCATAATGGATGAGAGTTGGAGATGTTTCTAATAGCTTTTACCTCTAAGTGGTGCCTGGTGGCCTGGTGGCTAGAGCTCTCACTTCACACAAGGGTTTGGGTTTGATTCCCAGCGAGTACAGAAACATTGGGCGTGTTTCTTTACACCGATTATCTATGTTCACCCATCAGTAAAATGAGTACCTGGGTGTTAGTTGACTCGTCTGGGTCGCATCCTGGGACAAAACTGGCCTAATTTGCCCGAAATGCTCTGCATAACAAGCGGCTTTCTATATGGTAGTATATCATTGATGCCAGCTAGGACTGTATACCTTGTACATGTACAAGGTATACAGTCCATGTACAAGGTATGCAGTCCTGGCTACCGTGTTCTTACTCCCCAGTTATTATGGTTGAGATCAAACAGCCACTCTCTGCACTCATCCACTTCTTGCAGCTTCATATATGCGTCCTCTGCTCGTATCCCCCTCAGCTCCATCACAGCATCACCAAACAGCGACACTTAAAATTGATTACATCTGAGAGGTTTTTAATAATTATAATTAAGAGTGTTGTTCCAATATTGACCCTCAAAGGAAATACAAAGAAATTTTATTACAGATGAAGGCCTTTATAACGCAACGTTTCTCTCCAAGATGAGCAAAACGATATATCGTAATGTCTTAAGCTGTTACGGGTGTCTCTGAATCACCGAAAGGTCGCCATTTGACCTTCAACCCCCGGCTGAACCTTGCTGGAACATCAGTCTGCTAACACACACTTGAAGAGTCCATAGTGCAGCCATTTAGCACAGTCTTCTTAGTGATGCCCAGCCATCCTGTATATAGTATACCATTCTGTCAGCATTATTGGATGTGTAGTTCCATTTTACATTGACAAGGGCTCATGGTTGGACTCAGATGGGAAGTGTTAATTGAAGATGATTTCACCTTCTCTACCTGTAACCATAACAAGAGAGGACCACATTTTCTCACTATGGTTATTTTACATTCACACACACACACACACACACACACACACACACACACACACACACACACACACACACATACACACACACACACACGCTCTCTCTCTCTCTCTCGCTCTCTCTCTTGTTCTCTCTCTTGCTCTCTCTCTCTCTTGCTCTCTCTCTCTCTTGCTCTCTCTCTCTCTTGCTCTCTCTCTCTCTCTTGCTCTCTCTCTTTCTCTCTCTCTTGCTCTCTCTCTTGCTCTCTCTCTCTCGCCTCTCTCTCCCTCGCTCTCTCTTGCTCTCTCTCTCTTGCCCTCTTGCTCTTGCTCCTCTGCCTCTTGCTCTCTCTTGCCTCCTCTCTGCTCTCTGCTCTCTTGCCTCTCTGCTCTCTCTTGCTCTCGCCTCTGCTCTTGCCTCTCTCTGCTGCTCTCTTGCTCTCTCTCTTGTCTCTCTCTTGCTCTTGCTCTCTCTGTCTCTCTCTCTGCTCTCTCTGCTCTCTCTCTAGCCTCTCTTGCTCTCTCTCTCTCTCTCTCTCTCTTGCTTGCTCTTGCCTCTCCTCTTGCTCTCTCCTCTCTGCTCTCTCTTGCTCTCTCTCCTCTTGCTCTCTCTCTTGCTCTCTCTCGATCTCTCTTGCTCCTCTCTCTCCCCTCGCTCTCTCTTGCTCTCTCTCTCTCTTGCTCTCTCTCTGGCTCTCTCTCTTGCTCTCTCTTGCTCTCTCTCTGCTTCTCTCTCTCTCTTGCTCTGCTCTCTTGCTCTTGCTCTCTCTGCTCTCTCTGCTCTCTGCTCTCTCTCTCTCGCTCTCTCTCCTCTTGCTCTCTGCTCCTCTCTTGCCTCTCTCTCTTGCTCTCTCTCTCTCTTGCCTCTCTCGCTCTCTCTCTTGCTCTCTCTCTTGTCTCTCTCTCTCTCTCTCTCTCTCTCTCTCTCTCTCTCTCTCTCTCTCTCTCTCTGCTCTTGCTCTCTTGTCTCTCTCTTGCTCTCTCTCTCTCTTGCTCTCTCTGCTCTCTCTCTCTCGATCTCTCTCTTGCTCTCTCCCTCTCTTGCTCTCTCTCTTGCTCTCTCTCTCTTCTCTCTCGTCCCCTATTTTCCCCTTCCCGCTAACTCTCCCCTCTCCTACACTATGGTGGGGACTGCTAGGAACCAAGGATCAGATGAGAATGGTTCAGGTAGGGAGGAGTGGATGGAGGAGCAGTGGAAAAGGATGGAACAAGAAGTGGGAGAGAAAATTAGGAGAGCTTTCTGAAAAAAATGGAGAAAGAGCTCTGTGAAATTGGAAAGGAGGTTGGAGCAGGAAACAAAGAATTGGGAGGCATAAGTCGAAAACTGCAGTAGCCAAGATAAGGGTCCTAGAAGTTGAGATAAATAGGCTGGAGCGAGTTACAGGGGCAGTGACTCCAGAGAAGACACAGCATATGAAGCTACGAGGCTGAACAGGAAGGAAGGAATTATGAATTATGCTAAGGTCACATCAATCTGTCAAGGAGGACCAAGGAGTGAAAGGGAAGATCAGCTGGTTGCAGATGGAGAGGGTGATAGGTCGAATGCTGAGGCACAACAAGGCTATCAAGAGCCACTGGAAAAATCAAGGGAGAAACTGACCACATACAGGCAGGATCCAGAGTCACAGAGGGTGAGGCAATGGGGAGGAAGAAAGAGCAAAATCAGTGTTTATCCATGGGCTTCGGGAGAGAGAGGAAAGGACACACACTGAAAGGAAGCAGGAAGAAGGAAGGAGATTGAGAGAAAATCATCACGGAAATAGGTGAAGAGATGGACGAGATTGTAAATTTTTCAGAGAATGGGGAATACTCGAAGGGGAGAAACCGACCAATCAAGCTGATTCTCAGGACGGAAACAGTGCGAACAGGATCCTCCAAGAGAAACCACGATTGAAATACTCGGAAGAGTACAAGAGGGTGTTCCTAGACAGAGACAGAACAAAATCAGAACGACAGCAGCTGAGGAGAGGACAAAAAAAAACGAAAGGAGCTAGGAAAAGAGACAAGGAGGGAATCAGCAGAGGTCAGTCAGAGCAGGACAGAACAGCAAGGGCAAGCACACACACAACTACTCTCAGAACCATACAACCTATCACACCATCCCAACACACACTACAATCCATACCCACAGCCTCCACCCAACATCGAGCATAGAAGAATCCACAGTATGCCACCAGGTCTCCCACCCCCACAGGCCCCCCAAACCACAGTGTTGGAAAGGAAACTGAAGGTATGGTACACAAACGCTGATGGAATAACAAATAAGTGGGAGGAGTGGCACGAAAGAGTCAAAGAAGCATCACTGGACATCATAGCTCTTACAGAAACCAAGCTTACAGGTATGATAACAGATGCCATCTTTCCAACGGGATACCAAATCCTGAGGAAAGACAGAGGGAACAGGGGGTGGAGGATGGCGTTGCTGATCAAAAATCGCTGGAATTTTGATGAGCTGGAGAGAGGAGATAGCGGAGAAGAAAGTGATTACATAGTGGGAACACTTCACTCTGGAGGTCCCAAGGTAGGTAATAGCAGTGATGTATAACCCACCACAGAACAGCAGGAGGCCAAGGCAAGAGTACGACGAGAGCAATAGAGCGATGGTTGACACACTGGCTAGAGCGGCCAGAAGAGGTCATGCATGCAGTGCAAAGCTCCTGATCATGGGGACTTTAACCACAAGGAGATCGATTGGGAGAACTTGGACCCACATGGGGGCCAAGATACATGGAGGGCTAAGATGATGGAGGTGGTACTGGAGAACTTCATGTACCAACACGTAAGGGACACTACAAGAGAGAGAGGAGAGGATGAACCAGAAAGGCTGGACTTAGTATTCACCTTCAGTAGTGCAGATATCGAGGACATCACATATGAAAGACCCCTTGGGGCCAGTGACCATGTGGTTTTAAGCTTCGAATACACAGTAGAGCTACAAGTGGAGGGAGAAGCAGGAAGGCCAGGACGAATGAAGCCAAACTACAAGAAAGGGGACTACACAGGAACTACCTGAACGGGGTTCAGTGGGACAGAGAACTGGCAGGGAAGCCAGTTAATGAGATGATGGAATATGTAGCAACAAAATGCAAGGAGGCTGAGGAGAGGTTTGTACCCAAGGGTAACAGGAGTAATGAAAAAGCCAGGATGAGCCCATGGTTTACCCAAAGGTGGCAGGGAGGCAAAAACCAAGTGTGCTAGGGAATGGAAGAAATATAGAAGGCAAAGGACCCAGGAGAATAAGGAGAACAGTCGTAGAGCCAGAAACGAATATGCACAGATAAGAAGGGAGGCCCAAAGACAATATGAAAATGACATAGCAGCGAAAGCCAAATCTGACCTGAAACTGTTGTACAGCCACATCAGGAGGAAAACAACAGTCAAGGACCAGGTAATCAGGCTAAGGGAAGGAAGGAGGAGAGACAACAGGAAATGACCGTGAAGTATGTGAAGAACTCAACAAGGGATTCAAAGAAGTGTTCACAGAGGAGACAGAAGGGACTCCAGAAAGACGGAGAGGTGGGGCACACCACCAAGTGCTGGACACAGTGCACACAACCGAGGAAGAAGTGAAGAGGCTTCTGTGAGCTAGATACCTCAAAGGCAATGGGGCCAGATAACATCTCTTCCCATGGGTATTGAGCAGAGGCGCTATGTACCCCTAACAACAATATTCAATTCATCTATCGAAACAGAGATATTGCCTGAGGCATGGAAGACAGTAAATGTAGTCCTAATCTTTAAAAACAGACATGAAGCGTTAAACTACAGACCAGTGTCACTGACATGTATAGTATGCAAAATCATGGAGAAGATTATCAGGAGAAGAGTGGTGGAACACCTAGAAAGGAATGATCTCATCAACAGCAGCCAGCATGGTTTCAGGGACAGGGAAATCCTGTGTCACTAAACCTACTGGAGTTCTATGACATGGTGACAGCAGTAAGACAAGAGAGAGAGGTGGGTGGATTGCATTTTCTTGGACTGCAAGAAGGCGTTTGACACAGTTCCACACAAGAGATTGGTGCAAAACTGGAGGACCAAGCAGGGATAACAGGGAAGGCACTACAATGGATCAGGGAATACTTGTCAGGAAGACAGCAGCGAGTCATGGTACGTGGCGAGGTGTCAGAGTGGGCACCTGTGACCAGCGGGGTCCCGCAGGGGTCAGTCCTAGGACCAGTGCTGTTTCTGGTATTTGTGAACGACATGACGGAAGGAATAGACTCTGAGGTGTCCCTGTTTGCAGATGACGTGAAGTTGATGAGAAGAATACACTCGATCGAAGACCAGCAGAACTACAAAGGGATCTGGACAGGCTGCAGACCTGGTCCAGCAATTGGCTCCTGGAGTTCAATCCCACCAAGTGCAAAGTCATGAAGATTAGGGAAGGGCAAAGAAGGCCGCAGACGGAGTACAGTCTGAGGGGTCAGAGACTACAAACCTCACTCAAGGAAAAAGATCTTGGGGTGAGTATAACACCAGGCACATCTCCTGAAGCGCACATCAACCAAATAACTGCTGCAGCATATGGGCGCCTAGCAAACCTCAGAACAGCATTCCGACATCTTAATAAAGGAATCGTTCAGGACCCTGTACACCGTATACGTTAGGCCCATATTGGAGTATGCGGCACCAGTTTGGAACCCACACCTAGCCAAGCACGTAAAGAAACTAGAGAAAGTGCAAAGGTTTGCAACAAGACTAGTCCCAGAGCTAAGAGGTATGTCCTACGAGGAGAGGTTAAGGGGAAATCAACCTGACGACACTGGAGGACAGGAGAGATAGGGGGGACATGATAACGACATACAAAATACTGAGGGGAATTGACAAGGTGGACAAAGACAGGATGTTCCAGAGTTTGGACACAGCAACAAGGGGACACAGTTGGAAGCTAAAGACACAGATGAATCACAGGGATGTTAGGAAGTATTTCTTCAGCCACAGAGTAGTCAGTAAGTGGAATAGTTTGGGAAGCGATGTAGTGGAGGCAGGATCCATACATAGCTTTAAGCAGAGGTATGATAAAGCTCACGGCTCAGGGAGAGTGACCTAGTAGCGATCAGTGAAGAGGCGGGGCCAGGAGCTCGGACTCGACCCCCGCAACCTCAACTAGGTGAGTACAACTAGGTGAGTACACACACACACACACACACACTCACACACTCATACACACAAACACACACACACACACACACACACACACACACACACACACACACACACACACACACTCACACACACTCACACACACTCACACACACACACACACACACACACACACACACACATAAACACACACACACGAAGAGGCGGGGCCAGGAGCTGTGAATCGACCCCTGCAACCACAAATAGGTGAGTACAAATAGGTGAGTACACACACACACACACACACGTCAGGAAGTGGAATAGCCTAGCAAATGAAGTAGTGGAGGCAGGAACCATACATAGTTTTAAGAAGAGGTATGACAAAGCTCAGGAAGCAGAGAGGGAGAGGACCTAGTAGCGATCAGTGAAGAGGCGGGGCCAGGAGGTGAGTCTCCACCCCTGCAACCACAATTAGATGAGTACAATTAGGTGAGTACACACACACACACACACACACACACACACACACACACACACACACACACACACACACAAAGGTTTGCAACAAGACTAGTCCCAGAGCTAAGAGGTATGTCCTACGAGGAGAGGTTAAGGGAAATCAACCTGACGACACTGGAGGACAGGAGAGATAGGGGGGACATGATAAGACATACAAAATACTAAGAAGAATTGGCAAGGTGGACAAAGACTAATAAGGGAACACAGTGGGAAGTTGAAGACACAGATGCATCACAGGGATGTTAGGAAGTATTTCTTCAGCCACAGAGTAGTCAGAAAGTGGAATAGTTTGGGAACCGATGTAGTGGAGGCAGGATCCATACATAGCTTTAAGCAGAGGTATGATAAAGCTCACGGTTCAGGGAGAGGGACCTAGTAGCGACCAGTGAATAGACGGGGCCACGAGCTTGGACTTGACCCCTGCAACCTCATCTAGGTGAGTACAACTAGGTGAGTACACACACACACACACACACACACACACACACACACACACACACACACACACACACACACACACACACATACACACACACACACACACACACACACACACACTCACACACACACACACACACACACACACACACACACATAGGGCGACTACCTGAGGTATGGAACACAGCAAACTACAGACCAGTGTCACTGACATATACTATGCAAAGTAATGGAGAAGATTGTCAGGAGAAAAGTGCAGGAGCACCTAGAAAGAAATGAGCTTATCAGCGACAACCAGCACGGTTTCAGGGACGGGAAATCCTGTGTCACATACCTACTGGAGTTCTATGACAGGGTGACAGCAGTAAGATAAGAGAGAGAAGGGTGGATAGATTGCGTTTTCTTGGACTGTAAGAAAGCGTTTGACACAGTTCCACACAAGAGATTAGTGTGAAAGCTGGAGGACCAGGCAGGTATAACAGGGAAGGCACTACAATGGATCAGGGAATACCTGTCAGGAAGACAACAGCGAGTCATGGTACGTGACGAGGTGTCAGAGTGGGCGCCTGTGACGAGCGGGGCTCCACAGGGGTTAGTCCTAAGACCGGTACTGTTTTTGGTATATGTGAACGACATGACGGAAGGAATAGACTCAGAAATGTCCCTGTTTGCAGATGATGTGAAGATGATGAGAAGACTTCATTCGGACAAGGACCAGGAAGAGCTACAAAGGGAACTGGGCAGGCTGCAGGCCTGGTCCAGAAACTGGCTCCTGGAATTCACCCCTGAAGATTGGGGAAGGGCAAAAAAGACCGCAGACGAAGTACAATCTAGGGGGCCAGAGACTACAAATCTCACTCAAAGAAAAGGATCTTGGGGTAAGTATAACACCGGACACATTTTCTGAGGCGCACATCAACCAAATAACTGCTGCAGCATACGGGCGCCTAGCAAACCTAAGAATAGCATTCCGAAATCTCAAAAAGGAATCTTCCAGGACCCTGTACACCGTGTACTGAGTATGCAGCAATACACACCTAGGCAAAGTAACAGAAGTAAGACACGAGAAAAAAGAGTGGGTTGATTACGCCTTCTTGGACTGCAGGAAGGCTTTCGACACAGTTCCTCACAAGAGATTAGTGCAGAAGCTAAAGGATCAGGCACGTACAACAGGAAGGGCACTGCAATGGATCAGAGAATACCTGACAGGGAGGCAACAACGAGTCATGGTACGTGATGAGGTATCACCGTGGGCGCCTGTGACGAGCGGGGTCCCACAGGGGTCGGTCCTAGGATCAGTGATATTTTTGGTATATGTGAAAAGTGTCCCTGTTGGCAGATGATGTGATGTTAAATTCCTATTCAAATTCAGATTCATTTATTTCTTCGCAAGTAGTACATTGAGATTATATCTTTACAGTGATGGGTTGCAGTACAAAGAGAGCATCTATTATGCCTTGGCATTATGGGCTGACTTAATTTAATGGTTTACTGACTACTTATCACTAAAGAAATTATCTAATTTATACAAACCATAGGATATATTCATGTATTCAAAAATGCTTTTTATGAAACATGATTCAGGAGTAGTTTTCAGTAGTTTACAGTATGAGACTGCTAAAATTTCGTGAAGGGCAATACTGGTTTTGGTAGGTATGTATACTTCTATGTGGTAATTTGTCAATATATGAGCTAGGTTGTCTAGTCATGAAGTTTTAAGATTTAGGAAATTTGTAGATTTATTGGTAATGTTAAATACTGAGTATGAGTATTTAGTCTAGGGTGATTAAGTGGCTTTTGAGAAGAGTCTTAAATTGATTTTCAGACCGGGTTACTTTGGTATTTTCTGGTAATGAATTCCAAATTTTTGGGCCCTTTATGTGCATAGAGTTTTTACAAAGTGTGATATGGGCACGAGGTACATCAAAAAGAGATCTGTGTCTTGTGTTATGATCGTGTGTCTTGTTAAGGTTGGTGAGGAGAAGTTTGAGTGGAGGGTTTATGTTTGCGTGTATTGTTCTGTGTATGTAGTAGGCACATGAATAAGTATGGATGTCTTAATGGTGAGCAGATTTAGACTTTTGGATATTGGTGGAGTATGCTGTCGGGAGTGGGAATTTGTTATCATTCTGACTGCAGCCTTTTGTTGGGTTATTAGTGGTTTTAGGTGATTTAATGTTGTTGATCCCCATGCACAAATTCCATATGTGAGATAAGGGTAAATGAGTGAATGATGCAGTGCAAGGAGAGCTGATTGTGGAACATAGTATCGTATCTTTGATAATATGCCTACAGTCTTAGATTTTCTTGATGATTTGTTGTATATGTGTCTGGAACCTGAGGCTACTGTCAAGGTGGCCCGGTGGCCTGATGGCTAAAGCTCCCGCTTCACACACGGAGGGCCCGGGTTCGATTCCCGGCGGGTGGAAACACTTCGACACGTTTCCTTACACCTGTTGTCCTGTTCACCTAGCAGCAAATAGGTACCTGGGTGTTAGTCGACTGGTGTGGGTCGCATCCTGGGGGACAAGATTAAGGACCCCAATGGAAATAAGTTAGACAGTCCTCGATGACGCACTGACTTTCTTGGGTTATTCTAGGTGGCTAACCATCCGGGGTTAAAAATCCGAACGAAATCTTATCTTAAGGTGGATTCCTAGGAATTTTCCCTCTGTGCATCTTGTGATGGGTGATCCGTTTAGCGTTATGTTAAGTGGAACATTTGTGGCTCTGTTTCCAAACTGAATGAAATAGGTTTTGTCAGTATTCAGTGTAAGTTTATTATTCATCATCCAGGCAGATATTTTCTGCAATTCGGCACTGACTGTGTTGGTAAGTATGACTGGGTTTGGGTGAGAGAAGACGTATGTATTGTCATCTGCAAATAATATGGGTTTGAGAAGCTGTGATGCATTCGGTAGGTCATTGATGTAGATGAGAAAGAGGAGTGGTCCAAGGACGCTTCCCTGTGGGATTCCGACTGTAATTGGTTGTGTTTAAGAGTTTGCACCATTTGTGTACCCATATTGGCTTCTGTTGCTAAGGTATGACTTTAGGTAGTTGAGGGAGTGGCCTCTTATACCATAGTGTGTTAATTTAGTATACAGCAATCCATGGTCGACTCTATCAAAAGCTTTACATAGATCAATGAAAATTCCCAGCGGGACTTCTTTCTTTTCGAGTGCGGTATATATTAGTTCTAGCATGTGTATGATAGCTTCATTTGTGCTTTTATTATTCCTGAATCCAAACTCACAGGGGTTTAGTATGTTATGTGAGACGAGGTAGGAACAGATCCGTCTATGAATTATTTTTTAAAATATTTTAGAGAGAAGTGGTAAGTTAGACATTGGTCTATAGTTATTCAAGTCAGCTTGGTCACCTCCTTTGTGTATCGGAGTGACCTTCGCTATTTTGAGAATTGTTGGGAAGGTGGAGGATTCAATGGAATTGTTAAAGAGCGTTGCAATAATTGGTGACAATACTTGAGAAGCTTTTTTGTACATAAAACTTGGCAAGTTGTTTATGTCTCTTGCCTTGTTTTTAAGGGTGTTGATGATGAGCGAGACTTCTTTTGGGTAGTCAGATGGACGGGTGTTTGAGTTTGGGATTTTGCTCGGTTGGTTCTTCCCTATAGTGAAGAAGAAAGCATTGAGTCTGTTGCTGTTTCAGTTGGTTGGAGTAGGGGTTCGTCTGATTTTGTTAATTTGATTGTTTTGTTTTTGGATATCTTTCTTGTTTCAAAAATTTCAGATAGAGTTTTCCAGGTCTTTTTCATATCACCATTGATGGTTTGTAGTCTGTTTTCATAATACAATTTTTTAGACCTTCTTATGAGGCTGGTAAGAGCTGACGAGTAATGTTTTGAATGGTCTCTAGTTATTTGGCCCATTCTGTACTGTTTTTCATATTGGTGCTTTGTATTAATGGATTTAAGGATGCCGGGTGTTAGCCAGTGATTATTCAGTCTCTTAGCTGTAATCTGTTTAGTTTTTCTAGGGCAATGTTTGTTATAGAGGTAATGGCTTTTATTTAGAAAATTATTTATATATTCATTCATATTTGTATATGTTTCGAGTTCATTTTGCCAGTCAGTGTTATTCATAGCTGTTATAAAGTAACTTTAGTAGTGCCTTGGGGCAATTTACCTAGATTAGTTATGAGAAAGGTAGGGTAGTGGTCTGTAGTGTTGTCTGTGATTATGCCTGATTTTAAAGAGGATATGGTGTTAGTCCAGATTTGGTCTATTAAAGAGACACTCATCGCTGAGATTCTTGTAGGTTTTGTTATTGTTGGCAGCAACAAGCAGTTGCTCATAGTGTTTGTGAATTCGGTTACTTGTGGGTCCTGGTCATGTAGTAGATTTATGTTGAAATCTCCTGTTAGCAACAGGTGGTCTTTGTTCATATGTGCATCAATTATCAAGTTTCCTAATTTTTCACTAAAGTGGTAAATGTTTGACTGGTACTCTGTAGATGTTTATAACTGTGAGGGGTTTTTGCAGATCTTTTGATTTAAATTTAGCTATGATAGATTCACCATGCTCATCCCTTGTGCAAGATTAATAGATATGATCAAGTTGATTTGAGAAGTACATGACTGTTCCACCCCCTAGCTGGTCTGTCCTACAGTTGTGTATGGCTGAGTAACCAGGAATGGCATAGACATCTAGTGAGGAGAATTAAATGAGATGATGATCAGGCAGGATTTGAAAGAGACTTGGGCAGGTTGGACACCTGGTTCAGCAACTGGCTTATCGAATTTAACACCGCCAAATTCAAAGTCATGAAGATCTTGGGGTGAGGATAACACCGAGCAGGTCTCCGGAAGCACACATCAACCAGATAACTTCTGCAGCAAATGGGCGCCTGGCAAACCAGAGAACAGCGTTCCAATACCTTAGTAAGGAATCGTTCAAGACTCGGTACACCGTATACGTCAGGCCCATACTGGAGTATGCAGCACCTGTTTGGAACCCGCACAGGGTCAAGCACCTTAAGAAATTAGAGAAAGTGTAAAGGTTTGCGACAAGGTTAGTTCCAGAGCTAAGAGCAATGTCCTACGAAGAAAGGTTGAGGGAAATCGGCCTGACGACACTGGAGGACAGGAGGGATAGGGGAGACATGATAACGACATACAAAATACTGCGTGGAATAGACAAGGTGGACAGAGACAAGATGTTCCAGAAAGGGGACACAGAAACAAGAGGTCACTCTTGGAATGTTAGGAAGCAGTTCTTCAGTTACAGTGTGGTCAGGAAGTGGAACAGTCTGGCGAGCGATGTAGTGGAGGCAGGAACCATTCATAGCTTTAAGACGGGGTATGATAAAGCTCATGGAGCACACATACACACACATACACACACATACACACACATACACACACACATACACACACAAATACACACACACACAGACACACACACACACACACACACACACACACACACACACACACACACACACACACACACACACACATACACACACACACACACACACACACACATATATATATATATATATATATATATATATATATATATGTACATATATATATATATATATATATATATATATATATATATATATATATATATATATATATATATATATATTTATTATATATATATATATATATATATATATATATATATATATATATATATATATATATATATATATAAATATATATATATATATATATATATATATATATATATATATATATATATATATATATATATATATATGCGCAATAATATCACAGTAAACACGTAATAACACAATATGCAGAACAACCACTATGAAAAAATAGCGAAGTTCCAAGCGCATTCGTGACTTCTCACATTATCAAGGAATTATAAAAATAAAAGGTTAACAGGAAGGCATATAAGGACGAGACTACACTTCGCTGCCACCCCCAACAACACCTGACTTTTATGATGATGCTGGTAGGTAGTGATCTGCGAAACACAGCTTATTTTCTACCCAAAAAAAATTCGTCTAATGTAAATAAATTCTTCCCAAATTTGATTAATTATAAATGAATCCAATTTATATAAACCAAAAAAAATCTTCATATTATTTTGAAAACTGCTTTTTATGAAACAGAATTCTATTATATTCCTCTCGACCATGGACTTGCTTGATATAATTTTCTCAGTCTTTTGAAAATCAATTGGATGGTTAAAATCTCTCACATGAATAAACAGAGCATTAGAATCTTTTCCAGTTCTAATGCTATATTTATGTTGTTTTAATCTTAGTTCGAGACTTTTACCAGTTTGACCGTAATAAACTTTATCACATATTTGACAAGGAATCTTGTAGACACATCCGTCAGCATCAAAAGTTTTTTAACTGTATCTTGCAAAATTTATAAGGAAATATATAAGGAAATAAGCCTACTAAGTATACCTGGTAAAGTGTATAGTAGGGTTATTATTGAAAGAATTAGAAGACGGAGAGCAGGATCACTGATGAACAAGGAGGCTTTAGAATGGGTAGGGGATGTGTAGACCAAGTGTTTACATTGACACACTAAGTGAACAGTATTTCGATAAAAGTTGGGAAGATTTTGCTGCTTTTATTGATTTAGAACAGGCTCATGATAGGGTGGATAGGGGATGGATAGTGGATGGGACAGAATGCATTGGCATGTCATCTGTCGCCTGTTCGAAGTCATTTGGCGTCAGGATAACATCGGATAGGCTTGTGTTAACCAAATTCTGTGGCTCTCTCATAAAAAAATTCATATTGATCTTCGACTCTCAGTCTGGTTAGCGGCTTGCTAAAAACTGAGTCATATTGGGACTTGAGTAGCTCACTCATTTCCTTGCTGTCATCTGTGTAGGACCCATCTTGTTTAAGTAGGGGCCCAATACTGGATGTTGTTCTCGACTTTGATTTGGCATAAGTAAAGAAATACTTTGGGTTTCTTTCAATTTCATTTATGGCTTTTAGTTCTTCCCGCGATTCCTGACTCCTATAAGATTCCTTTAGCTTAAGTTCGATGTTTGCTATTTCTCTGACCAGTGTCCCCCTACGCATTGCAAATATATTGGCCTCTTTTAGCCGCTATGTTATTCTTTTCCGTCGCCTGTAAAGGGAGCGCCTGTCTCTTTCTATTTTACATCTACTCCTCCTTTTTCTTAAAGGAATATGCATTGAGCATATATCGAGTGCCACAGAGTTAATCTGTTCTAGGCATAAGTTGGGGTCTGTGTTGCTTAGTCTATCTTCCCAGCTTATATCATTTAGGACTTGGTTTACTTGGTCCCACTTTATGTTCTTGTTATTTAAGCTGAATTTGGTGAAGGCTCCCTCGTGACTGATCCCATTTTGTCGGTCTGGGGCTCCGCACATACATGTTTAAACCTCGATTATGTTGTGATCCGAGTATATTGTTTTTGATATGGTGACATTTCGTATCAGATCATCATTGTTAGTGAAGATGAGGTCCAGTGTATTCTCCAATCTAGTAGGCTCTATTATTTGCTGGTTTAAGTTGAATTTTGTGCAGAGATTTAAAAACTCGTGTGTGTGCGAGTTCTCGTCTGAGCTGCCTCCTGGTGTTATCACTGCAACAACACTATTTGCTATATTCCTCCATTTTAGGTGCCTTAAGTTGAAATCCCCCAGGAGCAAGATGTTGGGGGCAGGAGCTGGAAGGTTTTCCAGACAGTGGTCAATTTTCAAAAGCTGTTCCTGGAATTGTTGGGACGTTGTATCTGGAGGCTTGTAGACTATCACAGTGACTAGATTTTGGTTCTCGATCTTTACTGCTAAAACTTCAACTACATCATTTGAAGCATTAAGCACTTCTGTGCAAACAAGTGACTCTGCGATATACAGGCCAACCTCCCCTCCCCTTTTGTCTGTTCACTCTGTCGCATCTGTATAGGTTGTAACCTGGGATCCATATTTCGTTGTCCAAGTGATCCTTTATGTGGGTCTCTGTGAAAGCCGCGAACATTACATTTGCCTCTGCAAGCAGTCCACGGATGAATGGTATTTTGTTGTTCGGTGCTGGCTTTAGACCCTGTATATTTGCAAAGAAGAATGTCATCGGACTGGTGGTATTGGTGGTACTGGGGGGACTCTTTTTCCGGCACCAATATCTGTATTTGTTGGTTTGGAGTGGAGGCCATCGACTGTGATTCCACTCCATAAATGACTGGATTTGGTGTACGATTTCTGCCGTTTCCTGCCAGTTTTTTTTCCTTCCTGGCACTAAAAAGCTTCTCCCTCTTGAGTTGCTGTGGCTGCCCAGGTTTTCCCATGGCCTGGATGTTTTGTATCTTTTTGTCCCCTTTAGATGGTGTGCCTGGCAATTTAAGTTATAGCACTGTCTTTCCTGTACTGAAGAGGGACACATTTCAGGGTGAAAAAGCTTACAGGACGGGAGTTTGCATTTTCCTGTTGTCATATGGGCACGGCATTTTCTAGGGTGGTCAAAGTTGCACGTCCCATCTATTTTTCCAGATATCCCATGCCTGCAGATACCAAGTGCATAATATGTGCACAGGCTTGGTTTCCGTTTGCCTTGGATTTTTGTGGCTGTATTCCCTGCTGGTGCATGTTTTTCTGTCTCATTCCTATCCTCACTAGTACTAACAATGGAGCTCTCACCAGTTGTTTCTGGTAATATATCCTCACTATTACTAGTGGAGTCTCCTTGTTTGCTATATCCTGTGGTATTACTAGTTTGTTACATTGGTTTTATCTTGTCCTTGACTACACTTGTTTCCTCACTACAGCTCCTGTCTCCCTCGAGGTCACTAATATGCATTTCACCATCCATACAGTTATTGTCTACCAGGACAGCACCTCCAGCCTCACAGTTACTGTCTACCAGGACAGCACCTCCAGCCTTACAGTTCCTGACTACCTGGCCAGCACCTCTACTCATACAGTTACTGTCACCCAGGACATCATCCACACCAAGGGCGATAGCACCATCCAGCACAGACTTTTTATTTTCCCATCTGTTATAGAATGCTACCAGGTTTTCTATGAAGGCTGCTTTGATGCTATCCTCTTTTAATACCAATGTGATTTTAGTCCACAGATTAATCTCATTTGGGCATACCCAAAAACACTTCCCTGATTTAATACCTCTTGAAGATAATTCTTGGATATCTGCACAGGGGGCGTGACACCAATTTCCAAAAAGGCTGCATAAAATCTATATGGAAGTCCATTTGTTTGTTTGGTTGCAGACTACACAGGATTTCATAATGTGATTTTTAATGGTTGATTTACTGTAATTCTATTAATAACCTCTTGAATATTCTACTAATAACCTCCTTAAAGTGAAGATCTGGATATTTGTATTTCTATTTCTATATGTACTTGTATATTTGGACAAGCTTACCGATCTAAAATAGTTTGTGTGTTTGATAAGGGCGCGTAAAACCCCGTCTGTTTATAGTCCGTTTTATTGTCCAACTAATCCATTTGAAACCTGTCAAGGGTTCGGAACCAGTCGGATCTGATCAGTAGATCACTTATTAAAACATATCTGGTCTGTGATTTGGGCTAACACATGAAGGAACTACCGGAAATTACTTAACCGAGTAATATGTGATTTGATTGATACAAAAGTATAACTTGCGTGTTGGAGAACCGGTGATTGCTGGCAGCTCCTACAATGACGAACGGTCGACACCTCATCCCTTATTTACAGCCATAACTTATCCTTCAACATTATTGCTATTCCTTCTTTAGCTCTCTATCTGAAACCCCTGACCTAATCCCATTTATTTCTCCCCACTGAAACTCTCCCACCCCCTTCAGCTATGTTTCACTTAAAGCCAAGACATCCAGCTTCTTCTCATTCATAACATCCACAATCATGTCTCTCTTACCATTCGCACATCCACGCACATTCAAACATCCCACTTTAACGGTTTTCTTCTTTTTCTGTTGCAACCCCTGAATGGGTTACAATGATTATTATGTATATATATAATGTATATTACCTTTTCATTTAATTTTATATTGCTTATATTTGCGATAATAGCTAAATCGTAAATGACTTTATATTATTATTGCTTTATATTGTTATTTGACTTATGTTGTTAGGATGTACATAATATGTGCTCAGTTCAAGTCTTGATTGTCAAACTACTGTAATTATCGCTTGTCGCTCGTTATACTGCCGGCTTCTGAGCTGTGCTGTCCACGGGGCTATCACGTGATCGAGGGGGGGGGGTGTCCTCACCTCTCGTGAAGTATTCAGTCTGCTCTAGACTCGCTTGGTGGTTGGACAGATTGTCTGTCTCATTATTCTTGTTAGTTCTGTAGAACTCTGTTCACAGAACATTGTATAGACTTAGTGATTTTCGACGTTGTACTGAGGTTGTGTGTCACATAGACACTCTGAGCATCTCAGGTCCTTAGCTATAGCTTCTGACCTAATTTTGTACTGGTTTCTGTGTATTGTCACAGTCAGGGTTTTTCCTATGCTGAACTTAGATTCAGTAGTATGGGAGTTTTGTAACTTTTGTGGAGGATCTGCTGATGGTCCCTACTTAGTGTCGTTATATTATCTCCTTGATCCTGATTGTGTCGCAGTCGCTTGTTATATGGCTATTGGGCTTAGCATTCTTTTCATTGTTCAAGCAGACTGTTCTGGTTGCCAGTCGGTCAAGAAGTTAGTTTATTTGAGGACTTTGTCAGTCACTTGTTTAAGTCTAGTCGAGTCGTGAGACATAGTGAACTACTTAGAGCACTTACACACATACACAAACTTACTTGTACATATTTGTAATATCTTATTAAATGTTAATGTACCAGACGGTACTTAAGAATTATAAATGTGATATGTGCTTTCAGCACAATAATATTGAACTCGAGAGATTGATTTTATTTTGATTGCTGTGATTAATTTAATTTGATAATATACCTCTAGACTTAATAAATTTATTAAATTTTAATTTCTCTAGTTAGTAGCCTACCAGTTGTAATCCTGAAGCACTATTGAATAATACTGAATTCTAATGGATAATTGGACAAGGATACTGACTACTTGTTACGAAAACCCAGTAACAGGCTGGATGCTAGAAGGGCAGTCCTTTCTAGTATTCACTGGAGATCTCTAAGCTTTTAGAATCGCGTTTTTTGTAACAAATGGGGGCCTGTCCGGGATGCTCTTGATCCAAGGTGTTGGAGAAATTGTCCAGTTTGACATACTAGTACTTCTATGATCAAACACTTTGAGTACTTTCCTAATCTGAAGACTTTGAGTTTAGTCTTGTACAACATACCAGGTGGATGTATGTACCTGACTGAGTCTCTTGATCCAAGGAGATGGAAATACTGTTTATGAGTTCTAGCTCTAAGACAACCAACACTAAAATTCCTATTAGGATTATAGTTTCCCATAATCACTCTCTCGTAGTACAATTATTTTCGTGATGTATGCCAAAGTGAAACAGTTAATTGATACTCTGACTTTGTCTGAGTTAAGTACATTAAAACTTCAGACGTGTTGGCAAGTAGCCAAATATCTCGGTGTGACGTATAACAGGAATTACACAGCTGAAACTGTCAGAGCATTAATTAAAGATATATTGTTTCCTGCTCATACAGAGATGTCTGATTATGATTCAGATTCAGAAAGCCTAGTGTCACAATTAGGAAGTATGACTCTATTTGATGAAGATGAAAGAGCAACTAGAGCAGAAGTGAGCCTAGTGTCTGAGCCTAGTGTAGATCAGTTCTCGCTCGCTCCTTCCTTCACTGACACTATAGTACAGAGTATAGCTGGTAGTATGACACAGCCTAATACTAGTACAGTGTATGATACACCTGTATCTACTTATCCTAGACCAGATCTAGACTCTCTAGAGACGGCTGGACGAAGTGTCCGACCTAAGGACCGTCCAGACCATGTTAATTTCCCTACTCCTCCATTACCCACTGGTCCTATCTCTCAGGAACAGTTTGAGAGGTTTGAACGCCTCATTATGTTGCAGACTGCACAAATAGAGGCACAGAGGAAATTGAACGAAGAAGATTTCCAAAGAGAAAATGTTCGTCTGTTAAGACAACAGACTGATAGATCACAGGACACATTTAATGTGCAGAAAGCTGCATCCATGGTTCCTAAGTTTTTTGAAAGTGACTTAGACACATATTTTGATGTGTTTGAGAACCAGGCACGTGCTATGAACTGGCCACGTAAGCACTGGGCAACATTGTTGCATACTGCTTTGACGGGAAGAGCTCAAACCTGTACTGCAGCTTTGCCATTTACCAAGTACATTAGTTATGACGCTGTCAAACAAACAATTCTAGAGACGTATAACTTGTTACCTGTAAGTTATCAAAGAGCATTTCGTACGTTACAACGACGACAAGATCAAACTTGTGTAGAGTTTGCTCGTGAGAAAAAAGTTGCATTTCAGAGGTGGTGTAGGTCTGCCAAGTGTAACAACTACGACAGTCTTGTTCAGTTGTTACTACACGAAGAGTTTAACAACTGTATGCCTGCTGACATACAAGAATATCTGATCGATCATACTACCTCAGATATTCTGGAAACTGCAGCATTAGCAGACAATTACGAGATTTCTCACAAACTTGTACGTACTAAAACACAAAGAAACAAGGTAACTAAAAATTGTCCTAGAAGTTGGCAACCTAAATCAGCTGCTCATTGCCGGCCTGATGTACCTGCTACTGTAACTTCTCGTACCTTTACCAGGAAAACTCACAATCCTGAATCTGTCTCTGTGGCTAGACAGAAATCTGATATCGAGAAGAAGAAAGTTAAATGTACCTATTGTAACAGAAAAGGACATGCTAGAGAGTATTGCTATAAGTTAGAAAGAGATACGAGATACAGTCGTGCGGCTGGCGCCCCCACTCAAGTCGTATCCTCTTCCGAGCAACAAAGGCACCAAAATCCTAGTAATACCTCTGATCCTACTGTTTTAGATAATGTTACTCAGGATAGATGACTAGCGTCAGAAAGTGTATCTGACGAAAAGATTCGTTCAGCGATGAGTCCTTACTTTTCGAGAGATAAAGTAGGATTTGACGAATCACATCTAACTGAGATAATTTCTTTCAGAGACACTGGCAGTTATCTCACGTTATTAAGAGAAGATGTACTGCCCATAACTGACGATACCTATTGCAAGATAGATGTATTGTTAGAAGCCTATGGAGGGGCTGTTATAAAAGTGCCTCTGCACAAAGTTTATATTGAAACAAGCTATTATACTGGTTATATTTCAGTGGGTATATCCAGTGGTGTATTTCCCATCAGGTCAGTGGACTTGTTGATAGGGAACGATATCCTTCATGCTGGTATATGTAAAGAACCACTTGTGATTGATAATAACACTGATGATAATTATGCCATTGAAGCTTGTAGAGAGAAACCTATTTTATTTCCTCTCAGCGCAATTACTAGAGCTATGTCAAAGATTCAACAACCATCCTTGTCTCCTGTTGAGTTAGTGGATGACAATGATTTGGGGTTGAATATGTTGTTTAGTGACGCTCTGCGCCCAGGATCATTAACACTGACTCCCCCCGGTCATCAACCTAGTCAGGACACAACTGACGTTAAATTTCTAACTCATGATGATTTAATCAAGGATCAGTTTGTTGATCAGTCACTGGAAAGACTGAGAGATATAGCAGTTACTGAGAGTGAAGCAAAGGATCTCGATAATTGTTACTATTATAGTAACGGTGTACTGATGGAGAAAAATACATGTAAGTTGTCAGCTGATAGTGTTTCCACCACAGTCAAGCATCTCGTAGTGTTACCAGTTACATTTCGTGAACAAGCCATTGATTTTGCTCACAATAGTCCCATAGGAGGACATTTGGGTGTCAAGAAGACACTCGGTAAACTGGCAAAACATTTTACTTGGCCAAAGATGAAGGAAACAGTAGCTGATCATGTGCGACGTTGCCACGTGTGTCAAGTGACAGGCAAGCCAGCACACACACCTCCACCTACACCTCTCACTATGAGCTCTAGTAGCAAAGTTCAGTTCATCTGGACTAGAGATTGTTCAGACTCGTTCAAAAGGTTGAAGCATCTGCTTTCCTCTGCTCCAGTGTTGAGACCTAATTTTAATCTTCCCTTCTTTTTACATATAGATGCGAGTGGCTATGCAGTGGGTGCTGTGCTGCTCCAACAGTCAACATCCACTGATATTCTCCATCCTATATGTTACTATTCATCTAAGCTTAAACGACACCAGAAAAATTATGCCACTATTGAGAAAGAGGCTCTAGCTCTTGTGGTGTCCTTGGAACATTTTGACGTGTATTTGGGCACTTCCCCATTTAAAATTAACGTTTTTTCAGACCACAATCCACTCACTTATATTAACACCATGAAAAGTAAAAATGCTAGGATCATGAGGTGGGCCCTCAGAATCCAACCTTATTCTATTAGTATAAAACACATAAGTGGTCATTGTAATGTAATTGCTGACGCTCTGTCTCGTCCTTAATAATTATCAGTTACATTAAATTAACGTAATTTTATGCCCAAATACCTTTTGTTACTTGCTATGTCAAATTCAGTAAAGTAACTTAATCCCTCCAGCCCATATTAACTATATATACTCATGTCATGTCTAATTATTATATTTATGTATTCACAGTATTGTTGTGTGAGGAGGAGACAAGCTGAGTGTTGAGTGGGTAGTGTGGTGCGGGTGATGTACTGCGTGACGCAACACTGTCCTGTCGCAGACCCCCCCCCCTTCACTACACACCTTAAGCTGTTTCATACTCAGATGTTCATACTGCCTCGCATTCCACAACCACTACTTAAGAGTGGAATGCAGTCTCCTCTACTATGATCGAGCCTCAACGTGCCCTCCTTGTCAGCGCTATCCTGTCTCTACACTGATGTATATAACCACGAGTATGCAGAGATACGATACTGTGTACTGCCCTAGTACTAGGGGCATATCCTAGTGACGGACGCTGTGAAATTGTAGAGGTGCTTGGCACAAGAGAGACTTTGATTAATATTTATATTAAATTGTATTGATATGAGTAATCAGTAATAATGTGAAAGACATTAATGCAACTCCTAGTGCGACCGTCTGTCGTGTTGGGGGGGGGGTGTTGCAACCCCTGAATGGGTTACAATGATTATTATGTATATATATAATGTATATTACCTTTTCATTTAATTTTATATTGCTTATATTTGCGATAATAGCTAAATCGTAAATATATTGCTTTATATTGTTATTTGACTTATGTTGTTAGGATGTACATAATATGTGCTCAGTTCAAGTCTTGATTGTCAAACTACTGTAATTATCGCTTGTCGCTCGTTATACTGCCGGCTTCTGAGCTGTGCTGTCCACGGGGCTATCACGTGATCGAGGGGGGGGTGTCCTCACCTCTCGTGAAGTATTCAGTCTGCTCTAGACTCGCTTGGTGGTTGGACAGATTGTCTGTCTCATTATTCTTGTTAGTTCTGTAGAACTCTGTTCACAGAACATTGTATAGACTTAGTGATTTTCGACGTTGTACTGAGGTTGTGTGTCACATAGACACTCTGAGCATCTCAGGTCCCGAGCTATAGCTTCTGACCTAATTTTGTACTGGTTTCTGTGTATTGTCACAGTCAGGGTTTTTCCTATGCTGAACTTAGATTCAGTAGTATGGGAGTTTTGTAACTTTTGTGGAGGATCTGCTGATGGTCCCTACTTAGTGTCGTTATATTATCTCCTTGATCCTGATTGTGTCGCAGTCGCTTGTTATATGGCTATTGGGCTTAGCATTCTTTTCATTGTTCAAGCAGACTGTTCTGGTTGCCAGTCGGTCAAGAAGTTAGTTTATTGAGGACTTTGTCAGTCACTTGTTTAAGTCTAGTCGAGTCGTGAGACATAGCGAACTACTTAGAGCACTTACACACATACACACTTACTTGTACATATTTGTAATATCTTATTAAATGTTAATGTACCAGACGGTACTTAAGAATTATAAATGTGATATGTGCTTTCAGCACAATAATATTGAACTCGAGAGATTGATTTTATTTTGATTGCTGTGTTTAATTTACTTTGATAATATACCTCTAGACTTAATAAATTTATTAAATTTTAATTTCTCTAGTTAGTAGCCTACCAGTTGTAATCCTGAAGCACTATTGAATAATACTGAATTCTAATGGATAATTGGACAAGGATACTGACTACTTGTTACGAAAACCCAGTAACAGGCTGGATGCTAGAAGGGCAGTCCTTTCTAGTATTCACTGGAGATCTCTAAGCTTTTAGAATCGCGTTTTTTGTAACACTAGATAATTAAACTTTAATCAAGAAAACTCCTCACAACAAACTTTTAATAACTAAGAACTGTAAAGGCGAAAATGCTGTCTTACATCATCGCTGAAAGAAGCTTGCAAACCTCCCCTCCTCCCCCTCCCCCCCTCACCCCTCCCCCTCCCCCCTCGCGTGTCTCTTTTGCTTTTCTTACGAACTTACAAAGAATTGCTTGGAGGCATAAGAGTGTTTCAAGGTCTTGCTTGTGGGAGGCGTATGAGTGTTTTTTTTTTTTTACACAGGGTTTGACAAAGTTAGGTTAAGAATCCCTAACTTTATTGACAAGCTAAGAGCCGTTACCTACATCAGCTTATTTGAAAACTTTTTTATTGTTGTGAAACATACGAATAGGAAACAAGATGAAGTTGGAGCCATCTGTGGGCCAGCATTTTTATTTGATCAACTGACTTTATCTCGTTGACATAGTACTGCTGTACGATTGTGTTCCAAACTTGAGTCATCCTGGAGGTAAATGATCTCAGATGAAGTGATGTTCTGGAGAAGGGTACAGCCAGAGTGAAGTTGCTGCTTTCTGCCCGTCTTGTGGTATAGAAGCTTGCTTCTCGCTGCTCTCTAAGTGGAGCCAAGTGTGGTACTTTGACAATGATGGCCTTGTACATAACAGTAAGGCCACCCACATCGCTCTTGTGTTGAAGGCTCTGCTGAAATGGCAGATCTATCCAGGATGGGTCCTGGCGAGAGATGAGACGTCTTACTTTGTTCTCTACTCTGTCAAGCAGTCATATGAGAGGGGGGAAGCAAGCTAATCAAGAAAGTGGAGCATACTCAAAGTGTGAACGTACTTGTGCCTCATACAAAATCTTGCAACCCCTACTGTCAAGCAGATGCGGGATACTTCGAAGTGCTGAAAGTTTCCTGGTTGCCTTGTTTGCAAGATTTACAACGTGGTTCTTCATGGTCAGTTTGGAGTCAAATTTCACCCCAGTAATATCAACTTCTTCCCCAGGTACCAACACTCTTCATTCATGCTTACTACTGCTCCGGCATTACCATCATGGTGCCTAGAGACCATCATCATTTGTGTTTTATCAGGTGCAAATGTTACCTGCCGTCGGTTTCCCCAAGCTGATATAGCTCTTAGCTGGTGATTGATGTAGCTTAGAGCAGCTGGCATTTCTTCTCTTAGATAAGTAAATGTCAGAGTATAGTCGTCTGCATATGCATGGGATTCTGCGATAAGATGAAGGTCATTGAAGTAGATATTCCATAACAATGGTCCCAGCACACATCCTTGTGGAATGCTTGCCCCAGTAGGATGCCTTATTGATTCTGTTCCATTGAGAGCTACCCTAAGAGATCTACCATGAAGATAATCACTGAGGAGACATAGAGTAGAGCCTGCAATTCCCAGTGCTTGTAGTTTTGCTAAGAGGCTCTGGTGCCACACTCAGTACAAAGCACCAGCACAGTTGACTTTGGATTCATCCAGTGACTGGTGCCATTTAGTGAAGAGGTTTAACAACAGATCAGCAGCAGAGTAATCTTTCCTGAAGCCATATTGACGGTCACAAAGTAGTGAGTGGAAGTCAAATAACTCTATCTTTTGCCAATGATTGACAGGAGTGACACTGGTCTGTAGTTGCTGATTTCTGCTCTGCTCTTCTTTTTGTGAACAGGGACTACATTTGCCTCTCTCCATAGAAAAGACCATTTACACTGTAATAGGTAGTGCTGAACGATGTGAGTTAGAGGTGTTGCTAGCTGGTCTGCACATCTTCTCAGCAATCTTGGGCTCAACTTGTCTGGGCACACAGCCTTTGATTGGTCAAGTGATTTAAGAAGATGCACCTCCTCCTGCCTTACTGATGCACGGTCTTGCTTGTGGAAGGCGTAAGAATGTTTGAAGGTCTTGTTTGTAGATGTAAGAGTGTTTCAAGGTCTTACTTGAGGGAGGTGTAAGAGTGTTTCAAGGTCTTACTTGTGGGAGGTGTAAGAGTGTTTCAAGGTCTTACTTGTGGGAGGTGTAAGAGTGTTTCAAGGTCTTACTTGTGGGAGGTGTAAGAGTGTTTCAAGGTCTTACTTGTGGGAGGTGTAAGAGTGTTTCAAGGTCTTACATGTGGGAGGTGTAAGAGTGTTTCAAGGACTTACTTGTGGGAGGTGTAAGAGTGTTTCAAGGTCTTACTTGTGGGAGGTGTAAGAGTGTTTCAAGGTCTTACTTGTGGGAGGTGTAAGAGTGTTTCAAGGTCTTACTTGTGGGAGGTGTAAGAGTGTTTCAAGGACTTACTTGTGGGAGGTGTAAGAGTGTTTCAAGGTCTTACTTGTGGGAGGTGTAAGAGTGTTTCAAGGACTTACTTGTGGGAGGTGTAAGAGTGTTTCAAGGACTTACTTGTGGGAGGTGTAAGAGTGTTTCAAGGTCTTACTTGTGGGAGGTGTAAGAGTGTTTCAAGGTCTTACTTGTGGGAGGTGTAAGAGTGTTTCAAGGTCTTACTTGTGGGAGGTGTAAGAGTGTTTCAAGGACTTACTTGTGGGAGGTGTAAGAGTGTTTCAAGGACTTACTTGTGGGAGGTGTAAGAGTGTTTCAAGGTCTTACTTGTGGGAGGTGTAAGAGTGTTTCAAGGTCTTACTTGTGGGAGGTGTAAGAGTGTTTCAAGGACTTACTTGTGGGAGGTGTAAGAGTGTTTCAAGGTCTTACTTGTGGGAGGTGTAAGAGTGTTTCAAGGACTTACTTGTGGGAGGTGTAAGAGTGTTTCAAGGACTTACTTGTGGGAGGTGTAAGAGTGTTTCAAGGTCTTACTTGTGGGAGGTGTAAGAGTGTTTCAAGGTCTTACTTGTGGGAGGTGTAAGAGTGTTTCAAGGACTTACTTGTGGGAGGTGTAAGAGTGTTTCAAGGTCTTACTTGTGGGAGGTGTAAGAGTGTTTCAAGGACTTACTTGTGGGATGTGTAAGAGTGTTTCAAGGACTTACTTGTGGGATGTGTAAGAGTGTTTCAAGGACTTACTTGTGGGATGTGTAAGAGTGTTTCAAGGACTTACTTGTGGGATGTGTAAGAGTGTTTCAAGGTCTTACTTGTGGGAGGTGTAAGAGTGTTTCAAGGTCTTACTTGTGGGAGGTGTAAGAGTGTTTCAAGGACTTACTTGTGGGAGGTGTAAGAGTGTTTCAAGGTCTTACTTGTGGGAGGTGTAAGAGTGTTTCAAGGTCTTACTTGTGGGAGGTGTAAGAGTGTTTCAAGGTCTTACTTGTGGGAGGTGTAAGAGTGTTTCAAGGTCTTACTTGTGGGAGGTGTAAGAGTGTTTCAAGGACTTACTTGTGGGAGGTGTAAGAGTGTTTCAAGGTCTTACTTGTGGGAGGTGTAAGAGTGTTTCAAGGTCTTACTTGTGCGAGGTGTAAGAGTGTTTCAAGGACTTACTTGTGGGAGGTGTAAGAGTGTTTCAAGGTCTTACTTGTGGGAGGTGTAAGAGTGTTTCAAGGACTTACTTGTGGGAGGTGTAAGAGTGTTTCAAGGTCTTACTTGTGGGAGGTGTAAGAGTGTTTCAAGGTCTTACTTGTGGGAGGTGTAAGAGTGTTTCAAGGACTTACTTGTGGGAGGTGTAAGAGTGTTTCAAGGTCTTACTTGTGGGAGGTGTAAGAGTGTTTCAAGGTCTTACTTGTGGGAGGTGTAAGAGTGTTTCAAGGACTTACTTGTGGGAGGTGTAAGAGTGTTTCAAGGACTTACTTGTGGGAGGTGTAAGAGTGTTTCAAGGTCTTACTTGTGGGAGGTGTAAGAGTGTTTCAAGGTCTTACTTGTGGGAGGTGTAAGAGTGTTTCAAGGACTTACTTGTGGGAGGTGTAAGAGTGTTTCAAGGACTTACTTGTGGGAGGTGTAAGAGTGTTTCAAGGTCTTACTTGTGGGAGGTGTAAGAGTGTTTCAAGGTCTTACTTGTGGGAGGTGTAAGAGTGTTTCAAGGACTTACTTGTGGGAGGTGTAAGAGTGTTTCAAGGACTTACTTGTGGGAGGTGTAAGAGTGTTTCAAGGACTTACTTGTGGGAGGTGTAAGAGTGTTTCAAGGACTTACTTGTGGGAGGTGTAAGAGTGTTTCAAGGACTTACTTGTGGGAGGTGTAAGAGTGTTTCAAGGACTTACTTGTGGGAGGTGTAAGAGTGTTTCAAGGTCTTACTTGTGCGAGGTGTAAGAGTGTTTCAAGGACTTACTTGTGGGAGGTGTAAGAGTGTCAAGGTCTTACTTTCGAGGTGTAAAGGTTTCAAGGACTTACTTGTGGGAGGTGTAAGAGTGTTTCAAGGTCTTACTTGTGCGAGGTGTAAGAGTGTTTCAAGGACTTACTTGTGGGAGGTGTAAGAGTGTTTCAAGGTCTTACTTGTGGGAGGTGTAAGAGTGTTTCAAGGTCTTACTTGTGGGAGGTGTAAGAGTGTTTCAAGGACTTACTTGTGGGAGGTGTAAGAGTGTTTCAAGGACTTACTTGTGGGAGGTGTAAGAGTGTTTCAAGGTCTTACTTGTGGGAGGTGTAAGAGTGTTTCAAGGACTTACTTGTGGGAGGTGTAAGAGTGTTTCAAGGTCTTACTTGTGGGAGGCGTAAGAGTGTTTCAAGGTCTTACTTGTGGGAGGTGTAAGAGTGTTTCAAGGTCTTACTTGTGGGAGGCGTAAGAGTGTTTCAAGGTCTTACTTGTTGTTATCCTGAACATGAAAAAACTCAATAAAACGTTGCGACCAACATATAACATAAAAATCATCTGTTCACCTTCCATAATATAACTCTGGTAAACATTACTAATTTACATATCTAATATATTCTCAAACCACGTAAGTGCTATGTCACCACAACACTTTATTATCCTCCCCCCACCTTCCTGCTTTATTATCCCCCCCCCGGCCCCATAACCCATCACCGCCCCTACTGCCCCCTAAATCCCCCATCACCGCCCCTACTCCCCCACTAACTCCCCCATCACCGCCCCTACTCCCCACTAACTCCCCCATCACCGCCCCTACTCCCCCACTAACTCCCCCATCACCGCCCCTACTCCCCCACTAACTCCCCCATCACCGCCCCTACTCCCCCACTAACTCCCCCATCACCGCCCCTACTCCCCCACTAACTCCCCCATCACCGCCCCTACTCCCCCACTAACTCCCCCATCACTGCCCCTACTCCCCCACTAACTCCCCCATCACCGCCCCTACTCCCCCACTAACTCCCCCACTAACTCCCCCATCACTGCCCCTACTCCCCCACTAACTCCCCCATCACCGCCCCTACTCCCCCACTAACTCCCCCATCCCAAGGATTATAACTTGAGGGTGAGACAATTTACATTTCTTCCTGACGTGGGACCTTCAGGAGAAAACAGTGGGAAGTTTGCCCCGCGTCCTCTGCATCATATTAAAGATGCCCCCCATAACCCTCCAGCCCCACCCCCCATTAAAAATGGGAGGGTGAAAAAGTGGGAGTCTGGACATTAGTTTCAGTTATAAAAATCTGCCAAATTTTCTCCCCCCGACTCTTCTACATCAAAACTTTGTTAAGTTTTGCGGGACTAAAATTTTCGTATTTAAAGTGTTGGAGAAGAGAATGTTGGAGCAGAGTGCCATTATCACCATTATTATGGTGCTGTATTTTCCTTCTCTTCTTTGTCTCCTTTCACTTTCCCTTCCTTACTAACTGCCTCCATCTCTCCATCCCTCCATCCCTTCATCCCTCCATCCCTCCATCCCTCCATCCATCCATCCCTCCACCCCCCCGAGGCAAGCACCCCTATCATCTCCCTCCCTGTCTCTCTCCCTCCCTCCTCTCTCTCCCTTGCTCTATCTCTTACTCTCCCCGTCAACTCAACATAGTTGCCTCATTTATATAGCAATGTATAATAAAATCTACTGGAAATAGAAAAGGAAAGAAGTTCGTATACAATGGTCTGCAAAATAAAGAAAATATAAACCTGTTCTTAACTGAGCTTCTCTGATTAAGTTCAGAGTTTATAAATTTTTCACTTATTTTCCAGACTCAACATTATAGTAATATAATTCTACATTATACATATATATATATATATATATATATATATATATATATATATATATATATATATATATATATATATATATATATATATATATATATATATATATATATATATATATATATGAGAGAGAGAGAGAGAGAGATGCAGCCTCGCTGAACTGTTTTCCTAGTGTTATATTTCTGTAAGTCATTGTAACCTTTAATTACAACAAAACAGAACAATACAGCACAGAACAACTGTGCTCACTGTAAGTACCCGTCAACACGAACAACAACAAAACCTCCACTAATGACCGCAAAAAAAAAAGAAGACTTTTGTAAATAAGACTAAAAACTGCAAGACAACACAGACATGCACCAATCAAGATGTTTTCCTTCCTGAGCTAAAAAGTGAATGCAAGTGTTGATTGCAGCGGCAGTGTTTTCTTCTGGTAGTTTTGATAGCTGAAGAAAGTTACTTGGGAGGTTAACTACGGCAGACACGAGAACACAACATATTTGCTGTGCTAGAATTTGGTGCTAACTCAAGCAGACAGGAGAATATATCTGCTATGCTAGGATATGGTACAAACTCAAGTAGACAGGAGAATATATCTGTAGTGCTAGAATTTGGTGCTAACTCAAGCAGACAGGAAAATACGTGTATCTGCTGTGCTAGGATCTGGTGCTAACTCCAGCAGACAGAAGAATACAATATATCGGCTGTGTTAGGATTTGGGGCTAACTAAAGCAGACAGGAGAATATATCTGCTGTGCTAGGAGTTAGTGCTAGGTGGTGGGTGAGTGCTCTCGAATGGTGTTGTGCTGTTCTGTGCAGAATTTTAGGTAACTGTGCGTTATCTGGAGGCTTCTGAGAGTATTTGTTTTTGGGTGACTGCGGGTTTTCTTAAAGAAATGTGTAAGGATACACATAATCTAAGAGGAGAGACTAAGAGAGTTTAACCTGACTGCATTCGAAGTCCAGAGAATCAGAGGAGACATGATCCAGACGTTCAATATACCCAGAGCCATGAACAGAGAGGAAAGAGACAAACTATTTCAAAAGAGAGGACCAAAGACGGGAAGACATAGATGGAAGATCAAAAATATCAGTGTGGATGATACACTAAGATATTCTTCTACGATTTCAAAGTAAATATTAAAATGGTATAAAATACCAGACATTTACCTGATTTCAGAACAGTTAGAAAATAGTGGAGGGGAATAATTCAGAACGCAGTTTCAAGTCCAGGAATAAAATTTCAAATATATATTAGGCAAGAAAAACTCTATAAAGGGCAATTGTGGCAGAAACGTAATATAATAAAACTTTTCCTTCATATAAAAGGATCAAATAGGCCAAGAACTAGTAAATGTTGATACAGCAGAGGCGGAGCCAGGAGCTGTGCCTCGACCCCCCTCAGTCGCGTCTAGATGAGAACACTTACAGGAGCTGTGCCTCGACCCCCCTCAGTCGCGTCTAGATGAGAACACTTACAGGAGCTGTGCCTCGACCCCCCTCAGTCGCGTCTAGATGAGAACACTTACAGGAGCTGTGCCTCGACCCCCCTCAGTCGCGTCTATATGAGAACACTTACAGGAGCTGTGCCTCGACCCCCCTCAGTCGCGTCTATATGAGAACACTTAGAGGAGCTGTGCCTCGACCCCCCTCAGTCGCGTCTATATGAGAACACTTACAGGAGCTGTGCCTCGACCCCCCTCAGTCGCGTCTATATGAAAACACTTACAGGAGCTGTGCCTCGACCCCCCTCAGTCGCGTCTATATGAGAACACTTACAGGAGCTGTGCCTCGACCCCCCTCAGTCGCGTCTAGATGAGAACACTTACAGGAGCTGTGCCTCGACCCCCCTCAGTCGCGTCTAGATGAGAACACTTACAGGAGCTGTGCCTCGACCCCCCTCAGTCGCGTCTAGATGAGAACACTTACAGGAGCTGTGCCTCGACCCCCCTCAGTCGCGTCTAGATGAGAACACTTACAGGAGCTGTGCCTCGACCCCCCTCAGTCGCGTCTAGATGAGAACACTTACAGGAGCTGTGCCTCGACCCCCCTCAGTCGCGTCTAGATGAGAACACTTACAGGAGCTGTGCCTCGACCCCCCTCAGTCGCGTCTAGATGAGAACACTTACAGGAGCTGTGCCTCGACCCCCCTCAGTCGCGTCTAGATGAGAACACTTACAGGAGCTGTGCCTCGACCCCCCTCAGTCGCGTCTAGATGAGAGCACTTACAGGAGCTGTGCCTCGACCCCCCTCAGTCGCGTCTAGATGAGAACACTTACAGGAGCTGTGCCTCGACCCCCCTCAGTCGCGTCTAGATGAGAACACTTACAGGAGCTGTGCCTCGACCCCCCTCAGTCGCGTCTAGATGAGAACACTTACAGGAGCTGTGCCTCGACCCCCCTCAGTCGCGTCTAGATGAGAACACTTACAGGAGCTGTGCCTCGACCCCCCTCAGTCGCGTCTATATGAGAACACTTACAGGAGCTGTGCCTCGACCCCCCTCAGTCGCGTCTAGATGAGAACACTTACAGGAGCTGTGCCTCGACCCCCCTCAGTCGCGTCTAGATGAGAACACTTACAGGAGCTGTGCCTCGACCCCCCTCAGTCGCGTCTATATGAGAACACTTACAGGAGCTGTGCCTCGACCCCCCTCAGTCGCGTCTAGATGAGAACACTTACAGGAGCTGTGCCTCGACCCCCCTCAGTCGCGTCTATATGAGAACACTTACAGGAGCTGTGCCTCGACCCCCCTCAGTCGCGTCTAGATGAGAACACTTACAGGAGCTGTGCCTCGACCCCCCTCAGTCGCGTCTATATGAGAACACTTACAGGAGCTGTGCCTCGACCCCCCTCAGTCGCGTCTAGATGAGAACACTTACAGGAGCTGTGCCTCGACCCCCCTCAGTCGCGTCTAGATGAGAACACTTACAGGAGCTGTGCCTCGACCCCCCTCAGTCGCGTCTAGATGAGAACACTTACAGGAGCTGTGCCTCGACACCCCTCAGTCGCGTCTAGATGAGAACACTTACAGGAGCTGTGCCTCGACCCCCCCTCAGTCGCGTCTAGATGAGAACACTTACAGGAGTTGTGCCTCGACCCCCCTCAGTCGCGTCTAGATGAGAACACTTACAGGAGCTGTGCCTCGACCCCCCTCAGTCGCGTCTATATGAGAACACTTACAGGAGCTGTGCCTCGACCCCCCTCAGTCGCGTCTAGATGAGAACACTTACAGGAGCTGTGCCTCGACCCCCCTCAGTCGCGTCTAGATGAGAACACTTACAGGAGCTGTGCCTCGACCCCCCTCAGTCGCGTCTAGATGAGAACACTTACAGGAGCTGTGCCTCGACCCCCCTCAGTCGCGTCTAGATGAGAACACTTACAGGAGCTGTGCCTCGACCCCCCTCAGTCGCGTCTAGATGAGAACACTTACAGGAGCTGTGCCTCGACCCCCCTCAGTCGCGTCTAGATGAGAACACTTACAGGAGCTGTGCCTCGACCCCCCTCAGTCGCGTCTAGATGAGAACACTTACAGGACCTGTGCCTCGACCCCCCTCAGTCGCGTCTATATGAGAACACTTACAGGAGCTGTGCCTCGACCCCCCTCAGTCGCGTCTATATGAGAACACTTACAGGAGCTGTGCCTCGACCCCTCTCAGTCGCGTCTATATGAGAACACTTACAGGAGCTGTGCCTCGACCCCCCTCAGTCGCGTCTAGATGAGAACACTTACAGGAGCTGTGCCTCGACCCCCCTCAGTCGCGTCTAGATGAGAACACTTACAGGAGCTGTGCCTCGACCCCCCTCAGTCGCGTCTAGATGAGAACACTTACAGGAGCTGTGTCTCGACCCCACTCAGTCGCGTCTATATGAGAACACTTACAGGAGCTGTGCCTCGACCCCCCTCAGTCGCGTCTATATGAGAACACTTACAGGAGCTGTGCCTCGACCCCCCTCAGTCGCGTCTAGATGAGAACACTTACAGGAGCTGTGCCTCGACCCCCCTCAGTCGCGTCTATATGAGAACACTTACAGGAGCTGTGCCTCGACCCCCCTCAGTCGCGTCTATATGAGAACACTTACAGGAGCTGTGCCTCGACCCCCCTCAGTCGCATCTATATGAGAACACTTACATGAGCTGTGCCTCGACCCCCCTCAGTCGCGTCTATATGAGAACACTTACAGGAGCTGTGCCTCGACCCCCCTCAGTCGCGTCTATATGAGAACACTTACAGGAGCTGTGCCTCGACCCCCCTCAGTCGCGTCTATATGAGAACACTTACAGGAGCTGTGGCTCGACCCCCCTCAGTCGCGTCTATATGAGAACACTTACAGGAGCTGTGCATCGACCCCCCTCAGTCGCGTCTATATGAGAACACTTACAGGAGCTGTGTCTCGACCCCCCTCAGTCGCGTCTATATGAGAACACTTACAGGAGCTGTGCCTCGACCCCCCTCAGTCGCGTCTATATGAGAACACTTACAGGAGCTGTGCCTCGACCCCCCTCAGTCGCGTCTATATGAGAACACTTACAGGAGCTGTGCCTCGACCCCCCTCAGTCGCGTCTATATGAGAACACTTACAGGAGCTGTGCCTCGACCCCTCTCAGTCGCGTCTATATGAGAACACTTACAGGAGCTGTGCCTCGACCCCCCTCAGTCGCGTCTATATGAGAACACTTACAGGAGCTGTGCCTCGACCCCCCTCAGTCGCGTCTAGATGAGAACACTTACAGGAGCTGTGCCTCGACCCCCCTCAGTCGCGTCTATATGAGAACACTTACAGGAGCTGTGCCTCGACCCCCCTCAGTCGCGTCTATATGAGAACACTTACAGGAGCTGTGCCTCGACCCCCCTCAGTCGCGTCTAGATGAGAACACTTACAGGAGCTGTGCCTCGACCCCCCTCAGTCGCGTCTATATGAGAACACTTACAGGAGCTGTGCCTCGACCCCCCTCAGTCGCGTCTAGATGAGAACACTTACAGGAGCTGTGCCTCGACCCCCCTCAGTCGCGTCTATATGAGAACACTTACAGGAGCTGTGCCTCGACCCCCCTCAGTCGCGTCTAGATGAGAACACTTACAGGAGCTGTGCCTCGACCCCCCTCAGTCGCGTCTAGATGAGAACACTTACAGGAGCTGTGCCTCGACCCCCCTCAGTCGCGTCTAGATGAGAACACTTACAGGAGCTGTGCCTCGACCCCCCTCAGTCGCGTCTAGATGAGAACACTTACAGGAGCTGTGCCTCGACCCCCCTCAGTCGCGTCTAGATGAGAACACTTACAGCTCCGGACTATTGTAAACAAAAACAAAAATAAGAAGATGATTAATATTAATTAGCCAAGACCAGATCAAAACATTGGTAGTTGTGGCAGTTAAAACATTGGTAGTTGTGGCAGTTAAAACATTGGCAATTGTGGCAGTTAAAACATTGGTAGTTGTGGCAGTTAAAACATTGGCAATTGTGGCAGTTAAAACATTGGTAGTTGTGGCAGTTAAAAGATTGACAATTGTGGCAGTTAAAACATTGGTAGTTGTGGCAGTTAAAACATTGGCAATTGTGGCAGTTAAGACATTGATAGTTGTTCCAGTCAAAACATTGGTAGTTGTGGCAGTTAAAACATTGGTAGTTGTGGCAGTTAAAACATTGGTAGTTGTGGCAGTTAAAACATTGGTAGTTGTGGCAGTTAAAACATTGGTAATTGTGGCAGTTAAAACATTGGTAGTTGTGGCAGTTAAAACATTGGTAATTGTGGCAATTAAAACATTGGTAGTTGTGGCAGTTAAAACATTGGTAGTTGTGGCAGTTAAAACATTGGTAGTTGTGGCAGTTAAAACATTGGTAGTTGTGGCAGTTAAAACATTGATAGTTGTGACAATTAAAACATTGGTAGTTGTGGCAGTTAAAACATTGATAGTTGTGGCAGTTAAAACATTGGTAGTTGTGGCAGTTAAAACATTGGTAGTTGTGGCAGTTAAAACATTGGTAGTTGTGGCAGTTAAAACATTGGTAGTTGTGGCAGTTAAAACATTGGTAGTTGTGGCAGTTAAAACATTGATAGTTGTGGCAGTTAAAACATTGGTAGTTGTTCCAGTCAAAACATTGGTAGTTGTGGCAGTTAAAACATTGGTAGTTGTGGCAGTTAAAACGTTGATAGTTGTGACAGTTAAAACATTGGTAGTTGTTCCAGTCAAAACATTGGTAGTTGTGGCAGTTAAAACATTGGTAGTTGTGGCAGTTAAAACGTTGATAGTTGTGACAGTTAAAACATTGGCAGTTGTTCCAGTCAAAACATTGGTAGTTGTGGCAGTTAAACCATTGGTAGTTGTGGCAGTTAAAACATTGGTAGTTGTGGCAGTTAAAACATTGGCAGTTGTTCCAGTCAAAACATTGGTAGTTGTGGCAGTTAAAACATTGGTAGTTGTGGCAGTTAAAACATTGATAGTTGTGGCAGTTAAAACATTGATAGTTGTGGCAGTTAAAACATTGATAGTTGTGGCAGTTAAAACATTGGTAGTTGTGGCAGTTAAAACATTGATAGTTGTGGCAGTTAAAACATTGATAGTTGTGGCAGTTAAAACATTAGTAGTTGTGGCAGTTAAAACATTGGTAATTGTGGCAGTTAAAACATTGGCAGTTGTGGCAGTTAAAACATTGGTAGTTGTGGCAGTTAAAACATTGGAAATTGTGGCAGTTAAAACATTGGCAGTTGTGGCAGTTAAAACATTGGTAATTGTGGCATTTAAAACATTGATAGTTGTGGCAGTTAAAAACTTTCGTAGTTTTGGCAGTTAAAACATTGGTAGTTGTGACAGTTAAAACGTTGGTAGCTGTGGCAGTTAAAACAATGGTAGTTTTGGCAGTTAAAAAGTTGGTAGTTGTGGCAGTTGAAACATTGGCATTTGTGGCAGTTAAAACATTAGTAGTTGTGGCAGTTAAAACATTAGTAGTTGTGGCAGTTAAAACATTGGTGGTTATGGCAATTAAAACGTTGGTAGATGTGGCAGTTAAAACATTGATAGTTGTGGCAGTTAAAACATTGGTACTTGTGGCAGTTAAAACGTTGACAGTTGTGCCAGTTAAAACATTTTATCAGAAAATGTTTTTTCGTGTACAATACCCAAGAACCAACACCCACACCCACACACACCCACACCCACATCCAACACCCATGCTCATACCCAGTCAGTGTGTTAATTAAAATTAAGATTAGTCGACAGTACGAGGGTTATTCAACTGTGTAATATTGTCCAGGATACCTAGGATATATATATATATATATATATATATATATATATATATATATATATATATATATATATATATATATATATACATATATATATATATATATATATATATATATAGATATATATATATATATAGGAGAGCGTACATAGTTCCCTCGCATAAAGGCAAACGGGACAAAAGAGAGTGCAAAAATTATAGGGGGATAAGTCTGTTGAATATACCTGGTAAAGTATGTGGTAGAGTTATTGAAATAATTAAAAGTAAGACAGAGAGTAGGATAGCCGATGAACAAGGATGCTTTAGGAAAGGTAAGGGGGTACACCAAGTGTTTACAGTGAAATATATAGGTGAACCTAACACACAATTATTTATATAGGTGAACAGTATATAGATAAGGCTAAAGAGGTTTTTTTGGCCTTTACGGATTTGGAAATGGCGTATGACAGGGTGGATAGGGGGCAATGTGGAAAATGTTGCAGTTGTGTGGTATAGGAGGTAGGTTACTGAAAGCATTGATGCATAGAGTATGTAGGAAAGAGGGAGATTATTTTCCAGTAAAAGTAGGCCTTAGACATGGATGTGTGATTTCACCGTGGTTATTCAATATATTTATAGATGGGGTTGTAAGAGAGGTGAATGCGAGGGTCTTGGCAAGAGGTGTGGAGTTAAAAGATAAAGAATCAAACACAAAGTGGGAGTTGTTACAGTTTCTCTTTGCTGATGACACTGTGCTCTTGGGAGATTCTGACCAGTAGTTGCAGAGGTTGTTGGATGAATTTGGTAAGGTAGGTAAAGGGAGGAAATTAAAAGTGAATACAGGAAAGAGTAAGGTTATGGGGATAACAAAAAGATGAGGTGATGAAAGATTGGATATTATATTGGAGTAAGAGAGTATGGAGGAGGTGAATGTATTCAGATATTTGGGAGTGGACGTGTCAGCAGATGGGTCTATGAAAGATGAGGTGAATCATAGAATTGATGAGGGGAAAAGGGTGAGTCTGTGGAGACAAAGAACCTTGTCCTCGGAAGCAAAGAGGGAAATGTATGAGCGTATAGTTTTACCAACGCTCTTATATGGGTGTGAAGTATGGGTGATGAATGTTGCAGCGAGGAGAAGGCTGGAGGCAGTGGAGATGTCATGTCTGAGGCAATGTGTGGTGTGAATATAGTGCAGAGAATTCGTAGTTTGGAAGTTAGGAGGAGGTGCGGCATTGCCAAAACTGTTGTCGAGAGGGCCGAGGAAGGGTTGTTGAGGTGGTTCGGACATGTAGAGAGAATGGAACGAAACAGAATGTCTTCGAGAGTGTATAAATCTGTAGTGGAGGGAAGGCGGGGTAGGGGTTGGCCTAGGAAAGGTTGGAGGGAGCTTAGACTTCCAGCAAGTGAATGGAGACAAATGGTTTTTAATATTTGACGTGCTGTTGGAGTGTGAGCAAAGTAACATTTATGAAGGGATTTAGGCAAACCAACAGGCCGGACATGAGTCCTGGAGATGGGAAGTACAGTGTCTGCACTCTGAAGGAGGGGTGTTAATGTTGCAGTTTTATAACTGTAGTGTAAAGCACCCTTCTGGCAAGACAGTGATGGAGTGAATGATGGTGAAAGTTTTTTTATAATATATGCATATATATATATATATATATATATATATATATATATATATATATATATATATATATATATATATATATATATATATATATATATATATATATATATATATATATATATATATATGTATATATATATATATATATATATATATATATATAGATATATATATATATATATATATATATATATATATATATATATATATATATATATATATATATATATATATATATATAACAACCACTGTGAAAGAATAGTGAAATTCCAAGCGCTTTCGTGACTTCTCACATTATCAAGGATCTATAATAACAATGAGTCAAAGGAAGGCATATAAAGAGTCGAGACCACACATCATTACTTCCCACAACAAAGCAACATCTGACACGCGACGACACCCGACTCATATGAAAAGAGGAACACTGCAGCAGGCCTGTTGACCCAACTATGCAGATCCTTCACGACATCCCACTAATAAAATATTTGCCCAACCCTAGTACTCTATGAAGGAATTAAGATTTATTATTTATCCAATGTATTGTTAAATTCTTCCCAAATTTTATTAATTATAAATAAATCTAATTTATATAAACCAAAGGAAATATTCATATTATTTTCAAAACTGCTTTTTATGAAACAAGATTCAATTATATTTCTGTCAACCATGGACTTGCTTGATACAACTTTCTCAACTTTTTGAAAATCAATTGGATGGTTAAAATCTCTCACATGAATAAATAGAGCATTGGAATCTTGTCCAGTTCTAATGCTATATTTATGTTGCTTTAGTCTTAGTTCGAGATTTTTACCAGTTTGATCGTAATAAACTTTATCGCAAATTTTATAAGGAATCTTATAGACACATCTGTCAGCATTTTGGGGGGAATTCTTTATTAAAAGTTTTTTTACTCTATCAAAATTTTTAAATACAACTTTGATATTAAAAGTCTTAAGAAGAGAAGGCATATCAATCAAGTTTTCATGGTAAGGGAGAACCAACATATTTTTAGTTGAATAAGGCTGGTTGTCCATTTTTGGGTTGTAAAAAGTATTTCTAGCAATTTTAAAAGATTTATCAATTACGTTTCTTGTGTATTTCAGATTATTAGCTATTACATAAATTTTGGATATTTCCTCATCTATGAACTCTGGACTACAAATACGCAAAGCTCTCAAAAACATTGATGAGAAAACCGACAATTTAACTCTCTCTTGATGTGAAGAATAATAGTGTACATAGAAACAGTTATTTGTAGGTTTTCTGTAAATTCTAAATTTGAAGTCATTTTACACTTTATAATTAAAACATCTAGAAAAGGCAATCAATTATTTTCCTCAAACTCAAGAGTAAAGTCTATGGGATGGGCTAAGCTATTTAATTTAACAAGGAAATAGTGTATATCTACATTCTTGGGCATAAGACACAAAATATCATCAACATATCTGAACCATTTAGCTCTATTAGGGAGGATTGTCTTAAGCAGCCTTGTTTCAAAAAATTCCATGTATAGGTTACTAAGAACAGGTGAAAGAGGATTTCCCATTGCCATACCAAACTTCTGAGTGTAAAACTTATCAGTAAATACAAATTTTACATCAACAATGCAAAGTTTAATAAGTTTAATGATAGTGTGAACTAGCAGTGGTAAATCGTAATTAACAAGTTCTTCAGATAATAAACATATTCTATGTCAGGATCAGTTATTTGTTGGTTTTCTGCAAATTTGAAATTTTAAATTATTGTTACCCTTAATCATTAAAACATCTAGGAAAGGCAATGAATTATTCTTTTCGAATTCAACAGTAAAATTTATAGAATAAGCTAAACTATTTAAATTAACAAAGAAATGGTTTATATCTACATTCTTAGGCATAAGACACAAAATATCATCAACATATCTGTACCACTTAGTTCTATTAGGAAGGACTGTGTAAACCAATCTTGTTTCAAAAAATTTCATGTATAAGAAAAGGTGAGAGAGAATTTCCTATTGCCATACCAAACTTCTGAGTGTTAAACTTGTCATTAAACACAAATTTTGCATCAACAATGCAAAGTTTAATGATAATAGGAACTGGCAATGATAAATCGAGATTATCAAGTTCTTTAGATAAGAAGCTTAATATATCGTCAACTGGAACTTTTGTAAACAAAGTCATTTAAGGCAGTCAGAGTGCTTAATTTGCCCATTAAATCTATGTTGTTTTTAACATTAAAATTTGAAATTTTCCAACAATTGGGCTCAAAATATCAACACGCCATTTAGATAATTTATCGGAAACTGAACCTATATAGCTAATAATTGGTCTGACTGGATTACCTGGTTTGTGTGTTTTTATTAATCCAGACATGTAGAGTAAAGATGGATTAGTGGAAGTAAATTTTTTAATTAATTCATCTTTGCGTTTCAGTAGACGTTTTATTGTTTATTTACCATATAGTATATATATATATATATATATATATATATATATATATATATATATATATATATATATATATATATATATATATATATATATATATATATATATATATATATATATATATATATATATATATATATATATCGTGCCGAATAGGCAGAATTTGCGATCTTGGCTTAAACAGCAACGCTCATCTTGCCATATAGGACAAGCGAAAATTTGTGTATGCAACAATTTTGCCAAAATCATTCTGAACCTAACGAAAAAAATATATTTCACTGTATATGTTTAGTATTAAATTATTGTAAACAAATCTAAAATATATTTATTTGGGTTAGGCTAAAATAAATTGTTTTCGTTATAATAAGGTTAGGTAAGTTTTCTAAGATTTTTTTGATGCAAAATTATAAATTTTTACATTAACATTAATGAAAAAATATTTCTTTAAACGAATAAGAGAAAATTTAAGAAAAGACTTAATTTTAAATGAGTTCTTGCTAATTGTCCAATTTTACCTATTCGGCACTATATATATATATATATATATATATATATATATATATATATATATATATATATATATATATATATATATATATATATATATATATATATATATATATATATATGTATATATGTATATATATATATATATATATATATATATATATATATATATATATATATATATATATTTATTTATTTATTTCAACGCACCAGCCGTTTCCCACCAAGGCAGGGTGGCCCAAGAAGGAAAAGAAAAGGATATAAACAGAGATATGCATAACACAGTGAAAGGAAGGAAAGAGATGGTGGGAAGAAAGAGAGAGCGAGAGAGGCCACTGCGGTGAAGTGGGAGCGTACACACACAATCACACACAAAATCACACACACACACACACACACACACACACACACACACACACACACACACACACCGTGTGTTCTTCACTATAACAAACAACAGTGACCACCACAATGACTACATTAGGCAGTAATGAAGGCTTTCAATGTGGATTTTTTTTGTGTGTGTGGCACTAGAATTCGCTATTTTAAGCGCCAGTGCAGAGTGGGAAACTAGTTTAAGCATTTCCGACCATATTACGCCAAGATTATAATCTTATAATGGGCTTTGGAGCTTCTGTTCTTTTTTCAGTTTTTATAAACTTGTTGGTGGTGGGGCGGCCACCCAGGTTACACTTGTGATATATTCGTTTAGGTATATTCCTTGAGATTTAGATAAATGGTTCAGAAAACTGACAAGTTAATAAATTAGACATATGTCCAACATTTGGGTATCTTTATTGAGGAAACTTTTGGCCACACAGTGGCTTTATCAGTTCATACAAAGAAGAATGTTGAAGATCAGAGAGTGTTTGAGGTAATCAGTCCCTCAGCCTGGAGACTATGTAAAAAGTCCATCAATCTTGAAAGGTGCAGCAGTCGTAGGCGATATCACAGTGCACAAATTCACATGTGGAAGTAGGTCATGGCTGTAGGTTAGGCAAGTGAAGACTGCCATGTATTAAGATCCCAAATGTTGCTGTGTCTGACAGGAATGTACATAAATGGTTCAGAGAACCGACACGTTGATGAATTAGACACATTTGTAACACATGTGCAACTCGCACACATGCTGTATTGTTTTGTTGATGGACTGATTATATCGTCTCCAGGGTGGGCGACTGATTACCTAAAACTCCTTCTGATCTTCACCATTCTTCTTTGTATGAACTGATGAAGCCGCTGTGTGGCGAAGCGTTTCCACATTAAAGATACCCAAGTGTTGCACATGTGTCTAATTTACCGTATTCCTTAAAATACATTCCTTGAAATGTGTGGCAGAGGTTATATCTGAGGTTGTGTCATCACACGAACATTGTGGGTGAATATTTCACACTGTGAGAGGGATCATAAGATTTAATATTTTGTTATATATGACGAAATGTTTATTCTGTAACCACAGTCACTCTGCCACCCACACACTCACTCTGCCACCCACACAGTCACTCTGCCACCCACACACTCACTCTGCCACCCACATACTCACTCTGCCACCCACATACTCACTCTGCCACTCACACACTCACTCTGCCACCCACATACTCACTCTGCCACCCACATACTCACTCTGCCACCCACATACTCACTCTGCCACTCGCATACTCGCTTTGCCACCCACACACTCACTCTGCCACCAACACACTCACTCTGCCACCCACACACTCACTCTGCCACCCACACACTCACTCTGCCACCCACACACTCACTCTGCCACAAACACACTCACTCTGCCACCCACACACTCACTCTGCCACCCACACACTCACTCTGCCACCCAGACAGTCACTCTGCCACCCACACAGTCACTCTGCCCCACACACAGTCACTCTGCCATCCACACATTCACTCTGCCACCCACACACTCACTCTGCCACCCACACACTCACTCTGCCACCCACACAGCCAATCTGCCACCCACACATTCACTCTGCCACCCCCACAGTCACTCTGCCACACACACGCTCATTCTGCAACCCACACGGTCACTCTGCCACCACTCAGTCACTCTGCCACCCACACACTCACTCTGCCACCCACACAGTCACTCTGCCACCCACACACTCACTCTGCCACCCACACACTCACTCTGCCACCCACACAGTCACTCTGCCACCCACACAGTCACTCTGCCACCCACACACTCACTCTGCCACCCACACAGTCACTCTGCCACCCACACAGTCACTCTGCCACCCACACAGTCACTCTGCCACCCACACACTCACTCTGCCACCCACACAGTCACTCTGCCACTCACACGGTCACTCTGCCACCCACACAGTCACTCTGCCACCCACACACACCACACACAGTGCCACCCACACACTCTGCCACCCACACAATCGCTCTACCACCCACACAGTCACTCTACCACCCACACAGTCACTCTACCACCCACACAGTCACTCTACCACCCACACACTCCCTCTGCCACCCACACGCTCACTCTACCACTCACACAGTCACTCTGCCACCCACCCACACTCACTCTGCCACCCAGTCAACACAATCACTCTGCCACCTACACAGTCACTCTCCAACCCACACAGTCACTCTGCCACTTACACACTGACTCTGCCACCCACACACTCACTCTGCCACCCACACACTCACTCTGCCACCCACACACTCACTCTGCCACCCACACACTCACTCTGCCACCCACACAGTCACTCTGCCACCCACACAGTCACTCTGCCACCCACACAGTCACTCTGCCACTCACACAGTCACTCTGCCACCCACACAGTCACTCTGCCACCCACACAGTCACTCTGCCACCCACACACTCACTCTGCCACCCACATACTCACTCTACCACCCACACACTCACTCTACCACCCACATACTCACTCTGCCACCCACACAGTCACTCTGCCACCCACACACTCACTCTGCCACCCACACAGTCATTCTGCCACCCACACATTCACTTTGCCACACACTCACTCTGCCACCCACACAGTCACTCTGCCACCCACACAGTCACTCTGCCACCCACACAGTCACTCTACCACCCACACAGTCACTCTGCCACCCACACAGTCACTCTGCCACCCACACAGTCACTCTGCCACCCACACACTCACTCTGCCACCCACACAGTCACTCTGCCACCCACACACTCACTCTGCCACCCACACACTCACTCTGCCACCCACACAGACACACTACCACCCACACAGTCACTCTGCCACCCACACAGTCACTCTGCCACCCACTCACTCTTCCACCCACACAGACACTATGCCACCCACACAGTCACTCTGCCACCCACAAAGTCACTCTGCCATCCACACACTCACTCTGCCACCCACACACTCACTCTGACACCCACACACTCACTCTGCCACCCACCCAGTCACTCTGCCACCCACACACTCACTCTGCCACCCACACAGTCACTCTGCCACCCACACAGTCACTCTGCCACCCACACAGTCACTCTAGCACCCACACAGTCACTCTGCCACCCACACACTCACTCTGCCACCCAGACAGTCACTCTGCCACCCACACATTCACTTTAGCACCCACGCAACCACTCTGCCACCCACACCGTCACTCTGGCACCCACACAGTCTATCTGCTACCCACACATTCACT